>NC_056592.1:5089617-5404617 GCF_018340385.1 Cyprinus carpio
CCCAGAAGACGGAACTGCAGCACCTGGTCGGTCAGTTCTCGGATGTGTTCTCCCCCCCTGCCAGGGCGGACGACCGTCATCCAGCACGAAGTCCGAACACCACCAGGAGTTATCGTCCGGCAGCGACCCTATCGTGTCCCGGAGGCTCGGCGACACGCCATCGAGACAGAGGTACAGGAGATGTTGAAGTTGGGGGTAATTGAGCCCTCGCGGAGTCCCTGGTCCAGCCCCATCGTAATGGTCCCGAAGCCCGACGGCACCCTCCAGTTCTGCAACGACTTCCGCTGCCTAAATGAGGTCTCTGAATTTGATGGCTACCCCATGCCCCGAGTCGATGAGCTCCTGGATAGACTGGGAAGGGCCCGGTTCATATCGACTCTCGACCTCACCAAAGGTTATTGGCAAGTCCCTCTGTCTAAGGATGCCAAGCCCAAGACAGCCTTCTCAACCCCCAGTGGCCACTGGCAATACCGGGTCCTTCCCTTCGGCCTGCACGGGGCACCCGCCACCTTCCAGTGGCTCATGGATGTCCTGCTGAGGCCCCATATGGCCTACGCCGCGGCCTACATCGACGACGTGGTCATCCATTCCGAGACCTGGGGGGAGCATTTAGAGCGGCTCCGGAGGGTGCTGCTGGAACTCCGCCGGGCGGGGCTCACCGCCAACCCCCGGAAATGTCACCTGGCTCTCTCCGAAGCCAAGTACCTGGGCTTCTGCGTGGGTCGCGGCCTCATCCGGCCCCAGGAAAATAAGGTGACAGCTATCCTCTCGGCACCGCGGCCCACTACCAAGACCCAGGTACGAGCCTTTTTGGGGTTGGCGGGATACTACCGGTGTTTTATCCCTAACTTCTCCTCCTTAGCCTCTTCCCTGACAGATCTGACCAGGAAGGGGCAACCCGAGAAGGTAGCCTGGAGTCCGGAAGCGGAAGAGGCATTCCAGCAGGTGAAGTCAGCCCTCACCACGGAGCCAGTCCTGCGAGCCCCCGATTTCACCTGCCCCTTCCTGGTGCAAACCGACGCCTCAGACACCGGGTTAGGAGCCGTCCTCTCCCAGGTCCAGGACGGCGAGGAACACCCGGTGATCTATATTAGCCGGAAGCTGACCCCGACCGAACAACGGTATGCCGCCGTGGAGAAGGAAGCGTTGGCTGTCAAGTGGGCAGTCCTGGAGCTTCGCTATTACCTCCTCGGCCGCCGGTTCACCCTGTTGACCGATCATGCGCCACTGCAGTGGATGGCCCGCGCAAAGGACACCAACCCCAGGGTGACCCGGTGGTTCCTTGCGCTCCAGGACTTCCACTTCACCGTGCAACACCGGGCGGGGACAGCCAACGCCAACGCGGATGGCCTCTCCAGGATAGGGGGCAGCTTTCGCAGGTCTGTCAGGCTCCACTCCCCACCCTCCCCATATCTCCCCATTGTTCCGCAGGCGCAGGTCAACGCTTAGGGGGGGGGGGAGTGTGACGTGTGTCCCGAGCGCTCGTCAGCGTCGCCCTGGCAACACAGCGGAATCACCGGCACTAGCTCGTCACGGGCTGAGCGGCCGCACCTGCAGCTCATGAAGAGGCGTCTACTTCAGCCGGGGAGGAAAGCAGTATGGTGAGCAATGTCTCCCGACACAGAGCCTAACTCTTTCCTCCTCTGTCACAGAGAGCAGCGTGTGACCGTCAGCCCCACCAGGAGAGCACCCCACGGGATCCACCACTCAAGACCCAGAGAGCACGAGGGAGTTGGAGCACTACGGAGAGCACTGTCTTCACTCAGAGCACCAAGTTATCAATAAACCCACCCTTCGGGGATTTTCTCTGTCCATCGGTTGTCGTGTAGTTCCTCACCTCGCCACAATATATATATACATACATACATACATACATACATACATGCATACATACATATATACATATATATATATATATATATATATATATATATATATATAATAAAAATCTATCTTTTTTACATATGAAAGGTATTATAATGTTATACTAAAACTAAAACAATGGAAAAACAATTATAATTGTAATCGTGATTAGAAATTCGGTTAATTGTGTAACCCTAATGTGTTCATTCAGACGCAAGGATACGCGAAAGGGAATCAATTCTGTGTACGCGCATTGTCCGAAATGCGGCTCTCTGTGCGCGCAAGCTCCGAATGCGCGCGAATGGTTTAAAATGCTTGAATCTTTCGGCAAGTCGGCAAGACTGAAACCAGTGCAAACGATATGTTTTACCCCTTCAATCGAGTGAACAACGCGAATCAAGTTAGGAATTTTACATCACTATTCAAGATAGCCCGTCGGGCAGGGCGGTGATACATTTTCGTAGCCCGAATGGAAAACACAATAGCCCCGGGACGTCGGGCTAGCGATTTTGCGAGCCCTGAATTATTGGAAACAGAGGACAGAACAGAATCAAAGTAAGTATGCCAACTAAACACCTGAAATGGAGGCCTATATACATTGCATTCATAAATAGGTCAGACCCATTTTGCCCACTTTTGTTGTAGTCTTGAGTTGAAAATTTTCACATACATATTTAACCTCGCCAATATATGCTCAGTACCCTATTATGATGAACTGATATTTTTTATTTTTTTTAAGCCAATGTAAAACCCTAAATAATATCACCTGAACAAGTATTCAGACCTTTCAGTGTAACATATAGTCAACTGTCTGTCTTTCCTTGACAAGTCTATTTAAGAATTTACCACTGGTAGACTCCGGTCAGAACACAAAGTTGAAATGACAGTAAAACAGGGGTGGCTCAATTCCTGGAGGGCCAGACCCCTGCAGAGTTTAGATTCAACCCTAATTAAACACACCTGATCCAAACTATATGGTATATGTGTTGGAGCAGGGTTGGAAGAAATCTCTATAGGGCTCCGGCCCTCCAGGAATTGAGTTTGACACCCCCGTAGCAAAGGGCTTACTAAAAATACTTAAATCGATGTGTTTTTATTTTATTTTAATAAATGTGCTCAGATGTCTGTTGTCATCGTGGTTCAAGTGTACTTTGTGGAGTAAAACAAAAAAAAACAACAACAAAAAAAAAAAAACATACAATGACAACATTATCAAGAGTAAAGCGTTCTGAATACTTTCTGAATGCACAATATAAAGGTTTTCACATTGTTTTTCATTATACTCGCATTAACTCTTAATGTTAACTTTGTGTTTAGCAGACTGGGTACCCGGATGTGCTTAGTGCAGCACATAGCCTCATCTCTGTGCTAACACAGACTCTTAATCAGAGTCCTGTAACGCCACGTCCACAAGTTCAAGTGCAGGGTCAGGGGCAGCAGACAGTGGTACAAGGAAGACAGACAAATACCACCATTAATAAGGACATGGCCAGGTCCATGTTGCTGGCCATACAGTGCATGGATACCCTAACAGATAAAAAATTTAATTTGCAGGCACTCTGTCATTTACATAGTCAAACCCCTACACTATAAGAGTTGACATTTTTAAGTTAAACCAACTTAGTTAAAAAATAATTTTTATTACTGTATACCTACAAACATTAATTCTATGTATAAATTATTAATTTTTCCTAGCATGTTCTGAAGACATACGATCTGCGAAAAAAAAAAAGAATAAATGTAGCATCCAGAACACATACCAAGACTGCAAAAGCATTTAAACCTTAAGATTTAGATGTATATCTTTTGGATAAAAATTCTGAGACTACCCCTTCACCTGCACACGAACTCAAGCTTGTTCAAGCAGGGCATGGCACATGTTAGTGTATGTTAGTGTGTGTGTCTTTTTGTACAACTGGAAAAAGTAAATTTATAGTAGAATCATAAGCACAGGAATTAAAATGTTAATTTTATCTTCGTTTATGGGGGTGTGCAGTGTAAGACGGCTAAATGTTATTCCTCCAGACTCAGAAGTTTACGCTGGATCCCAGATCAAATCTGCCTCTGCATCTGGAAAGACAATGCTGTATGTAGTTCCTCTACAAGAGGTATGTTTATACCAGCAGATTGCTAATCACAAAGTACTTTGTATGATACAATTTTAATTTATTTGTTTTTGGAGCAGACAGAAGTTCAGTCCGTCTCAAAAAAAACAATTTGGATGGGGTGAAACAAGAAAATGTTCCATCTAAGGTAATGTGGCATTAAAATTCTCCAGCCCTAATCAAAATTTTCTCTAATCCATGGTGCTGTTATATCATTTAACATGTTTTTGTTTGTAGTCTGTTTTACCATGCCCAATATGTCAGCTGAAGTTTCCTGTGAACAGTCTTGAACTACATGCCAGCCTGTGTGGAGAACAAAATCTATGTGAGTAACACAAACTTTAGGAAATATAGTTCTTGGAAACAAATATGTTATAAATCAACCCCAAGTGCTTTAATGCCACATGTGCCACTGTAAAATAAAAACTCTATTCTCTCCACATTACAGTGGAGTCTCCAGATCACAGCACTTTTATGCACAATGATGATTCTTGTTTTGCTGATGATACAACAGGCAATTCAATCTCTCGACAAGTATTATGGTAAAGTTTTCATTTAGCACAGAGTCTAAAAAGTTTAATTAAGTGTTAATTTATATGGTGTTCACCATCTCATCATCTCCTTGCCACAGTCTAGAAGATCTTCTGGAACTGCTTGCTGGCCGAGTAAATGCAGAAAATCAGTTCCACATTTGTGTTTCATGGGACAATCTCCTAGAAAGGAGGCTCAAGCAGTGGAAAAGACAGAAAAAAGGAAATCCAGCCAACCAGCTAAAGATAACCTTTATTGGCGAAGCTGGAGTCGACTCTGGTGCTTAACGAAAGGAGTTTCTTACAGGCAAGTTAAGAATAATAAAAGTGGAAAAGCTGTAACAAAAATAAATAAAATGTATCTGTGTAATTCACACAATGCTTTTTCTCAATGTTATTCGAGAAATGATAAGTGGCATTGAAAAATGCCTCTTCTTGGGCAGAGAGAAAAGAGTCTTCAGGTTTGTGATGGTGTAGCTAAATTTTTAAATTATATGTGTAAAGGCAATGACTGAGTGCTTTTTAAAACCTCACTTTGGAATAATAGGACTGCTGGAGAGATCTTTGCTGTCAACCTAGCTCAAGGTGGTCTAGCCCCATGTTTTATGAGAGAGTGGTGCTACTTTTATCTCACCACTGGGGAAGTTGATGTCACCAGAATTTGCAAGGATGATGTAGATGATGTTGAATACTCCCTATTGTTCGCAAAGGTAACTTCACTCTGAATACTGCCTAATAGTTACCAGCAGTATATTGCTTTGTAGGTTTGCATATTACCACAAAGTAATCACATAGAGTTAATTTTTCATCCTATTGTCCCTGACCTTCTTTAAGTTGAAGAGGCAACTGATCTGACTGAATTCACAGATGAAATTATCAGCTGTGGATACACAGGAGCACTCAACATAGAACAAAAAGATGCCATAATTAGGTAAATATGGAAAATACTTTCCCTTTTAAGCAGACTGTGTCATGAAAGATAGAATTTGGAAGACTGTGTAATGTTACATTTAGTCAAATTAAATTTAACTTGTTAACCTTAATTGCTTAACTTACAACTTGAAACAAACTTATGCTGTATTACTAGATTTATAGTTTTTCTTATTATTATTCAATTTGTTACTTTTGTTTTTCTCCACAAGGCAATTTTTCTCTGTGCAATATCTGGAGTTACACCAATGCTTGGAGACTTGCCCAATGGCCTCCAGCTGTATAGATTGCTGGACATACTTAAGGAGCATCCAAGACTTTGCAAGAGTCTTTTTGTTCCTGGGGAGGACTGTACAGTAAGTTAAATGTTGAACCAAATGCTAAGAATTGAACCAAACACCAAATTGTTGTTCTACTGACAATTTGTTCTTTTTCCACCCAGATGCAGACTATAATCTCAGCAATGTTGCTCCTGAAATAAGTGAGAGACGAACTTCAAGGGCTTTGGTAGAGAGCAAAATCATAAATTACTTTCAGGACTTCCTTCAAAAAAATTGAATGTGGAGGTGGGCTTTGCGTTGTATTGTACTTTATTATTAATGGGATGGTTTACCCAAAATTAAAATTGAATAACACTACTCACTCTCAGGCTGTCCAAGATATAACTTTCTTCATCAAAAATGGGATACTGAACTGAGATAGAGAAAAAGAGACTTTTAGAAAATGAGATTTGTCCATTCTTTTCAGTGTAACATAACAAAGTATTGCTATAAAACCAGTCTCTCAGTCCTTTGTTGCAGTAACACTTGTTTTTGTTTTGTTTTTCTTTACACAAAACTTTAGAGAGTGTAAAGATGCAGCAGAAGTGGAAACTGAGCCATCCTACCTCACTGTCCCTAGAGTCATGCAATGGATTACAGGCCAGGGGCATAAGCCACTACTGCTTTCGGAACAGAAGGCTTTTCGGATAGTTTTCAAATGTGATCATGACTGCAAAGTCAGAATGCCACAGCACACCATATGCTTCCCAATAGTGAGCGCTTGCACTAGTACAGTTACCTTTCCAGTAGCACACATAACAACATCTGAAGACTTTAAATGGATCATTGTACAAGCCATAAAATCAGGGGGAGCATTTAGCAGGGTTTAAATATCATCCTGTGATATACTGGTAATATCATCCACAATATAGTGCTGGATTTGAGTTAATCTCTTAAACCATAGCTTTTAGTGATACAGTTTGTTAACATATTTCCTATCTCAACCTGTTGGAGGTCTGCAGTACTTTTATATCTACATTAAGATACTTAAGATGCATTTTCTTTTTTGAAATGTTTTAAAAGTGAGTCTCCGTTAGAGTGGTGTTTCTGTAGTTTATATCTGATTTAAGATATGTAACTTGCATTTGCAGTTCAAATCAAGCCGCTCTGTTGTAGAGCTCTCCGTAACTGATTTTATATCTGTTTTAAGGTACTGATGTTGCATTTAATTTATAAGTTACACATTTTCCAAGAGAACCTTGGTGTAGAGGTTTGCCACTACAATAGGTATTTGACAATGTTGATTACAATAATAATTTTTTTGTTTCTTGTTTTTTTCATGTCAAAGGTGTTTAGTCACACATTTACCGCATTAGTTATACGTGTGTGTGTGTGTATAATATATATATATATATATATATATATATATATATATATATTTAAAACTAACAAAAATAATTATATTCTTTAAGCACTGATCAATTTCATAATAGTTAAATGGCACCATAAACTTTAAAGGAATTTTTTTTTTACATAACTTACAGTATGATGTTTTGAGCTCCAAACTGTTCTTCAAGAAGCAACTGCTTCATAAGTAAGTATCTTGGCCGAAGTCTCTGGACTGCGAGACTGGACTAATGGTTGTTCTGAGTCAAGCCATTTCGTACTCTGAGATCAGACACTCCACCTGAGGGACCACTACTCCAGTGTTCTGCTCCTCCAGTGGGTACGTGCCATCTTGCACCAAAATGTTGAGGTCCTGAATTAAAAAACACAAAATAATAATAATTGAACAGTATAGACAAAAGATTTATTGTATTGTGTTTTTTTTTTTTTATTATTCTTTACAATCATACCTCCATGTCACATGAAACATTGACTGGATTCTGTGCAAGTCCTATTTCCCACAGCTGATTGGGGAGATTTTGCTCTGTACGGATGGAATGGTCATTCCATGCATCAGTGAATGTATTTAGGAGGAAAACATAATGTGCACAGAAGAGTTAAATGGTGTTTGATGGGTCAAGAGAGCTACTTTCTTCCAAATTATGTAGAACATCATAATACAAGTTTGAAACAGACATCCAAACATCTTTCCACAGCCATTCAACCCTAAATGTAAGAGACAAAACAACCTTATTTCTTAGTCATTTATAATACAAAAACTTGAACAAGTTTATTACCTACACTAAAGTAACAAGAAATTACCTTTGATTATGAACGCTCTTCCCTGAAATGAAACTTCCCCTGCCACAGCCCTGAACAGTGAACATCCACCTTGCAATGTCCACATTTTCTTCACCTTAGACTGCTCTTACCCTACACATAAAGAAAGTAAATTAAACATTAACACTACATAGTAAGGTTTGACAAAACATCCTATGATGTTGGCTTGAGAAAGCCTGAGCCTAGCCATAAAGTTAATTAAATGTAATATATTTAAGTTTGAAGCTGTTTTAAATGCTTGGTGAGGGTTTTAAGACCATTCAGTCAGTCAGTCAGTCAGTCATATATAGATAGATGGATGGATGGATGGATAGATAGGATGTACTCAAATGTACATACATACCATGAAGGAACTCCATACTTTTCTACTGACTCGAGGAAGAAACCTAGAGCAGTCTCTGCTTTGTTGTTGGTTGAAGACCCCAGATACATGACCTCGTAAACTAATTTAGTGAAGTTATTGCATTTTACACAATTATTCCATGATTTTAATCACACATACAGGAGTCACACAAATAAAGATCAACCACTAACCTTTCTTGAGTAGCCATATATGCCAACAAATATTATTAAGCCATATCTGAATACAAAAGGGAAAACATCTTATGCACACAGTCACCTTTAATAATAGATACGATATCTTGCTGTACAACAAGTGACTTCTAAAAAAAATAATTTAACCTACCTGATCAGCTTGTGGTTGTTGTCCAAATGCATGAGGGACAGAGGGGCTTGAACTGAATATGATCTTCTCACAACATGTCCAAGTTGTGACATTCTAGCAAGGGCTCCAGCTGAATCAACTCTATTCAAAGAGTCGCAGACTTTGCTCCACTGGACTCGATGACCAAGACCCTCCAAATCTCATACAATTCAAAATGCAAAATGTCATGTACTGGAATGACGCTCAGTATCTTTAAGAAATGAAAGTGCAATGCATACTGGGAGCGGGATGTTGAATATGTGTAGTGTGCTTGAGAACACGAGAAAAGATGCTGTTCAGAATCCCGATTGGCGTGTGATTAAGTTAATAAGATAAACAAAGTATATAAAACTGATACACAACACTTGAGTGTGGTGATGTTGTTTTGATTGCAACCACAAGATTGTCTAACTCTTCATCAGTCAATTGCTATGTTCCGCTCACTGTTATACCAAACTCACATTCTGCATTCTATGGTTTGGGTTGACATGCCAAGCGCTTTTGAAATGCACGGTACAGTCAGACCAATTTCAATCAATCGTCTGAGGTGCTGCTCAGATACATTGGTTTTGGGACGTCCTGTTTGTCCAGCAATTTCTTTCAAAATCACTGAAGAGGTACATCTTGTGTCCAGGTGATTGACAAGAACAGAACAGAGGTTTGAAAGACACTGCATTACCTCTTGAGGTACATGTTCACAACTTGTATGTGAAGTGATCAAAACCAAATCATTTGTGCAAATAAAATATAAATAATCCAGGTCTAATGGCAAGTGCTGCATGGCCTCCTGTAGTCATCACAAGAGTCTCTCTAAGGGTGCTTTCACACATGGTTCACTTGCCTGGTCCGAACCAGTGTTCGATTGCTCCCCCCTCCCCCTGCCCCCACTGGACTGTGTTCCTATTATAATATTTGAGTCTGAACCGCGGTTCGCTTGCGTCATCAAGCCAGCAGCTGTTTACCCCGTTGCTTAGTAACGACGGTGCAGGAGAAGGCGGCAAATGCATAACATTACTCTCTGCACTTTTATGTATTTACGTTTTTGAACCGTTCGTTTTGTTTACAAAGCTTTGGTACATAATGGCACTTGCGTCTGTCTTATGAATGTACTGCAAATGCTCTAAAGAACGCTGAAGGCGAACAGAAATGAGATGGCCTACAGCTCTCTGCTTTGAGCTCGTCAGTCACGCTCGTCAGGAAAGTGAGTGAAACACACACACAAACACACATTTTCATCAAATAATATGTCATTAAAAGCGGTTCACTTCCTCGATTTGGTACAATTGCATTCACATCAGTAGTGAACCATGCCAGAGTTCACATGAACTGTACTCCAGACCACCGTTTTTAAGCGGACTCAGG
Source organism: Cyprinus carpio (assembly GCF_018340385.1). Classification (NCBI taxonomy): domain Eukaryota; kingdom Metazoa; phylum Chordata; class Actinopteri; order Cypriniformes; family Cyprinidae; genus Cyprinus; species Cyprinus carpio. The sequence continues at coordinate 5,099,597 of NC_056592.1, forward strand.
TACGGTTCACATCATCCAAACAAGCCGAACTCTGATGTCAATCGAACCCGGGTGCGCACCAAAAGTGCTAGTGTGAATAGCACCCTAAAAGCAGCCTTGAAACTGCCTGTAAATATACATGAAATATATGTAATATAAATAAATATATATATATATATATATATATATATATATAGTTTACTATTACCTACCCTCTTAAAATCCATTTTGTAGTTGTTCATCGACCCCCAGGACCACTATGTAACTTTTTGGATGAATTAGATGTGCTGCTCTCAACCTTTCCTGAGGATGGTACTCCCCTAGTTATGCTTGGAGACTTCAGCATCCACCTAGATAAACCTCAATCTGCAGACTTCCACACTCTGCTTGCCCCTTTTGATCTCAACCGAGTGTCAACTACTGCTACTCACAAATCAGGCAACCAACTGGACCTTATTTACACATTACTGCTTCACTGATCATGTAATGGTTACTCCACTGCACCTCAGATCACTTCCTCCTCACTCTTAACCTCAGCATGGGTCCTGACACAACACATACCCCTCTACAAGTCATCTTTCGATGTAACCTACGCTCACTCTCACCCTCTTGGCTATCTGCTAGGGTTTCATCTTTGCTTCCTTCCCCAAAACTGTTTTGCATCTTTTGATGCTAAGAGTGCTACTAATACTTTCTGCTCCACTCTTACATCTTGTTTAGACACTGTTGGCGCAAATCCAAATATACTACTGACCTTAATGTGTATCAGTCACTCCTCTCTTTCTTCTCTGTTAATGTCTCCACTGCTAAAAGGACATACTACCATAACAAAATTAACAATTTGTCTAACTCTCGCATGCTCTTTAAAAAATAAAATGTCCTCCCTCCTTTGTCCTCCTCCTCCCCCTCCTGCATCAACTCTAATAGCTGACGACTTTGCCACGTTTTTCATTAATAAAATTAAAAACATCAGCCCACAATTTTCCACACCACAATCTGTCAACCACATCTTACCAGCAAACATACACTCATTCACATCCTTTTCTTCACTCTCTGAGGCAGAGGTCTCCAAACTCATCCTTTCTAATCATCCTACTACTTGTCTGCTTGATCCTATTCCATCTCATTTCCTTCAGGCATTTCTCCTGCAGTTGTACCTGCACTCATTCACATACCTCTCCACACTGGTGTTTTCCCCTCAACATTTAGACAGGCTTGTATAACCCCACTACATAAGAAACCAACCATCAACTTCAGAAGTGGACATTTAACTGAGACTGCTTTGCGCTCAGTTGTTGAAGCCCTAAGACTGGCAAGAGCGGAATCCAAATCTTCAATACTTATCTTGCTTGATCTGTCCACTGCTTTTGACATGGTTAACCACCAGATCCTCCTGTCAATGTGAGAAACAAGACCAGGATCCAACTGCGGATGAATGAATTAAGAGTTTATTAGATCTGAGGATAATCAGTAGGATAACGAAACCGCCAGCACTCCGTCAGGTAGACCAGCAGGAAGACTTCACCGGCATCAGCCAGACAGCGGCGAGGGAAAGTGACGAGCCCGCAGTGGAGTCCAGCGTCCAAGCCGAGAGAGAGGTGAGTCGAGTCGGCTGCTTAGTTGGTGCTGGCCTCAGCAAGAGAGAGAAACAGGGCAGACAAACTCCCCAGAGTCCTAGAGTTATCAGGCAGACTGAGAGGGCAAAAACAGGGACACCAGACAGGGAAAAATCAAATGAATAAAGCAGGGTCAAAAAAACTCAGAAAGCAAGGTGAAGGTTAGCGCTTCAAACAATGCTTACGGACTGACACAAGACAGCAAACACCAGGGCATGATAAAGGGAAGATAATCAGCATAAAACGGGGTGCAGGTGAGGGAGAATACGTTAACAGGGATAAACAGAGGGGCGGAGAAGAGAAAACATAACGGTGATCGTGAAACACCTGGCGAGCCACCAAAACAAAACCCATGTGCTCCAGGACAGCAAAAGCCTCAGACCCCACTGAGATCGTGACAGTCAACCCTATTGGCAAAGGGCATCTCAGGAACCGCACAGCAAGGGTTTGAGTCTTACCTATCAGATAGGTCCTTCAAAGTATCTTTGAGAGGTGAGGTGTCCAAGTTGCAACATCTAACTACTTAGGTGCCTCAGGGCTCAGTTCTTGGACCACTACTCTTCTCTGTCTACATGGCATCATTAGGTTCTGTCATTCAGAAACATGGCTTTTCATACCACTGCTATACTGATGACACTCAACTCTACCTCTCATTCCATCCTGATGATCCGACGATAGCTGCTCGCATCTAGGCGTCTAACAGACATTTCTTGCTGGATGAAGGACCATCACCTTCAACTCAACCTTGCCAAGACAGAACTGCTTGTGGTTCCAGCAAACCCATTGTTTCATCACAATTTCACCATCCAGTTAGGCACATCAACCATAACTCCTTCAAAAACAGCCAGAAACCTTGGAGTTATGATTGATGATCAATTGATGATCAGTCACTTTCTCAGACCACATGGCTAAAACTGTCCGTTCCTGCAGATTTGCTTTATTCAACATCAAGAAGATCAGGCCCTTTCTTTCGAAACATGCTGCACAACTCCTTGTTCAAGCTCTTGTTCTGTCCAGGCTGGACTATTGCAGGGCTCTCTTGGCAGGTCTTCCAGCCAGTTCTATCAAACCTTTACAATTAATCCAGAATGCGGCAGCAAGCTTAATTTTTAATGACCCGAAAATGCACGTCACACCTCTGTTTATCAATTTGCACTGGCTACCAATAGCTGCTCACATAAAATTTAAGGCATTGATGTTTTCCTACAAAACCACCACTGGCTCTGCACCCCTTTACCTAAATTCATTACTTCAGACTTATATGCCCTCTAGAAGTTTGCGTTCTGCAAGTGAATGTCGCTTGATTGTGCCATCCCAAAGAGGCACAAAATCCCTTTTACGGACTTTTAAATGAAATGTTCCCTCCTGGTGGAATGACCTGCCCAACTCAATCCGAGCAGCTGACTCCTTAGCGATCTTCAGGAATCTTTATTTGACCCTCTAACTCTAGCACTCTCTATTCTAATTCTATTCTTAAATAATAATAATAATAATAATTGTCCCTTTTAGACTTGCACTCTCTTCCTTTGATGCATTTGTTTTCTTAATAATAATAAAAAAACTAGCTTTCTAATCTTTTTGTATTCTCTCTGTTTTCTTTTAATTTTTTATACAATTAACAAAAGCAAAAAAGACCTCTAACACTAGCTTGCTCTATTCTTTTTCTATTCTATCTGTTTTTTATTTATTGTATTATTTAAAAAGCCCTTGCTATGTGTACTGTGTTAAGCTAACTGAGACTTGTTATAGCACTTGTATATCATTGCTCTTTTGTTGATTTTGATTGCTTCCATTGTCCTCATTTGTAAGTCACTTTGGATAAAAGCGACTGCTAAATGACTAAATGTAAATGTAAATATTAAAGAGCAGGTCATATGGGTTTTTGAAAAAATATATATTTTGCATTTTATAATGTAGCTATCCTTAAATGAAAACAAAAAAGTGCATGATAAGTAAAGATATTGTCTCTCAAAAGAGAGAGTCGGTTCTGAATCGCCTTAACGAGTCGTTATATTTTCAAATCTTTTGCCTGTTACGGGTATATGTCACTGAGTAAGACATTTGCATAATCCCCGCCTGCCCACAAACACTTCCGCTATCAGTGTGTTTACATGATGTTGAGAAGACGCTGTGTTCAAGGATACCACAGAAATACAATTCGAACCTTTTGTTGTGTGCATGTCATTTTCTGTAATCTTGGCTTTTATCTTCGTTGGCTTCTAATCTTCTTTCTTAATTTGGACTAACAAGCTCTCCGAACCACAACCTGTAAGTACGATTGATATGTTGTGTAGGTTTTCAATTGAGTGCTCAAAAAAAGTTTTTGTGCTAATATGTAATGTATACCTAGTGCAGCTTTAGGTTTCCAGGTATAGCACAATATTGCTGTCTTACTGAAGTAGTTATGATAATTCGCTTTGAACCTACTATTTCCTAAGATTGTGTTGATTATTGTAGACTGATTATGTTCTAATTACTTCGTTTAATAACTGAATGTAGTGTAGCACACAAACTTTATAATCATTTTGAAATTGCTGCTTAATTTGCTGCACCGGCAGTTATAGGGTTAATGCGAGAAAGATCAGAATCAGAAAGAATCAGAGAGAGCTTTATTGCCTAGTATGGCCAATTTTTAATGAGCCGAAAATGCACGTCACACCTCTGTTTATCAATTTGCACTGGCTACCAATAACTGCTCACATAAAATTCAAGGCATTGATGTTTTCCTACAAAACCAAAAAAACCCAAAAATTCATTACTTCAGACTTATATGCCCTCTAGAAGTTTGCGTTCTGCAAGTGAATGTCGCTTGATTGTGCCATCCCAAAGAGGCACAAAATCACTTTTACGGACTTTTAAATGAAATGTTCCCTCCTGGTGGAATGACCTGCCCAACTCAATCCGAGCAGCTGAGTCCTTAGCCATCTTCAGGAATCTTGCGCATACAAGGAATGCGCATCAGTTAGTCACATTAGCACTCGGCCAACGTATCCGCCAAGTGTTCACAGTTTAGCAGTTAAACTTTAGCTGTGGGCACGATTCGCTTGCATAAGTGTTTTTTATTTATTTATTTTTTTATTTTATGTCATTATTATAAGAACAGATTTATGCTTATTTTTTCGAACTGTGACTGCAATACATTTGGCTGGATTCTGATCCCATATTATAATGACAGTTTCCACTTAGAATTTGCTTGTAAATGTCATAATTAATTACAAAGAAATGGCAAGTAACAAGTAGAAATGAAGTAAAAATATTTGTTTTATTTACAACTTCAAAAGATCTTTAACAATGTGGTTAATTTGTCAACGTATTTAAAGTTAAAGTTCATTGAGATTAGTTAATCAAAGTAATACTTTTTATTAATGTCCTTAATGAATTCTTGATGAAGTCTTACCAATAAAATATGTGTTAAAGGGATACTCCACCCAAAATGAAAATTTTGTCATTAATCACTTACCCCCATGCCGTTCCAAACCTGTAATAGCTTCGTTCGTCTTTGGAACACAATTAAAGATATTTTGGATGAAACCCAGGAGGCTTGTGACTGTCCCATAGACTGCCAAGTTAAATACACTGTCAATGTCCAGAAAAGTATAAAAATCATCGTCAGAATAGTCCATCTGCCATCAGTGGTTCAACCATAACGTTATGAAGTGACGAGAATACTTTATGTAAGAGAAGAAAACAAAAATAACAACTTTATTCAACAATTCGTCTCCTCTGTCTCTCCCCACATCACCGTAGTGCCATTTTGGAAAACACCTGCTGAACGCAAACTGCGTACGCTCTTCTTTGTCAGCCGCACCACTATGATATGTTTTCTACGTGAATTTATGCTTGATTTGAAAGAAAACAGTGCATCCTTGTGTCGCGGCTGACATAGAATAGCATACGCAGTTTGCGTTCAGCAGGTGTTGTCCAAAATGGCGGAACGGTGATGTGGGGAGAGACAGAGGATGCTTTTCATACTTTTCTGGACCTTGACAGTGTAATTTACATGACAGTCTATGGGACAGTCACAAGCCTAGCGGTTTTCATCCAAAATATCTTAAATTGTGTTCCAAAGACGAACAAAGCTTTTACGGGTTTGGAACAACATGGGGAGTAAGTGATTAATGAGTATCCCTTTAACATTGTAAACGAAAAGGTTTTTTTTTTTTTTTTGACAACCAGCACACGTCTTATTTTCTGTCGGCTATATAGACTAGAATCAATACATAATGTGACACCATTGTTGCAAAGTAATGTGACCATTGCCCAAATGGTTAAATGTAGGTCAGGCAGAAAAAAAAAACAACATGAAGAAATTGGGAACAGGAATATGTTGCAATGTCCTCATCATTGTCAGTTACATTTCCCAAGTTAGGAGATTTTTATATTAAAAAGTAATCTTTAACGTATCTATCTATCTATCTATCTATCTATCTATCTATCTATCTATCTATCTATCTATCTATCTATCTATCTATCTATCTATCTATCTATCTATCTACCTGCATACAGATGTAACAAATCTATACAACTTTATCTCAAAATAAATTTTCAAGTTGTACATGAAAAATCACATAAAAAGCTTTTATCAGAGTGCTATCACATATCAAGTAGTTTAACCTAATGCGAACTTAAATTTGGCAATGGATTTGTGCATAATATTATGACTATAAACTATAAGAATGACTATAAGAATGAATAGAGAAATCATAACCTAAGATGTGATATTCCAGTGGACAGATGGACACCACAGGTCTCATACTTTACAATGAAATGGATGAACTACAGAAATGTTAACAGTAAATGAATAACATGCAAATACAGATAAATGAAAATACACCTGGTTCAAATGTGAACTGTATAATGTATGAAAATAACACTCACAAAGACTACATATGCTTTGCAAGTGATATTTGAAGGTGAGTGCATATACAGATAAAGGTGATTATATCAAAGGTATCTGATGTTGTAGACAAATTATGAATTTGAACCAATTATTTGAAATTAACATTTTAAAGTAATTGATTAGCAGAAATTAAAGGGTTAGTTCAGCCAAAAATGAAAATTATGTCATTAATGACTCACCCTCATGTCGTTCCAAACCTGTAAGACCTCCGTTCATCTTCGGAACACAGTTTAAGATATTTTAGATTTAGTCCGAGAGCTTTCTGTCCCTCCATTGAAAATGTATGTATGGTATACTGTCCACGTCCAGAAAGGTATTAAAACATCATCAAAGTAGTCCATGTGACATCAGAGGGTCCGTTAGAATTTATTGAAGCATCGAAAATACATTTTGCTCCAAAAATAACAACAATTACGACTTTATTCATCATTGTCTTCTCTTCCGGGTCTGTTGTGAAAGCGACTCCTGTGATTGTTGACGTACGAAGCTGGTGACGTGTTTTCTGGTGTGCCCAATAACAAAGAAAACACGTCAGCAGCGTCATACGTCAGCGGCGTCACTGCAGTGTTGTGAACGCGCTCACAACAGACTCGGAAGAGAAGAAAATGATGAATAAAGTGGTATTTTTTGTTATATTTGGAGCAAAATATAACAAAAATAAAATAGCTTCAATAAATTCTAACGGACCCTCTGATGTCACATGGACTACTTTGATGATGTTTTTATTACCTTTCTGGACGTGGACAGTATACCGTACATACATTTTCAATGGAAAATTTCTGAAGAATGCTGGTAACCAAACAGTTGCTGTTAGCCATCGACTTCCATAGTATTTTTTAGTAAGTCAATGGCTACCAGCAACTGTTTGGTTACCAACATTATTCAAAACATCTTCTTGTGTGTTCAACAGAAACTACTACAGGTTTGGAACAACTTGAGGGTGATTAAATGATGACAGACTTTTAATTTTTTATCCCTTTAACCTGTGTCCTGTCTTTGTGTTTCTCTTTAACACAAAGGGGGAAGTCGTGGCCTAATGGTTATAGAGTGTGACTCCTAAGGTTGTGGGTTCGAGTCTCGGGCCGGCAATACCACGACTGAGGTGCCCTTGAGCAAGGCACCGAACCCCCAGCTGCTCCCCGGGCGCCGCAGCATAAATGGAGGCCCACTGCTCCGGGTGTGGGTTCACAGTGTGTGTGTGTGTTCACTGCTGTGTGTGTGCACTTTGCATGGGTTAAATGCAGAGCACGAATTCTGAGTATGGGTCACCATACTTGGCTGTATGTCATGTCACTTTAAGATATTATAAACTTTTTTTATATCATTTAAAATGTTGCTAAAAACTTCCACGTATCTGCTGAGATGCTTTGCCTGCAACAATTGTGGATTTCATTTAAATGGCATGTGAATCTCTGAGACTTAGTTTTGAACATGCAAATAAAATCAAGATATGATCCCTATCAATTACAGATACAGGCAAATTTGTTTAAAACATCACAGCACTATGAAGCATAGCTGCATTCAAAGAGAACGTGATTTTTTAAAAAGATAATATGAAATCTACATTGATGTGGGTACTGTCAGTTCTGTATGAATGACATGAGAGTTCAGGGCCTTTTAGCCATTTTGACACCCTAGGCAAAATCGCTATTGGCGCCCCCCATCCCACTCAAAATAACATAAAACTGATTATGTAAACACTCAAATCTTAAATTTGAGGTTAATTAAGCCCTTGACTACACCACTGATCTATAATAGAGAACTGGATTGCTCATGACGTCACGAAAGTGAATCCGCGCGTTGCCATATTGGTGATCCCTAGTATACATTCCATTGAATTAATAGGAAATCGTACGAATTTAATGAGAAAACATCATCTAACAAGTCAGCGTTTTTAAATCTGAAGATTCTCTGTACATTCTTACAATGCAAACACCCTAGGCATGTAAACGGTTATTTTTTTTTTAATGTCGGGAATTTCCTGCTGTTTGAGCATAAAAAAAGATCTGCAAAGTTACAAAGCTCAAAGTCCAATTCAAAAGGAGATATTTTATTTAACAGAAATCACTTTTCAAAAACTACAACGAACGACTTGTTTGGACTACAGTGCATAATTTCCGTGATTTGTGATTTCACAAAGATCGATGAATGGGACGAGACCTGGTTGAGCTGCACTAGAGAAGGCAATGAGTGTTATCACAATGTCAGAGACAGCTAGCTTTCCCAAGGCAGGCGAGCTAGAGTGGCTAAAATCATCTAGGTTTAAATCGTGCTCAAATTGATTTGATTTTGATGCAATATTTACAGACCAGACACTGATTGCTGTCAATCACAACACACACTGGTCCAGCTAACCAATCACAGAACATTTCGTATTTCAGAAGGCAGCCCTTCATTTGATACAGGAACTGTTCCAGCTGTTCATGACAGACTGGGGAGAGAGGTATTGTAATAATGTCAAATATGTGAAAAATAATGTGTTTTTTAAACAACCTAATATGAGAGCCTGTTCTAGTACACCCCCCAAAACAAAATCAAGACCTTGTAAAAGAGCATAATAGGACCCCTTTAAATCATTTAATATTTCTATATTCAAAATTGTATATTTAAAACATTAACCTCAACATGAATTTATTAATTTAATTGCACTCATGCGTCCTCTGAACCTCATTAAATGTCTGAAAATACACAAACAAGGCACTTTTGTGTTCTTCTGTGCTATCTCTGCAGTACAAATGTATTTCTTAAATGTTGATTTCATTTGACTGGTAACTTATTCTTATTCTACTTCTTATTCTACTTGCTTTTATTCTGTTGTTTTGATTAGAAATTTTAAAAAGCTTACATTTTTTTTTGAACTGACATAAAAGATGACATAGCCTACTTACAGTAGGTTAGAAAAAGGACATTACAAAGGTAAAAACAAAATTCCCTGTAAATCACTTTAAGGAGTCAAATATCACCTCGTAATGGGAAGGTTACTTTTTTATCAGAATTTTTGATTATTGATTAGAAGGTGCTAATCTTTTTTTTTTTAATTAAATAAAAAGAGAAGTAAGCATAGAGCCCTGCGTACGTAAAGAAATAGGCTATATTTTGTGTTGGATCAGTTAACTGGTACCAGTGCGCAGCAGACACACCCACTTAAATATATCGCTTATCCTGCCCAAAAAGACCATAAACATTGCAGATAACATTTGAAATAAAAATGAATTTACATACACATAACATAATCCCGTTTGACTGATTTGCTTCAGTTTGCCTGTGATTCAATGGTGCTCTCTGCCAGTAGGGATTACTAAAATGGTGGATCGAACACTTCCGGTGGCTTCACTGACTGTTGGCAGTTTATAACGCAATGAGCGATCCAGTCATATATGGATCAATGGTCTATAGCAATCCCAATGCTCCATATAGTAATTAAACATCTAAAAGTATCCTTATTTGTCTGTTTTCTGATAGGAGTACCTTTTCTCCATTAGCTTTCTCGCACTGACTTTTCCGAAGCACCCACATAAAGACGACACCGACGGTGCTCTATTCCGTTACACAAAGACACAGGTTTACAGTAGGGTAATATATTCAAAGCTGCAGTCAAAAATGATCCGAAATCAATATTTCAGCAAGTACATGACCAGCCAGTGTTCAAAACTATCGCCTTACTTTAGCCCGATACACAGCGGTAGGATTATAATAATGTTTTCTAATTTGAGTGGTACACGTAGGTTTTCACTGGAAATTCGAGCATGGCACTGCGTCATTACGTCACGTCTGTAAACATAAAGAAGTTGTCCCGGCTACTAGGCTATTGCATGTGAGGATCCTGCATGTGGTGGATCATTTATAGCCTTTTCTCACAGCAGCTAGACTAATTCATTTTAGCATTTTGATGGCAGATTATAATCCAGTAAATTTAAAATGTGCTTCTGATTGTTTTATTTATTTATTTATTTATTACAGGAACAATGCATATTAATAAACATTTCTGTCAATATGCCAGAGTTAGCCAGAAGGCTATTTTTCACCTGCAGTCCCTAGACAGATGGTAATAGTCACCCTAAAAGAGAGTAAAATTACATATTTACATAATAAAACAATTACAATAAAACAAGTAAAACATACAAAAAAGCTATAACCTACAACACAAACACAACATAACAACAATCAGACAAAACATCAGACAAATACATGAACACATACACACACACAAAGCAAAAAACCAACAGGGGGCAGCAAGAGCAGGTCTTGTAGTAAGCTAGTGTCGACAGCTCTGATTATCAATGAGCCATTTTTTTAACTGGATCTTAAATGTACTATATGTGTTTAGATTTCTGATGTTTATGGGGGTGAGGTTCCACTCAGTAGCAGCTCGAACAGAAAAAGTGGTTTGGCCAAATACACTTTTCCTAAAGGGAATAATACAATCTCCCCTCGCTGCACCTCTATGATCAGCTGTTTGGATGTTGACAAACTGATGGAGAGTGGGGGATGATAAACCAAGAATAATTTTATAAACAAGACATAGATTTGAAAATTTTACCATGTTTTCCCAGCTGAGTAATCTGTGTTTTTTTTTTATATAGGACGATGATGAGACATGCTTGGTTTCTTATCCAGAATTTTTACAGTTCGTTTGTAATGTGATTTCAGAGGTTTCAGAGATGTAACACTAGCTTGTGACCAAATAGGTAAACAGTAAGTTATATGTGAAAAGATCATAGAGTGCGTATACATTTTTGCTGGCTGTGTAGACATTTGATGGCAAATGTGTCTAAAGTTACTGAGATTGAATTTAATTTGATTACAGACCCTTTTTATGTATGACAACTTTGAATCAATTAAAACCCCAAAATATTTATATTCTGACTTGATCTGCAGCCTTTCCCCTGACACAAAAACATCCAGCTCAACACTGAAGTTATTATTGGACTTGGTGAAAAACATTACTACTGTTTTTGCTGTATTCAACTGCAGACAAGAATGCTTCAGCCAAGCTGTAATATTAACCATGGAGTTAGTGATTTTCTCAGCTACCTGAGAGATATTACTACCATGAACATAGACTACAGCGTCATCAGCATACATCTGCACAGAAACATCTGGACAGACAGACGGTAGGTCATTTATATAAAGTGAGAACAACAAAGGTCCTAAATTTGATCCTTGAGGAAGACCGGTGGACAGACTGAGAGCCGCTGATTTAAATGACTGGACTCTGACATGTTGGGAACGATCAGTGAGGTAAGACTCAATCCATTTAAAGAGTAACTAAACCCTAAATCAACTTTTTGTAGTTAATGATCTGTAAGAATGGGGCTTTATTAGTGCTGATCATTGATTCGAGTAACTTTTTTGACATTTGAGTATAAAGTGTTTTAATTCTACAATATATGGTGTAAAAACGTCTGAGTGCTGCCCTCTTCAGGTTGGACGGTGGCTACTGCAGTTGATTTTTCCTATTGGATGTTTGGGGTGGTACGTGACGTAAGCGGTGGCAGGTGACGTAAGCAGTTTCAGCTCACCACGCCCTTGGTACGAGCTACCACGCCCTTGGCAGTATAAAACCATCTTGTTCCATCAAATCACTGTAGCGAGTGAGATGCCGATCACGATGCGGGAGTTAAGACCGCAGTTTGAGCCAGTGGCTCGAATTGATATGGACACCTCGACATCCTCCACTTCAGGTGAATGTGGGGGAGAAATGTCCTCTACTTCAAATAAATGCTCTGTTGAAAAACTACTTGCGTCACAGTCACTCTCCATTTTAGCGACTCTGACAGCAGCTGTCAATTAATCCGTTACTGCAGGTCTCAGGTTCACGCCGCCCTCATCCCCTCTATCTCCGCTGTGCTCTGCCCACTTTTCAGCATTTTTCAAATATTGCCAGTGGGTGGAGTCAGGCTCTGACCAGGGGTTTAGTTACCCTTTAAGTGCATCTGAGGAAAAATTAAAACTGCATAATTTTGTCAGCAAAATTTTATGATTGACAGTGTCGAAGGCCTTCTTGAGATCCAGGAACACAGCTCCAACAACCCCACCTCGATCCAACAAAGCTCTGATGTTTTCAGTAAAGAAGCAAGTCACAGTTTCGGTGGAATAATTGGCTGTAAAGCCAAACTGCATAGAGTGGAGAGCATAGGGTGTGGTATTTAGATAGTTAATAATTTGTTTTACTATCAGTTTCTCTGCAATCTTAGACACAGTGGGCAATATATTAATGGGTCTGTAATTTGACATGTAATGAGGGTCTCCACTTTTGAAAATGGGAGCAATAACAGCTGATTTCCACATGCTTGGGAACATATTTTGTGAAATGGTCATATTGCTAATTTTGGTAATGGGGCGTGTGACTGTTGTACTAAGCTCCTTGAGCATCACTGTATCCATACCAAAAATATCTTTACAACTAGATGGTCTGAGTGATTTAATGGTCTGTGATACCTCTGCTTCTGTGATGTTTATTAAACTGAAAACTGGTTGACTTGTGTCTATTGGAGGAGTGTATGCGTTCTCAGGTGTAAAACAGCTTGCTATGTTAGCCACAGAATCAATAAAATAGTGATAAAATACTTCTTAAAAAATCGGAAAACACCTTTCAATTTTCTCATCTATTTCAATATCAAAATAGCATTTCCATTTGGGGCGATCACCTGTCATTTTTCTTAGCTGGTTCCATATTATTTTAGCATTTCCATTTGATTATTCAATCAAAGTGAGAAAGAAGTCTGCCTTTGCTTCTCTTAATGATCTTACAACTTTATTTCTCAACATGGTGAAACGTCCTCTGTTATGAGTTGATTTATTTTTATTTGCTATTTTTAAGGCTTGGTCTCATTCTTTCATGAGTTTTATAATGTCTGGGTTTATCCAGGGTACAGTGTTTTTGTGTTGTTTGAGCTTGATTTTTTGTGTGAATTCTTTAATAGTTCTCTCAAGTGTTTTTAGAAATATTTGGCTGTCTTTTTCATAATCAACTAAAGAAAAAAAATTTCATCCCATTGAATTTGGTTAGCTGCAGCTACAAAGTTTTGATATTTACTTTTAGGAATTGTAATAATTTCTTTTTTTATCTCTAGCACAAGGATGGAAACGTTTTTTTGGTAAGGTTTCTAGTGATAAGAGTTAGATTGTGGTCTGATAAACCTGTTAACATATTAAATGATTTTACAATTCTTTCTGGCCTATTGGTAAATATGAGATCGATTTGTGTCTTGAAAGAGTTTGTTATTTTTGTTGGCCCACGGACAACTTGTGTTAGATCAAACCTGTCTGTGATTTGTTTGAGCTTTTTTCTAGAGGGTTTGTCCTCCCAGTTGATGTTAAAATCCCCCATAATGATAATTTCTTATCAAGATTGCTTTCTTTTAACAGCTTTTCATATTTATCATAAAAGCTGTTATCTGCAGAGGGAGGCCTGTAAATTACAACAAGGACCAAGGACATTTGTGGTGAAAGGCTAACATTGAGACCTAGACATTCTAATAGATTACAATTTGACCACTGGATTTTGAGACACTGTAATGTACTTTTTATAAAAAACATCACTCCTCCTCCCTTCTTTGATCCCTCCCTGTCTTTCCTGTAGATGTTATAACCAGGAATATTCAGAGCTGCTAACTGAGCATTTTGATTAAGCCAGGTTTCAGATAAGCATAAAAAGTCCAGGTTTGAATCCATTAACAAATGCTGTATTTGCTCACCTTTAGACAGTATGTTTATAATGTTTAAATGGCCATCTAGAAGGCCCTTTGGTTTATCCTTAGGGTCCCACACTATTTGCGAATGATTGACAGTCTGAAACACCTCCCACTTCCTGTTCTTTCCAATCCCTTGATTTAGCTGTTTCCTGTTACATTCTGCATCACTATGGGGACACGTGAAGCGCACGCTTTTGAAGTGGTCACAGAACCCCGGGGTCTAGCCAGCCCAGCATGCGACGGACAGGAAAGGTTAGAATGTACAGGACTACACTGTAGTGCATCATACCTAAAGGACTGTAGTAGCACGCTCCTCCACAGGCCTCTCCTCCGGTGAAACACGTTGTGGTCCTGGTCATGGATGTATGTCTCCAGACAATATCAAATAGATTGTGATGATCAGTGCATTAGTCCATTGTAGGCGTGAAGTTGTCTTGTTTTTTTTTCCATATTTGTTTGTATAAAGAAGGATAAATGAGAGTCGTTGCCAGAAGGTGTTTCCCATAGCCAGTGCTTGGCTTAGCGTTGTTGTTTGTTTGTTTATAAAGTAGACCCATACTGCTGAATTTTTTTTTTCATAGAAGAAAAGTTGTTGCCTGTTGCCAGCATATTTGAGGTCTAAATCAACTTTAGATGGTATGAAACCAACAAGCAGAGTGAATCATAGAAGAGCTTTGACCACACCTGCCCCACCTGCCCACTTACAGATAGCCTGGGAGTAAACAAGATCTGTATTTTAAAGACAACCAGTTCTAAGGGAGCATAATTTGCTTTTTGGGTTAAAATTATTTTTTAATATGAAATTTGCTTGGTATGACAATTAGAGATTAGACTGTAGAGAAACTGAAATCACACGCTGATACACACTATACACATAGTTACGCAATGCTGATGTTGTTAACATTACAAATTGAGAATAAAGTTTAACAATAATAATAATTTGCACAGTTTGATGATGACAGCTGCCTCATTTCAAACTGCAGCACAGAGTGCACGCAAACTGATTATCTCCTCCCCTTTACTACTAATTATAGAAAAAATAACTTCAGAGTAGAGCATATTGATAAAATAACGTAAATATAAGGTTAAATATATACACTATACAGAATACTTTTTATATATATATTTTGATTGTTTTAATGTATGTTCAACAATTTTGTATTTAGGTTTGAACAGGTCTCCTGATTCTGTCAATAAAAATGCAGAAAATGTGCTTCTGGGTCAAAACGACTCAAAATGATGAAGCATGTGAAATATGTTTAAATAAAAATAGCTGTTCATTACTGTTTTATTACACTTTTATTATTTGTATTTTTAAATTGACATTTTATTCATAGTTTACATTTAGCCTACTGCTGGATTAGACAGAGCAGCAGTATCAAACACAGAACATATATTTTGCCTCCTTATATCACTTGCATAATGCTAATAAATTGTAGAATAACAAACTGATTTTTTGAAGTGAAGACTGAGTCTAGTTTAGCATACATTATAGCCGGACTAGTTTCACAATAATTGCTTAACAACGGTATGCAAATACTTCTTGCAGTCTGTTACATCACTCATAACTAAAAAAAAAAAAAAAAAAAAAAAAAAAAAAAAATATATATATATATATATATATATATATATGACTGAACTGACTGTTCCCATAACTTTAAAAGTCTAAACAGCTCAAACTATTATAAAACTAAAATCATTTACATTTGGTGAAAGACAGTTTTCCCACCCGATGGAGAAAGAGAAGAGGCTGCACCAAACCACACAATGAAAAGCTAATACGGGCAATAATTGAAGCTATATAAGAATCATCAACTGAACTCTTGGAAAGGAACTCTGAAATAAGTATAATATAGGAAATAATAGTAGGAGCATATATGACAAACATGGTCCCAGTAATTATTAGAATGACATTAAAAGCTTTTCTCTTCATGTGGTTTTCCTCCTCTCTCTCTCTCCCTCTCTCTCCTGGTCCTGAATGCTTCAGAGCTCTGAGAACAGCAAAGCAGCAGTACATCTGGATGGAGAGATAAAGGATGAACTGTGCCACTATAAAACCATATACCAACTCAGTGACGTCTAAATTAACAAGCAAAATATGGACCCCACAGGAAGCAACAATGGAAGTCCAGACAACAACAGTGCAGATGACTCTATATCTGAGAGGTTTGAACTTCAGAAAGGTTACAGGGTGAACCACTGCCAGGTAACGCTCAACACAGATCAGACACTGAAACACAGGTCGACCAGTGCAGGCGAATCCTTGTTCAGAAAAATGAAATAGGGACAGTATTATAATTGAGTTGCTGAAAAATTCAAACAGAGTGTTTAAACAGAGGAGGATCTCACAGACCGCAAGGTTGAGACTGAATAATTCTGCCGCCAAACCATTCCCTGTTCCTGTCACTATAAGCCATATCACATAGGAGTTGGTAGGAACACCCAACAGAGCGGTGATGTACGCTATTACCATCGGTTCAAAATCACTCATTTCCGGCCATGTAACATTGAAAAAGAGGTGATCAGAAGAGTTTGACTTATCAGTAGTGAAGATCTCACTGGAGATGTCCATCTCTTCACTGTGTGCAGTCAAAAAACAGAACTGTGATCTATGGATTGGAGATACAAGTTAAAATTATTCTAAACATTAAAATTTTCAGTAGACACATGTTCAGTTTTCAGTATATGGTGGAATGCACTCTAAAAGTAAAGATTCTTTATTGGCATTGATGGTTCCACAAAGAACCTTGAACATCTGTGGAACCTTTCCATTCTTTTAAGCAGAAAACATTTCTTCAGATTATTAAAATATTCATCACACTAAGAAAAAAAAATGCTTCTTTAAAGAGCTGTTTACTAAAATGTTCTTTTGGTGAGCCCAAAGTGGTTCTTCTATGGCATCTCTGTGAAAACCTTATTTTGAAACCTTTATTTTTAAGGGTGTACATATTAAAGAGTGTGAACTTAATGATGACCTACATCAAAAAATATACTGTATCAATGTATTTCAAACAAACAATATAAATAAGCTTTATTACCTTTTTTTCCTGTAGTCTGCAGTGATGAATTCAGAAAAAAACTGATCTGTGAGGGTTATAGATGTAGGCGCCCAAATTTACCTTCCCAGTCCATTTGTTTCACAAGGGGATGCAACATATTCATATCTGAAGCCCCGAATGCAAATACATTAAATGACATCATATTTGCTATTTAAAAAGTGTTTATTTTAAGTGTTACCTACACAAAGTGAGACAGGGGTATTAAAAAAATACAAAATGTTAATCTAGTCAGGGATAGGAAATGGTTTATCAGGGATTATGTTTAGTAAAATAGGGAATTCTATATGGATTAGACACAATTTGTAAAACAAATAACCAGCCACACTGTCTCCATGGTGAATAAACATAGATTGCTCTTAATTTGTGAGAATGTCACAACAAAGATTTTTGTGAAATTTCTCTACAGACATGATGGAAAGTCTCTCACAGCACATAATGTAAACTAGATTTACATGTCCAGATGAAAATGCCAGTGCCAGTGTCCAAGTAAAATATTTAGGCTTTTCTCAAATAAAATATGTGACAGGACCAAACAAAATATAATATGCAAATAAATTCAAAATAGAAGACACTATTAAATATACCAATGTCATTATCAGTTTTGGTTACATTCTACACATTCTATCAAAGTAAAGTAAGTTAGCTTTAATATTTCTTAAAATAAGGATTGTCTGGAAACATATTGACTAATATTGAAAAAAAAAAATGTAGTATACAAAAGTATATAAATATGGATACAATTAAACAGTATATATTTCATATAGTTTATTGGAAAAATGGTATAATAACAGTTTTCACTTAGAATTTGCTTTTAAATGTCATAATTAATTACAAAGAAATGGCAAGTAACACTGAATTAAATATGAAATTTTGAAGTAGAAATATTTGTTTTATTTACAATATATACAACATAGCTACATTAGAGTGATTATTACATTTTGAATATGGACATTTTTCTTACAGAAACGCATAAGTTTGCTACAAAAGGCCTTTGTTCACCCCCTAGACCTGTGTGAGACACTTTTTTCTATGGATGGGCACTTTATATTTGACTTCTTTCGGACTGATGCATGCAACACCCACTGAGTGCCATCAAACAGCTTGAAAGATCAAAGACAATTTTTAATATAACTCCAACTGGATTCGTCTGAAAGAAGAAAGTCTTATACACCTAGGATGCCTCGGGGGTGAATAAAACACTGCCTAACATTAATTTTTGGGTGAACTAACCCTCTAACATCTGTAAATGAAAAGGTTTTTTATTTTATTTTTATTATTCTTTTTTTTTTTTTTACAAGCAGCATGACTTATTTTCTGTCTGCTATATACACTAGAATCAATACACATTGTCACACCATTGTTGCAAAGTAATGTGGCCAAATGGTTAAATGTAGGTAAGGCAGAAAAAACCAACTTCATTTAGTATGCAAATAAATGTAAGACAAAAAAGCAAAAGGGATTGGGAACAGGAATATGTTGCAATGTCCTCATCATTGTCAGTTACATCTCCAGTTTAGGAGATTTTTATCTTAAAAAGTAATCTTTAACGCAATCTTTATCTATCTACCTATCTACCTACCTACATACCTACCTGCATACAGATACAGATGTAGCAAATCTATACAACTTTATCTTTAAATAAATGTTCAAGTTGCACATGAAAAATCACATAAAAAGCTTTAATCAGAGTGCTATCACATATAGAGTAGTTTAACCTAATGCAATACCTACATTTGTAAGTAAGTATACAGTACACTTAAATTTGGCAATGGATTTGTGCATAATATTATGACTATAAACGATAAGAATGACTATAAGAATGAATAGAGTAATCATTACTTGAGATGTGATATTCCAGTGGACAGATGGACATCACAGGTCTCATACTTTACAATGAAATGGAAGAAATACAGGAATGTCAATAGTAAATGAATGACATGCAAATACAGATAAATGAAAATGCACCTAGTTCAAATGTAAACTGTATAATGTACGAAATAACACACATAAAGGCTACATATGCTTTGCAAGTGATATTTGAAGGTGAGTGCATATACAGATAAAGGTTATTATATCAAAAGGTCATTGATGTTGTAGACAAATTTAAAATGTTAAACAATCATTTGAAATTAACATTTCAAAGTAATTGATTAACAGAAATCAACTGTTCTTCCATCAAAATGGCTTCAATCAATCTCACATTGTTCCAAACCAGTATGAATTTTTTCTTCTGTTGAAAACAGAAGATTTGAAGAATGCTGGTAACCAAACAGTTGCTGGTAGCCATTGATTTCCATAGTATTTTTTATTATAGCATTATTCAAAACATCTTCTTGTGTGTTCAGCAGAAACTACTACAGGTTTGGAAAAACTTGAGGGTAATTAAATGATGGCAGAATTTCCATTTTTTTTTTTTATCCCTTTAACTTGTGTCCTGTCTTTGTGTTTCTCTTTAAGATATAATAGACTTTTTTTATGTCATTTAAAAATGTTGCTAAAAACTTTCACTTATATCTGCTAAAAAGCTTTGCATGCAACAATTGTGGATTTCATTTAAATAGCATGTGAATCTCTGAGACTTAGTTTCGAACATGCAAATAAAATCAAGATATGATCCCTATCAATTACAGATACAGGCAAATTGGTTTAAAGCATCACAGCATTATGAAGCATAGCTGCATTCAAAGAGAACATGATTATTATTTTTTTAAGATAATATGAAACCTGCATTGATGTGGGTACTGTCAGTTCTGTATGAATGACATGAGAGTTCAGGGCCGTTTCTAGCCATTTTGACGCCCTAGGCAAAATCTCTATTGCCGCCCTCCATCCCACTCAAACTAACATAAAACTGATTATGGAAACACTCAAATCTTTACATTTTCACAAAAATGTGTTAATTAAACAATCATCTAGCAATCCCAAATGCTCCAAATAGTAATTAAACATCTAAAAGTATCATTATTTGTCAGTTTTCTGAGAGAAGTACCTTTTCTCCATTCGCTTCCTCGCACTGACTGTCTTCCAAAACGCCCGCATAAAGATGACACTGGTGGCGCTCTATCCCATTACACATAGGCTATACACAGGTTTACAGTAGGGTAAATATATTTAGGTATTCATGCAAATATGATCTGTTATATTTTAAGTTAACATTTTGGGAACTGTTGGGGAAAAACATTGAACGTGTAACATTATATTAGATCCGTGCATTAATACATCATCCTCTCTGGCTACAACCTGTGCTCACTCAACCATCACCACACCTGTCTGATATCAGCCTCATCAATCCCACTTCATAAGCCAGCACCAAACACGTGGTTGTCTGGTCTCAAATTTGCACACTCACAAGCAGTTCTATTGACTTTGCTGTTGCTCTTTGCGCCGATTCTTCAAACTGACTCCAAGAAACTTACCAGTTGGATTACCTGTCTGCTTCCCCCTTTGTTTTGGGCACTTCCCAGATGGATTTGTGCACTTGATTTGAGAACCTGCAAAAAGAAAGATGATACTGATACTGTTTCTCTGAGAGCTTCATTAGACTGCTTGTGCTGATACTTTCCTGCTTTTGTTTACCTGTTGGTTTTGGAATAAAGAAGGTTTCCTCTACTTATCCCTTGTTCTCCTCGTTCCTGTTGTGACAGAAGACCAGACCACAAGAGACAACACAGAACTACTCTATACCCGTACTCAAGATGGCCGCCTACTAGAAGAGTATGTATAGGAGTTCATCGGACTCTTTCATCTTGTGTCCTGGAGTGGTGAGACATTGAAGACTCTTTTCTGGCTGGGACTCGATGGTCATATTCTGGGTCAGGTACCTGCAGCAGCTATTACATGTTGCCCTCAGTATATTGACTGTGATGTTGCTGGGTGGTTCCTACCTCACCATCAGTGAGGTTGACGAAACCACCATCACAACTCAGTCACTAGTAACCCCGTTCACGTCTGTCCATGAGTCTGTTCCAAAATTCACTACAGCCTATAAATACGCTCCAGCCTCATAATTCAACCAGGATTCCCTAGCCAAGATGGCCGTCGAGCTGGAGTCCCCGGCCAAGATGGCTGCCACTCCAGAATCTCTTTCTGTCACGGGTGCCATGCCAGAATGTATGAGCCAGATGCAACTTGGGCTAAGGTAGACAAGACTAATGTCCAGTGTGGTGGACCCACCGTTAATGCCAGTGCGAGTAGCAGCACGCCAGCCTCTCTGAAGTCAAGCCTGCCTGCTGCGGCTTTCTCAAGCCGGCCGCCACGAAGTGAAACCCGCCGGCCACCCTATTCACTTGTAACCAAGAAAGGAGGAAGAGGAGAAATGGATATCTCACGGCCCTCTTCCTTGTCCGGGAGCACCCCCAGAGCTCACTCCAGTGTTGGCTCTAGCCCCAGAGCTGGCTCCAGCCCCGAATCTAGCCCAAGGGGGGGTCCTGTCCCCGAGTTTAGTCCAGGGGGGCTCCTGTCCCGAGTTTAGCAAACAGAGGGCTCCTGTTCCTGAATTTAGCCTAGAAAATAATCCAGTTCCCAAGTCTAACCCAGAGAGATCGTTGTACTGGAGTTCTTGAGTTTAGCCCACTTACTTACATGAGTTTAGCCAAGAGAGGGCTTCTATTCCCGAGATCGGCTCAGAGGGCATCTGTTCCTGACCAGAGTCCAGTGCAGGCTCCAGCCCCTGACCAGAGTCCAGTGTCTGCTCCTCCAGAGCACCCGCCAGTGTTCCCTACTCCTCTACCAGATCTCAGTTCCAAAATCTGTTACAGAGCTTGCTCCAGTCAATAAATCTGTTCCAGAGAATGAGAGTTCTGAATCCTCTCCAGGGAAGAAAAGCCCTAAATTCACTCCTGAGAATCATGAGATGGCTCCAGATCCCGAGGTTTACTCTGAGAATGTTCCAGATTCAGAGTCTAGCACAGAAATGCCTTCAGTCTCTGAGCATGGTCAAGTGCCGACTTCAGCCTCTGAACACAAAACCGTGTCCACTGTCATCCCAGAGCTCAGCCAAGATCCCGCTCTCGCCCCAGAGCACAATCAGGATCCTGCTCTCAGCAAAGACTTCAGCTAGTATCCTGATCTTGCCCTAGAGTTAAGTCAGAAATCCACTCTAGAGTTCACACTAGTCATTAAACTTGCTTCAACCCCTCCTGATGTGTGTACTGTCACAGTCATCAGCTCAGACATCTCAACACACTACACTTCCCATCATCCCCTCTGGCTACAACCTGTGCTCACTCAACAATCACCACACTTGTCTGACATCAGCCTCATCAATCCCACTTCATAAGCCAGCACCAAACAAGCATGGTTGTCTGGTCTCAAGGTTGCAAACTCACAAGCAGTTCTGTGGACTTTCCTGTTGCTCTTTGGAATCCTTCTTCAAATTGACTCTGAGACACTTACCAGTTGGATTACCTGTCTGCTTCCCCCTTTGGTTTGAGCACTCCCCGGATGGACTTGTGCACTTGATTTGAGAATGGAAAAGTTAAGATAATACTAATATTGTTTCTCTGAGGGCTTCATTAGACTGCTTGGGTTGATACTTATGTGCTTTTGTTTACCTGTTGGTTTTGGAATAAAGAAGCTTGTTTCGTCTACTTAACCTTTGTTCTTCTCGTTCCTGTTGTGACAGTCAGACAGGACTCTAGCCCACTGATGTTGGGGGATCCAGTGGAAGTGGCAATCGTATTTCAGGGTGGCCATGCTGCTTTATCACAACCTTGCTAAAATATAGTGGCAGTGTGTGCTCTCATTGGCGCCCCCTCCAGCTGGTGGCATCCTAGGCAACCGCCTAGTTCACCTATGCCTAGAAACGGTACTGTGAGTTATTGGGTTACTGAGAAACATGATGCTTGACTATCATTTGGGCAATAGTGTGCAGTACTGATAAACCTTATTCCATTATTATAAAGCATACATTCACTTGACAAATGGGTTGTGATGTGCTGTCCGCTATGTTAAGGTACTTTAAACAATCATAGTTCTTTAAAAACCTTTTATTGGAGTAACTAAAAGTAGCAGCTGTAGCTTTAAAAAAAAGTTACAGTCTAGTAAGACAGGAACTGTTTTTCAAAATGCAGTACGTCTTAGAATGAGAACTCATATAGCCAAATATACATAGACCTATATAGCTTTTTTTTTTCTTACTGAAAGACAAGTTTATTATTTTTTGGCCTAGTTTGTTATTTTGACCCTAAAAACAAAAGACAACAAGACCCTTTACTATTTACTGATTTTAATTTTTTCATTTTACATACTGACATACTGATATGGCCACTACTATACCTTCCACATCAACATTTGTAGAGATGGAAGTACCTATAGTACCTGAAGTGGAAACTCCCAGCTGGCAGCCACCAGTCCCTATCATCTCACATGCATATACCCCCAATTACAAACAAACATTGTAACCTGGAACACAAGTGCAGTTTGTGTCATCCATTCTGTCTGGCAGCACTCCAGTGCAAAACCTCACCTGAGATCCGAATGTAGATTCCATGCAGATTTGTACCATCCCTGAGTCGTCCTCCTCTGTGGCACAACAGGAGTTACCACGTGAGTTACAAACACCTGGCAAAGGGATACAACAACTGATCAAACAAATACAGGGAGACTTGGACATGTTAAAGAAATTTATCCAGCGACAGAAGACCACGGTTTCCAAACTCACCCAAGAGGTAAAAGATAAGTTTGTTCAACATTCAACTCAAAAGTCAACTGCAGTAGCTAAAATGGAGGACAATCAGAAACAGTTATTCAAGTGTATTGCTGATAACCAACAAAAGAAGGAGTCGGAGATGGATCAATGGACAAAAGCCATAAAACGTTTGATCACAGGGCAATTGAACAAAGGTAAGGCTACTGTTGTGTCTGATGTGCATTTCCTTATCCAACAGTTTCAAGCAGAAGTTCAACAGGATCTTAAAGTCACTTTTCAGAGTCTGAAAAAGAGTTTCATCAATGCAAAACCCAAATGGATGACTTGTGCAGTAACACTCAAAAGTTCCATTTAGGCCTGTCGAAAGATCTTGAAACACAGATAAAAGAGTTGATGCCTTCGTTACCACAGCCAGTGACTTCATCTTCCGTCAGCGTACAAGCCTCATCAAGCCCAGTACCTACTACTACCGATATACCCACTGCCATAACCAAGCTTCTAAGACTCACCTTTCCCACATTTGGAAAACCAACTGATGATACAGACCTATTGAACTATCTGACTCGATGTCAAGATTTTCTGGCATTGCATCCTTTGGCAGATGTGAATCTTTTAGCTACATTCCGCACAGTCCTGTATGGAACTGCTTGTGGCTGGTGGGAAGTTGCACGTACATCTGTATTCACCTGGACTGAATTTGAGGCTGTTTTTCTCTCTGCATTTCTCTTGGAGTACTACGAAGATGAGTTGGCAGAAAGGGTGAGAACAAGAACTCAAGGAGAGAATGAACCCATTAGAGACTTCCCTTTTTGCTATAGAGCTTTGTGCAAGAGATGGAAATCAAACTTGACTGAAAGTGAAATAGTAAAGATGATTCTGAAAAACATTAAACCTCACCTTGCCAGTCAGTATTCAATGTAGAGGAGTTGGTGAAGCTAGGACATCAATTGGAGAAGGATTATGAGCAGCAACAACAGTATGAAAGTAATTTACATCATAAACAGCAATCTGTGTCACCACAAGCACTTGTAAACTGGCAAAGGGACAAGGCTTCAGTTCAGTGCTGGCGTTGTAAAGGCCATCATCCCCCAGGAAACTGTCCACAGTTCACCTCATCCTCCAAACAATAATTTCCACAAATGCAATCTTCTCAAAGTAAGAGATCTCAACCACGTCCACTGAATCACAACTCTGAAGTCGATTAATTTGGATAAATAATTTCCAAGAATTATGTGAGTTTTCCAAACAGTGGGGGGAAAGTGTTTTCTGTTATGTATTTATTTTTTTTTTTATTTTTTTAATTAATCAGTCTGCTTAATGTTGGTTGTTTGAGTGAGTGGCAGATCATGACAGCTGTCTGATTTCAAACTGCAGCACGGAGTGCATGCAAACTGATTATCTCCTCCTCTTTCCTACTAATTATAGAAAAAAGAACTTCAGAGTAGAGCATATTGATAAAATAACAAATATAAGGTTAAATATGTAAACTGCACATAATACATTTTTATATTTTTATTTTATTTCATAATTGTTTTAATGTATGTTCAACAATTTTGTATGCATATTTGAAAAGGTCTCCTAATTCTGTAAATAAAAATACAGAAAATGTGCTTCTGGGGCAAAACGACTCAAAGTGATGAACCATGTGAAATATGTTTAAATAAAATGGCTGTTGATTACAGTTTTATCACACTTATTATTTGTGTTTTTACATTTACATATATTTTATTCATAGTTTACATTTAACCTACTGCTGGATTAGACAGCAGTATCAAACACAGAACATGAATATTTTGCCTCCTTATATTAACTGCATAATGCTAATAAATTGTAGAATAGTTAATTGATTTTCTCAAGTGAAGACTGAGTCTAGTTTAGCTATACATTATAACTAACTAGCTGGACTAATTTCACAATAATTGGTTAACAACTGTATGCAAATACTTCTTGCAGTCTGTTACATCACTCATAACTCAAAAAAAAAAAAAAAAAAAAAAAACATGAATGAACTGACTGTTCCCATAATTTTAAAACTGTATGCAGCTCAAGCTAAAACTAGAATCATTTACATTTGGTGAAGGGCAGTTTTGACACTTAATGGAGAAAGAGAAGAGCCTGCACCAAACCACCCAATGAAAAGCTAATACGGGCGATAACTGAGACTTATATGAAAACCCTCTTTTGGAGCTTTTATTTTTAAGGGTGTAGATATTAATGATGACCTACATAAAATTAAATAAAAAAATAAATACATAAAAAAAAACATAATAAAAAATTACACTGTATCATTGTATTTCAAACAAACAATGTAAATAAGCTTTATTACTCCCCCCCCCCCCGCTGTAGTCTGCATTAACGAATTCAGAAAAAAACTGATCTGTGAGGGTTATAGACGTAGTCGCCCAAATTTACCTTCCCAGTCCATTTGTTTCACAAGGGGATGCAACATATTCATATCTGGAGCCCCGAATGCAAATACATTAATTATATTTGCTGATTAAAAAGTGTTTATTTTTAGAGTGTTACCTACACAAAGTGAGACAGGGGTATTAAAACAACAGTACAAGATGTTAATCAAGTCAGAGATATGAAATGGTTTATCAGGGTTTATGTTTAGTAAAGTCCAGATATTTTACTGGAAAGACTTCATCAAGAATTAATTGAGGACATTAATAAAAAGTATTACTTTATGATTAACTAATCTCAATGGACTTTAATTTTACATATGTTGATAAATTAACCAAGTTGAAGTTGAAGTTGTAAATAAAACAAATATTTATACTTCAAAATTTCATATTTAATTCTGTGTGTTACTTGCCATTTCTTTGTAATTAATTATAACAAATTCTAAGTGAAAACTTATACCATTTTTTCAATAAACTATATGAAATATATAGAATATTAAATTTTATGCATGCAAGCAAGCAGGCAAATTTTATTTATAATACAATTATTTATTATTTATTTATTTATTTATAATTTAATGCAATTCAAAGTGCTTTACAGACATGAAGGAACCAAAATGATACAGCAATTAATAAAAATAAAAAAAATAAAATAAAAAAATAGACCCATTAAAATACACAAACAAGAATAAAGTTTATAAAGATTAAAATATAAAATAAAACATTAAAAATTAGGTGAAACAAAACACATGAAATAAACAGAGGTTTTATAAGTCTTTACAGAAAGGCCAAACTAATTAACCAGTAATGACTTTAATACTCATGTAATATGATCTCTCTTTTTGGTTTTTGTCAATATTCGAGCAGCAGTATTTTGGATTAATTGTAATTGGTTAGTCGTATTCTTTAGAACACAAAAAAGAACATCACAACAATAGCAAAAAACTATAATAGTTACAAACATGCATTACAACATGTTTATATATTTATTTATTTTTTCAATATTAGTCAATATGTTTCCAGATAATCCTTATTTTAAGAAATATTAAAGCTAACTTACTTTACTTTGATAGAATGTGTAGAATGTAACCAAAACTGATAATGGCATTGGTATATTTAATAGTGTCTTCTATGTGTCTTCTCTTGTATTTATTTGCATATTATATTTTTATTGAAATGTGTCTTTGTTGTGACATTTGCACATATTAAGAGCAAATCTATTATTCACCATGGAGACCTTGTGTCTGGTTATTTATTTTACAAATTGTGAACCATATTCCCTGTCTTACTAAAAATAAACCCTGATAAACCAGGGTTTATGTTTTATCAGGGTTTCAGTTTTTTATTCATTCATCACACACGAAGAAATACTGCAGTGCCTTGCGAAAATATTCATACCCCTTCATTTTTTTTCACATTTTATTATGTTGCTGCCATATGATAAACTTCTTTAAATTACTTTTTCCCCCCACATCAATCTACACTCCATACACCAAACTGACAAAGCAAAAACAGAATTGTCACAACAAACAAAAAAAATGAAAACTGAAATAATTATTCATACCCTTAACTAAATATTTAGATGAAGCACCTTTACAGTCTCAAGTCTTTTTTGTTTGATACAACAAGCTTTGCTCATCAGCATTTGTCAATTATCTGCCATTCTTCTCCTCATATCTTAACCTCTCAAGCTCTGTCAGGTTGGATGGGGGCAGGTGCACATTTTCAGGTTTTTCCAGAAATATTTGATTGGGTTCAAGCTCAGGTTGTGGCTGGGCCACTCAAGGACATTCACAGAGTTGCCTATAAGCCACTCTTGCTGTGTGTTTATGTAACCCAGTTATAAAATAGAAGAATTTAATTTAAAATAGGGAAATCAATACCTAAGTTACGCGTTCTTTATGTCAATCAAAATAGTGTATTGCATGTTGTCCCGCCTCTTGGCTGTGCTCATCGGTTGAATCTTCTCAAGCAAGGTTTTCAGACTACACAAATTGCACAACACAGAGAGGCTAAATGGCTAAACAACATGCTGTGTAATTGCGTAATGTGCCGTTGCATCACAGTTATTAAAATCAAGTTACAAAAACATATTGGCTAATCTAATTTCAGTGAAATGTTTGTTTTTTATGTTATAATTTCTATATGAATTTCTACATTGTTTATTAATTGTGATGTTGAGATATAAGAGCTTTCTGTGGGCCATATGAGCCATTCATCCTAAATGAGAGTGTTAGATCTATTTTCTTGAATACTGAAAGTGTGTGTTAGAAATAATACATATTGGTGTATTTTCCATTTCCCTTGTACTGTGGAAGTTATAGTATAATCTTTGAAATTGAGATGGTTATTTTATCAGATGAAGAAGTTGAAATGCATTCTTTTTTGCTGATGTTCTCAAAAGCAGTATTCATATTTGTCACATATGGAAGTTATTTTCATGGAAACTGTTATCCTTAGGCCTAACTGATGATGTGAATGTTTAAACTAGTGTTTTGCAGTTACCTGTTTTGTAAATCTAGGTTGGGTCTTTTCACAATTTTCACAAACTTTTGAAGGTTTTTCCGTTGTTGCTTCTGTGAAAGTGTTGAACATTTGATGGCAAGCCACCAATTTGGATTTCCTGTCTGATTGGGAACTTTGAACTCGGAAGCTCTGAGAATCGTCATGCGGTAGGACTGTTACCAACAAAGCAATTAACAGACACTGGAGAACATTTTGTTGCTTTACAAATTTTGAAAGACTACGTGGATTGCTGAACTGGTTGCATCTGATACACATACACTGATGAATGCACAAACCAACATTTGTTTAAAAAAGGGGTTGGTTTTATTTTATTTTGTTTGTATGTCGGCTATATTCTTTTGTTATTCTGTAAAATACTTTCTTCTAAAGTTACATTGAAACTTGTGAAAAGGAATTTGTGTTTTCGTTGTGTTACAAGATCTTATTTAAATCTCTTACAAACCTATGTTTGTGTATTTGCCTATAGAAGGGTTACACAAAAAAAAATCTTGGCGAGCCAGCCAAGAGATTCTGTTTTAAGACAAGTAACCAAAACTAAATGTGACCGAAAGTGTATTTTTAAATACCTTTAAATTTCGTGAGAACTGCAAGTGAAGATGGAAGTTATTTCTAGTGAGAATATCAAAGTGCCAAATTCTGTTATTGTCACTGGGCTAAGTGGCACTAAAGCAGATGAAGAGGTCTTTGACTATCTCAAGCAGTTTGGTTCAATTTCAAGACTAATTGAGCTTACCCTTTCTGATTCAGAACATTGCAAACAGCCCATTGTAGAATATACATATAGTGATGCAGTAGAGGCCCTTCAGGAAAGCTTACCTTTAGATAGACCATGTATCGCTAATCTTAACATAATTCACCACATTGCAAGCCTATCCAGTGTCTATAGTAGTGAGAGGGGTTCAGCAGCCAAAAGTACCTTTCTGTCTGAGTTGAAAACTTAGCTAAACTGAGTGGTAAACCTTTCAAGGATGTTCTCAAAGACGAGCTTGTTAGAATCACTGAGTCTATTGGAGAGTGTGAGCACACTACAGGGTCAAAAATATCTCAAGGACCCAGTCCAGTCTCAACACTCAATGAAACAGTTGAAATACCTTCATCAGCACATGAATCGTTGTACTGTGCATGTACTGTGCAAGAACCTGAATTTTCTTCTGAACGAAGCTCTTCCCTTAATGGACCACCACACACAGAGCCCAGAGTTTTACCTTCATCTACAGAAAAGACTTTTCAGCTATCCCCTGATAAATTGAGTACACCAGAAGTGCAGCGTGTAGTTGTAGAACATATAGTGAAGAGCACTGAAATAGCTACTAATTTCCAGTCTACTGTTCGGCTAAAGCCTTTTTCAGGTATACTTCCTTGCCCTAAATATGAAGTTGATTATGATACGTGGTGCAACAGTCTGGAGTTTTACATGACTGATCATTCTCTATCAGATGTGATGCTGGTGAGGAGGATTGTTCATAGTCTGATACCTCCTGCAGCTGATGTGGTCAAACCATTAGGTCCCAGGGCTACCTCAAAGGCCTATCTGGATTTGCCAAACTGCAACTGCTGCAACTGTTAAAACTAGACTAAAATGTCATCAGTTTTCCTCGACTAAAACTAGACTAGTCTAAAAAGAATAGGAATATGACTAAAACTAATAAACACTAAAATGACCGCTTCACACAAAGACTAGACTAAAACTAAAATTAAAACAGGCTGAAAAACTACTCTACTGGCCAGAAAGTAATTCTTGAGGGCTGTCTGAATGTAAAATCTGCCGGTTATGAAGAGTTTGCATTACTTGAGCACCCATGAATTTCATTCTTACCTGGCGGAATTTTCATTGAGAGCTGATTAATGTCCTTACCAGAAATACTTCCTTTTAAATCTCCTGTGCAAGTAAGGAATGAACCTGACCATGATATAACAATCCCCATCAATTGTGTAATTGCTGAGTTGTCTGTACCAAGTGACATATTTCAGAATGTTCACCCTGATCAAGTGAAAACAGCTGCTTGCTGCTCTAGCCAGCAGAATGTTCGCACTGTTCCAAACTTAAAATTTGACTTTGGAAATTCCCCTCTTTCAGAGGAGTGGAAGAAATGGATTGCTGCCAAATTGAACAGTTATTCTGATGTTTTTGCACAACATGATCTGGATTATGGTCATGTGACAAAACTCAAACATAGGATTAAATTATCAGATGAAACCCCCTTCAAGCACCATTCTCGTCCCATACACCCACGAGATTATGAGGCTGTCAAAAAACACTTACAATCCCTAAATTTGAACTGTCCCAAATAAGGGTATGAATACTTATGCAATGGAATCATTTTGTTTTTTTATTTTTAATGAATTTGCAAAGATGTTAAAAACCTTTTTTCTTTTTTTTTTTTGCTTTACAATTATGGTGTATGGAGTATAGATTGTTTTGGGGAAAAAAAAACTAATTTAAAGCAGTTTAACATAAGGCAGCAACAAAACAAAATGTGAAAAAAATGAAGGGGTATGAATACATTCTCAACACACTGTATAGGACAGGAAGTGCTAAATAAACTTATCACTGCATTTAAACCAACAACATGCCTGTTAGATCTTGTACCCACTAAATTACTGAAAGAGTTGTTACCTTTAGCAGAAGAACTGCTTCTCAATATAATTAAATTAACTCGTCGTTATCTTTAGGTCACATGCCAAAATCATTCAAGCTGGTGGTTATTAAGTCTCTTATTAAGAAACCACAACTTGATCCTAGTGAACTGGCAATTTACAGACCCATTTCAAATCTTTCGTTAATGCCTAAAATTTTTGTGTCTGCTCAATTGTGCTCCTTCCTGCAAATAAGGTTTCAGGCCCCACCATAGTACAGAAACTGCACTTGTTAAAATTACAAATGACTTGCTTTTTGCGTCAGACCAAAGCTGCATCTCATTGAATTGAAGTGACATACAGCCAAGTATAGTGACCCATACTCAGAATTCGTGCTCTGCATTTAACCCATTCAAACTGCACACACACAGCAGTGAACACACACACACCGTGAACACACACCCGGAGCAGTGGCCAGCCATTTATGCTGCGGCGCCCGGGGAGCAGTTGGGGGTTCGGTGCCTTGCTCAAGGGCACTTCAGTTGTGGTATTGCCGGCCCAAGACTCGAACCCACAACCTTAGGATTAGGAGTCAAACTCTCTAACCACTAGGCCACGACTTCCCCCTACCTTCCCCCTATTGCTGCGTTCGACCCTATAGATCAGTGGTTCTCAACCTTTTTTTCCACTGGGCACTATAGTCCAAGTGCAAGTCTTACGTGCTGCACGCATATCATTTACATATTACGTCACCAATACAAACCAAACTGATAATATTACAGCCTAAATATTATGATATCTAATCGATTACATTTATTGAAAAAAAAATAATAATTTTACTCCATATTAAAAAAACACCTGATGCTGTCGCGAGCTGATAAATTTAGTGAAATTTGGCTTGAGAAGTAACAGCACAATGAATTTGCGATTGTACTGTAAGTTGCAGTCTGTAACGCGCATGGAAGCATGACTTGACGCACGACATTGCAGAAAATGTGCGTTCACAAATGTAGCCTATGTTAGTATGTTGATCCAAATATGGAAAGCACTTTCAAATTTACAGTTTTTCTCAATTGCTTAAACACTATAAGCAGGCGTTTGAGCTAAAATTTCAAGACCACAAGCTATTTTTCAGAATGCACACCCATTTTGCTGAACTATAAACACTATTCCCCTGTTTTAAGACATGAGTCAGATTTGGTGAACTCTACACACAAATCTGCAAAAGTGCGCACTTGTTAGTGTGTTAAATGCGTAATGTAAATTATGTGAGTAGATTCATGTCTGAAAAGAACATATGAAAAACAAAATTATATCACATAACAAAAACATTACAGCTTATATTTATTTAGTATATTTTTAAATTAATGTAAAAACTAAAATGAGTTGTAAAACTGAAAGTATTTTTTTTTTAAATTGTGTTCAGCATGGTGGGCCGTGGGTTCAGAACCACTGCTATAGATCATGACATACTCATAGATTGATTACAAAACTATACAGGTTTTCAAGGGCAGACTTTAAAATGGTTTAGATCCTACCTGTCCGATCACTACCACTTTGTTTATTTAAATGGAGAGTCATCTCAATTATCACCAGTAAAATATGGTGGGCCACAAGGATCTGTCTTAGGTCCTCTGCTATTTTCAATATACATGTTGCCCCTTAATATTATTATAAAATATGGGATTAGTTTCTAGTGCTATACTGATGATACTCAACTATATATCTCAACAAGACCAGATTAAACTTCTAAATTATCTAAGATAACAGAGTGTGTAAAATGTAAAAGATTGGATGACCAATAATTTTCTCATGTTAAATTCAGATAAGACGGATATACAGGTTCTTCTCAATAAATTAGAATGTCGTGGGAAAGGTAATTTATTTCAGTAATTGAACTCAAATTGTGAAACTCGTGTATAAAATAAATTCAATGCACACTGACTGAAGTGTAAGTCTTTGGTTCTTTTAATTGTGATGATTTTGGCTCACATTTAACAAAAACCCACCAAATCTCAACAAATTAGAATATGGTGACATGTCAATAAGCTAATCAACTCAAAATGCCTGCAAAGGTTTCCTGAGCCTTCAAAATGGTCTCTCAGTTTGGTTCACTAGGCTACACAATCATGGGGAAGACTGCTGATCTGACAGTTGTCCAGAAGACAATCATTGACACCCTTCACAAGGAGGGTAAGCCACAAACATCCATTGCCAAAGAAGCTGGCTGTTCACAGAGTGCTGTATCCAAGCCGAATTGAGGCAGTAATTAAAGCAAAAGGAGCCCCTACCAAGTATTGAGTACATGTACATTAGATGAATATACTTTCCAGAAGGCCAACAATTCACTAATTTTTTTTTTTTTATTGGTCTTATGAAGTATTCTAATTTGTTGAGTTGGTGGGTTTTGTTAAATGTGAGCCAAAATCATCACAATTAAAAGAACCAAAGACTTAAACTACTTCAGTCTGTGTGCACTGAATTTATTTAATACACATGTGTCACAATTTGAGTTGAATTACTGAAATAAATGAACTTTTCCACAACATTCTAATTTATTGAGATGCACCTGTATGTGTGTGTGTGTGTGTGTGTGTGTGTGTGTGTGTGTGTGTGTGTGTGTGTGTGTGTGTGTGTGTGTGTGTGTGTGTGTGTATATATACTGTATATTTGGTTTTCCATTTTGCATTTACTTGTACTTTTACTTTCAATACTTAAGTACGTTTAAGATTTAAAAGATACCTTTCATACTTAAGTCCAATAAATATCACAGTTTAAGACTTGTACTCAAGTTATATTCTAAATGGTGACTTCAACTTCCACCAAAGTCATTTTCTGGTAAGATATCTGTACTTTTACTTGAGTATGACTTTCAGGTACTTTATACACCACTGCAAATAATGCATCTCATAATCTTGTACTGCAGTTATATCTGATCAAATGCGCATTATTATTCTTTAGCTTAGGTTAAACAAAGTAATTTTACTTGGTTGGAACAGCAGCTACGCTAATTATGTCTCTATTTGTTTCTCTGTTTCTGCCACTGTTTCTGGTAACTAGGATTTACTCAAGCTTCTGTCTGGATCCAGAACACCTGAGAAGAGACAATGTCAACCCCCCAGAGGACCTCAGATGAACCCTGAAACAACATACAGAACTACCACATTTTGCTATAAGTTTGATTGCATCATATAAAAATTGCTGTTAATAGTGTTAATCGTCAGTTTGATTACGTCTTTAATTTATTTTTCTGTACATTTCTGCCATATGTACATAAACTGATAGTCACAACTGATAAGCTACTAAATTTTGCATAAACGTAATTTTCGGTAAAGTTGCTTTGCAATGATTTATATTGTAAAAAGCGCTATACAAATAAATTTGAATTGAATAGTAAGTTAATGGCTACCAGCAACTGTTTGGTTGCCAACATTATTCAAAAGATCTTCTTGTGTGTTCAACAGAAACTACTATGGGATTGGAACAACTTGAGGGTGATTAAATAACAGAATTTTTTTTTTTTTATCCCTTTAACCTGTGTCTTGTCTTTGTGTTTCTTTTTAAGATATTGTAGATTTTTTTTATGTCATTTAAAAATGTTGCTAAAAACTTCCACGTATCTGCTGAGATGCTTTGCATGGAACAATTGTGGATTTCATTTAAATGGCATGTGAATCTCTGAGACTTGGTTTCGAACATGCTAATAAAATCAAGATATGATCCCTATCAATTACAGATACAGGCAAATTAAACAGAGTTATTGGGTTACTGAGAAACATGATGCTTGACTATCATTTGGCCAATAGTGCACAGTACTGATAAACCTTAATCCATTATTATGAAGCATACTGTACATTGACTTGACAAATGGGTTGTGATGAGCTGTCTGCTATGTTAAGGTATTTTAAACAATCATAGTCCTTAAAAAAAAAACTTTTTTTGAAGTAACTAAAAGTAGCAGCTATAGGTTTTTTTATTTTATTTTATTTTTATTTATTTATTTTTTTACAGTATAGTAAGACAGGAACTGTTTTTCAAAATGCAGTATGCCTTAGAATGAGAACTAGTATAGCCAAATATACATAGACCTATATTGTTTGTTTATTTATTTTTATTGAAAGTCTGACTCATGAATCGATTCATTTGGACAAATAATTTCCAATAATTATTTGAGCTTTCCTAAAAGTAGGGGGAATGTGTTTTCTGTGTTTTTTTTTTTTTTTTTTTTTTTTTTAAACATTGTTTTCTCTTATTTTATTTATTAATTTATTTTTAGATGAATCAGTCTGCTTAATGTTGGTTGATTGAGTGAGGGACAGATTATGACAGCTGCTTCATTTCAAACTGCAGCATGGAGTGCATGCAAACTGATTATCTCCTCTTTCCTACTAATTATAGAAAAAAGAATTTCAGAGT
This sequence comes from Cyprinus carpio, assembly GCF_018340385.1. Lineage (NCBI taxonomy): Eukaryota > Metazoa > Chordata > Actinopteri > Cypriniformes > Cyprinidae > Cyprinus > Cyprinus carpio. The sequence continues at coordinate 5,135,421 of NC_056592.1, forward strand.
AGAGCATATTGATAAAATAATATGCACTATACATTATATATTTTTTATTTTATTTATTTATTTCATAATTGTTTTAATGTATGTTCAACAATTTTGTATTTAGGACTGAATAGGTCTCCTAATTCTGTCAATAAAAATGCAGAAAATGTGCTCTGGGTCAAAATGACTCAAAATGAAGAAGAATGTGAAATATGTTTAAATTAAAATGGCTGTTCATTACTGTTTTATCACACTTTTATTATTTGTTTTTTTACATTTACATGTATTTCATTCATAGTTTACATTTAGCCTACTGCTGGATTAGACAGAGCAGTATCAAACACCGAACATGAATATTTTGCCTCCTTATATCACTTGCACAATGCTAATAAACTGTAAAATAGCGAACTGATTTTCTGAAGTGAAGACTGAGTCTAGTTTAGCTATATATTATAACTAACTAGCTAGACTAGTTTCACAATAATTTCTTAACAACTGTATGCAAATACTTCTTGCAGTCTGTTACATCACTCATAAAAAAAAAACAACAACAACAACAACTGAACTGACTGTTCCCATAACTTTAAAATTGTACGCAGGTCAAACTATTATAAAACTAGAATAATTAACATTTGGTGAAGGGCAGTTTTTCCACTCGATGGAGAAAGAGAAGAGCCTGCACCAAACCAGACAATGAAAAGCTAATACGGGCGATAACTGAGACTATATAAGAATCATCATCTGGACTCTTGGAAAGGAACTCTGAAATAAGTATAATATAGGAAATAATAGTAGGATAAAATACAACAATCATCCCACCAATAATTATAATAACAACAAAAAAATCTCTCCTCATTCATTTTTCCTCCCCCCTCTCTCTCCCTCTCTCTCTCTCTCCTGGTCCTGAATGCTTCAGAGCTCTGAGAACAGCAAAACAGCAGTACATCTGGATGGAGAGATAAAGGATGAACTGTGCCACTATAAAACCATATACCAACTCTGTGATGTTTAAAACATCAAGCAAAATATGCATCCCACAGGAAGCAAAAAAGGACGTCCAGACAACAGCAGTGCAGATGACTCTATATCTGAGAGGTTTGTACTTCAGAAAGGTAACAGGATGAACCACTGCCAGGTAACGCTCAACACAGATCAGACACTGAAACACAGGTCGACCAGTGCAGGCGAATCCTTGTTCAGAAAAATGAAACAGGGACACTATTATAGTTGAGTTGCTGAAAAATTCAAACAGAGAACATAAACAGAGGAGGACCTCACAGACCGCAAGGTTAAGACTGAATAATTCTGCCGCCAGTCCATTCCCTGTTCCTGTCACTATAAGCCATATCACATAGGAGTTGGTAGGAACACTCAACAGAGCGGTGATGTACGCTGTTACCATCGGTTCAAAATCACTAATTTCTGGCAATGTAACATTGAAAAAGAGGTGATCAGAAGAGTTTGACCCATCAGTAGTGAAGATCTCACTGGAGATGTCCATCTCTCACTGTGTGCAGTCAAAAAACAGAACTGTGATCTATGGATTGGAGATACAAGTTAAAATTACTCTAATATATATATATATATATATATATATATATATATATATATATATATATATATATTAATAAATACGTTCAGTTTTTAGTATACAGTATGGTGGAATGCACTCTAAAAGTAAAGGTTCTTTATTGGCATTGATGGTTCTACAATGAACCTTGAACATCTGTGGAACCATTTCATTTTTTTTTTTTTTTTTAGTGGAAAACATTTCTTCAGATTATTAAAATATTCATCACACTAAGAAAAAAAAAGTTGCTTCTTTAAAAAACATTTTACTAAAATGTTCATTTGGAGAGCCCAAATTGGTTCTTCTATGGCATCACTGTGAAAATCTTCTTTTGGAACCTTTATTTTTCAGGGTGTAGATATTAAAGAGTGTGAACTTAATGATGACCTACATCAAAAATATATCAATGTATTTCATACAGACAATATAAATAAGCTTCATTACCTTTTTTTTCCTGTAGTCTGGAGTGATGAATTCAGAAAAAAACAAAAAACTGATCTGTGAGGTTTACAGATATAGGCGCCCAAATTTACCTTCCCAGTCCATTTGTCTCACAAGGGGATGCAATATATTCATATCTGGAGCCTCAAATGCAAATACATTAAATGACATCATATTTGCTGATTAAAAAGTGTTTATTTTACGAGTGTTACCTACACACAGGGGCATTAAAACAACAATACAAGATGTTAATCTAGTCAGGGATATGAAATGGTTTATAAGGGATTATATTTAGTAAAATAGGGAATTCTATATGGATTAGACACAATTTGTAAAACAAATAACTAGCCACACTGTATCCATGGTGAATAAATATAGATTTGCTCTTAATTTGTGCAAATGTCACAACAAAGATTTTTGTTGAAAATGCCAGTGCCAGTGTCCAAGTAAAATATTTAGGCTTTCTTTATTGTGAACATGAAATAGATAAATAAAATATGCAACAGGACCAATTAAAATGTAATATGCAAATAAATACAAAATAGAAGACACTTTTAAATATACCAATGTCATTATCAGTTTTGGTTACATTCTACACATTCTATCAAAGTAAAGTAAGTTAGCTTTAATATTTCTTAAAATAAGGGTTATTTGGAAACATACTGACTAATATTGAAAAAAATAAATATGTACTATACAAAAGTATATAAATATGTATATAATTAAATATTCTATGCATTTCATATAGTTTATTGAAAAAAAAAGTATAATAACAGTTTTCTCTTTGCTTTTAAATGTCATAATTAATTAAAAATAAATGGCAAGTAACACACAGAATTAAATATGAAATTTTGAAATAGAAATATTTGTTTTATTTACAACTTCAAAAGATCTTTAATAATGTGGTTAATTTGTCAACTTGTAAAGTTAAAGTTCATTGAGATTAGTTAATCATAAAGTAATACTTTTAATTAATGTCCTCAATTAATTATTGATGAAGTCTTCCCAATAAAATCTCTCCTTGCATTTAAAAGGTTAACATCTGTAAACAAAAAGTTTTATTTATTTATTTATTTATTTATTTATTGATAGCATGTCTTATTTTCTGTCGGCTATATACACTAGAATCAATACAAATTGTGACACCATTGTTGCAAAGTAATGTGGCCAAAAGGTAAAATTTAGGTAAGGCAGACAAAACCAACATCATTTAGTTTGCAAATAAATGTCAAGATAAAAAAGCAATAGGAATTGGGAACAGGAATATGTTGCAATGTCCTAATCATTGTCAGTTACATCTCCCAAGTTAGGAGTTTTTTATCTTAAAAAGTAATCTTTAACATAATCTTTATCTCTCTACTTACCTACGTACCTGCATACAGATACAGATGTAACAAATCTATGCAACTTTATCTCAAAATAAATGTTCAAGTTGCACATGAAAAATCACATAAAAAGCTTTTATCAGAGTACTATCACATATCAAGTAGTTTAACCTAATGCAAACTTAAATTTGGGATGTGATATTCCAGTGGACAGATGAACACCACAGGTCTCATACTATACAATGAAATGGAAGAAATACAGGAATGTCAACAATAAATGAATGACATGCAAATACAGATAAATGAAAATACACCTGGTTCAAATGTTAACTGTATAATTTAGGAAAATAACACTCATAAAGACTACATATGCTTTGCATGTGATATCTAAAGGTGACTGCATATACAGAAAAAGGTGATTATATCAAAGATCACTGATGTACTGTAGACAATTTTTGAATTTTAGCCAATTATTTTAAATTAACATTTTAAAGTAATTGATTAACAGAAATGAACTGTTTTTCCATCAACATGGCTTCAATCAATCTCACGTTGTTCCAAACCAGTATGAATTTCTTTCTTCTGTTGAAAACAAGAAGATTTGAAGAATGATGCTGGTAGGCATTGATGTCCACAGTATTTTTTATTATAGTAAGTCAATGGCTACCAGCAACTGGTTACCAACATTATTCAGAACATCTTCTTGTGTGTTCAACAGAAACACACAAGAAGAACAACTTGAGGGTGACTAAATGATGACAGAATTTTCATTTTTTATCCCTTTAACCTGTATCCTGTATTTGTGTTTCTCTTTAAGATATAATATACTTTTTTATATCATTTAAAAATGTTGCTAAAAACTTCCACTTATATCTGCTGAGATGCTTTGCATGCAACAATTGTGGATTTAATTTAAATAGCATGTGAATCTCTGAGACTTAGTTTTGAACATGCAAATAAAATCAAGATGTGATCCCTATCAATTACAGATACAGGCAAATTGGTTTAAAAAACAACACAACAATAAAAAACATATCCACACAAAAAAAACACATCTCTTTTTTTTTAAAGATAATATGAAACCTGCATTGATGTGGGTACTGTCAGTTCTGTATGAATGGCTGTCTGTCGCATTAATGTTAATCACTCGATAAAAGAAAAGATCACTCGCTGCCTCTGATTGAAGTGTTTTTGTAGTTTTAATAATCAATATATTTGTAATTAACACACTTAAGTGATCTTTACATTTTACTATTTTTTTTTTACTTTAATGCTTATGTTCAAATAAAAATAAAATAAAAATAGCTATTAATAATCTTGTAATTATTATTAAGAAAAGAAGAGGGGGAAAAGATGTAATGTTGCTCGGTGATTTTGCTCTGAATCTTCAGAAAACGTTAAATCAGTTTTTCTCTAAATTTACTTTGCTGACTCCATCGACTTCAAACAGCTGTAGCTCAGTCATTTTTCATCCGATTCCAAAAAAATCATACATCATTTTGAAGGTATTTTAGTGGAGCATGTAAAAGCAATGTTTCAAACAAATTTTTTTAAGTTTCCTCATTGTGACTCAATTTGCTAGCACAGAAAACATATATAAGCCTGATCAGTGGCATAAAAGTAATCAGAATGCAGCCGTTTACAGTATTTATTTGTTACTCATTGACACGTCAACTTCCCCTTAAAAAAAAAAAACGCGACACTCTGCCCTCTGTGTGTATGATGCTGCTCACTTTAAGCACTGTTAGAAGTGAATGAATTGATTCAGCATTTCGACACTTCAGTAAAGATGCGTTAAATTTGACAAAGCAGTTTAAGAAAGGATGTATTTATCTCGTGAATTAGAGATTTTTACTTTACCAATATTTTTTAATTGTCTGTTAAAGTTTTATATGGGAATATTACACAACACACTGAACCTTTAACAATGCATTAGTGCAAAAACGCACACCTTTTGTAACAATTTTGCAACATGATTTCTCGACTGCCACAAATACTATCTAAACAAAATACTGACTTTGTGCACTTTTTACTGTACCAATATTTTAAATTGGCCTTTGAACTTGCCAAAGCACTGACAGAGCCCATTGATGTAATGGTGTCTTGAGTGCTCCAAATGCAAAATTTGCATGCAAACAATCAGGCATTGTCAGATTGACAGTACTCTAGCCCAATGATGTTGGTGATCCAGTGGAAACGGCAGTTGTATTTCAGGGGGGCTGTGCCACTTTATCACAACCCTGCTAAAATATAGTGGCAGTGTGTGCACTCATTGGCGCCCCCTCCAGCTGGTGGAGCCCTAGGCAACCGCCTAGTTCGCCTATGCTTAGAAACGGTACTGTAAGATTATTGGGTTACAGAGAAACATGATGCTTGGCTATCATTTGGCCAATCGTGCGCAGTACTGATAAACCTTATTCCATTATTATGAAGCATAATAATGTGTTTTCTGTCATTTAATTAATTTTTTTGGATAAATCAGTCTGCTTAATGTTGGTTGATTGAGTGAGGGACAGATCATGACAGCTGCCTCATTTCAAACTGCAGCACAGAGTGCATGCGAACTGATTACCTCTTCCTCTTTCCTACTAATTATAGAAAAAAAAGAACTTCAGAGTAGAGCATATTGATATAAAAACAAAAATATAAGGTTAAATATATTAACTATGCATAATATTTTTATATATATATATTTATTTATAAAATTAATTTATTTAATAATTGTTTTTATGTATGTTCAACAATTTTTATGTACATTTGAATAGGTCTCCTAATTCTGTCAATGAAAATGCAGAAATTGTGCTTCTGGGTCAAAACGACTCAAAATGATGAAGCATATGAAATATGTTTGAATAAAAATGGCTGTTCATTACTGTTTTATCACACTTTTATTATTTGTATTTTTACTAGGGCTGTCAAATGATTAATCACGATTAATCACATCCAAAATAAAAGTTTTGTTTACATAATATATGTGTGTATACTGTGTATATTTATTATGTATATATAAATTACACACACATGCATGTATATATTTAAGAAGAATATGTTATGTTTATATATTAAATATATTTATATATAATATAAAATATAAGAATATAAATATATAAATGTATATACATGTAAATATTTTCTAAATATATAATTTATGTGTGTGTATTTATATATACATAATAAATATACCCTGTACACATACATATATTATGTGTTAACCAACTTACTGTTTTCCATATTGATTGTCGGCTGAAATTAAAGATTTATTATTTAACGCAACTATTTTATTCATAGTTTACATTTAGCATACTGCTGGATTAGACAGAGCAGTATCAAACAGAGAACATGAATAGTTTGCCTCCTTATTTTACTTGCATAATGCTAATAAACTGTAAAATAGCTAACTAATTTCCTGAAGTGAAGACTGAGTATAGTTTAGCTATACATTATAACAGTGGTCCTCAAATCTGGCTCACCAGATCTACTTTCCTGAAGAGTTTAGCTCCAACCCTAATCAAACAAACCTACCTGTGATTTTCTAATGATCCTGAAGAGAATGATTAGCAAAATCAGTTGTGTTTGATTAGAGTTAGAGCTAAACTCTGCAGGAAAGTGGATCTCGCGAGCCAGATTTGAGGATCACTGCATTATAACTAACTAGCTGGACTAGTTTCACAATAATTGCTTAACAACTGTATTTAAATATTCCTTGCTGTCTGTTACATCACTCATAACTCATAAAACAAACAAACAAAAAAAACCTGACTAAAATGGAAGCGTCAGCGCAAGTTCTACTAGGAAGACTTAATGCCACATCACATATTACAATTAGATCTAGCCAATTGGCACTCAACACGAGGAATATAAAAGCCCACTACTCACCCTTCATTGTGTTTGCAGATACTGTCTCTGTCGTTTCCCTCCATTCTCCCCACCACCACCAGGTTGGCCCCGTCCATGCCGGAGTAGGCTCCGACCTGCCTTCGTCTTCGGCAGGAATAGCTGGAATCTACAACTTCAGCTTCAAGCTACGGATGTGGCCTACACCAAAATAATTATGTTCTTTGTATTGGTTTTGTAAATAAATACTTTTGAGTTTTATCTTCACCTCCTGAGTCCACCTTTCTGGTAGAACTTACTGTTCCCATAACTTTAAAATTGTATGCAGCTCAAATTATTATAAAACTAGAATCATTTACATTTGGTGAAGGGCAGTTTTCCCACTTGATGGAGAAAGAGAAGTGCCTGCACCAAACCACACAATGAAAAGCTAATACGGGCGACAGATGAGACTATATAAGAAGCATCATAACTCAAGGAAGGGAACTCTGAAATAACAATACTCACTGCTTCAGAGCTCTAAGATCAGCTAAACAGCAGAACATCTGGATGGAGAGATAAAGGATTAGCTGTGCCACTATAAAACCAAATACCAACTCAATAATGTCTAAATTATCAAGCAAAATATGGACCCCACAGGAAGCAAAAATGAAAGTCCAGACAACAACAGTGCTTTATATCTATACAGATCACTATATTTCAGAGAGGTTTGAACTTCAGATTACAGGATGAACCACTGCCAGGTAACGCTCAACACAGATCAGACACTGAAACAGAGGTCCGCCAGTGAGGGAGAGTCGTAGTCCAGAATACATAAGCAGGAACAGTATTAAAAAGTCGGTGAAAAATGTGCAGAGAGAGTTCAAACAGAGTGAAAACATCTCAGCTTTCATATGTAACCATAGTTCCTTCAGGGAATGAGACGCTGCATCGAAGCGCTTTGGGAACGCCCTCTGCGTGACCATGCTCTGAATCACATGTGTAATCAGCGCAATGGAAAGACAAGACGTCATAGGCGGGTGACGTCATCGACCAGGAAGCTTAAAAGCATGTGCGGCGGAGCCGGCGTCAGCCTCTAGGAATGAAGTAAAACTCAAACAATGGCACCGCCGAGTTTGGATGCCATCCAGGCCGCTCCGCTCAGACACCTGCTTGGCTTTGTCTAAGCTTCACGATGCGCTCAGCGGCTACATCAACAAACATCCTGACAATGCTCTTATCATCGCTGGGGACTTTAACAAAGCCAACCTCAAGCGGGTCATGCAGAACTTTTATCAACATGTATCCTGTCCAACCAGAGGACCGAATACACTGGATCATTGCTACTCTCAGTTTAAGAATGCCTACAAAGCCCACTCACTACCGGCTTTTGGCAAATCGGACCATGCTGCCATTTTCCTCACATGGAATATAAACAAAAGCTCGTTCAAGAACCCCCGGTGCAGAGGGTAGTGACGTGCTGGTCCTCCCACTCAGAAGCTATGCTACAGGCGGGTCTCGATGACGTAGACTGGGACATGTTTCGAGCAAGTTCATCTGACGTCAGCAAGTTCACAGATGTAGCATTATGCTTTGTAAACACACTAGCGAGCAAGCAACTGAAACAATAACTATAAGGACATTCTCAAATCAGAAACCATGGGTAGACAGAACAATCCGTGCTGCAGTAAACCAGTGTTAATTTCGTTAACGAAGAAGACGACGAAAAATATTCGTTAACGAACATTTTTTCTGTGACGAAGACGAGACGTTGACGAGCTAAAAATAATATCTGATGACGAAATTATGACGAAATTTATGCCGCGTTTTCGTTAACTAGATGAGACTGGACTATAATGTTATTTGAGGACTACCAGACATTCAAAATGCATCCTATAGGCTTTTGTCTTTCAAAATGTGCATCCCTGTCATTGGATTGCGATCAGATAAGGGGCGTTTGCATATCTAGTCAGTATAGCAGCCGCAGTGGATGGATAGACTACAAAAACGCGATCTAGCGATCTGAAACAATGGCCTCAGCACCCGAAGGGGTATGGATAAGGTAACCAGATGTTTCGTTTTTCCCGGGAGTCACAATTCGTTGTCGATTAACTTAAAGTTAGTGAAGGCGGGATAGGTGAAATCACGCTGATAGAAGTGTTCTCTCTGTCGCGCGCGCACACGCTCCACTTCCTCAGTTCTCATATACAGCGCGCAATCAGTTCTCAACGCTCAAATACACACACAGCAGTCCAAATGTTTATCGTGTAGAGTATCTCACGTAAATACAGTAGGTTATGGATTAAGTGAACATGAACAGGTGGGTGAAAACTGAACGTGTGTCAGTATTTCATGCATGCCTTCCGTCTTAAATGGACAGCATTCCAAATCAAATACCTATCTGTCATTAATGTTAACCAACAAAAGATGTTAACTAAATGTATACATGTTAAGTAAAACCTACAGTATCTGAAAAATGAGTTTAATTTGTATCTCTATTGTATTTGTCTTATTGTGCTTCTTTAAATATATATTTTTATAAGTTGCTCTATATATATATATATATATATATATATATATATATATATATATATATATATAATATATATATATAATACTATTTTTATAAGTTGCTCCTTTTTCACTTAAAGAGAAAGTTCACCCAAAAATGAAAATTGTCATAATTTATTCAAGATTTTCCAAATTCAGTCCTTGATTCAAATTCCTCATAAGCTTAATTGATTTGGTCTAAAGAGAGAAGAATTAATGATTATTTTAATTTGAAAACTACATATAAAATCGCTACCAAAAATAAATTCTGGTAACTACAGTTTGGCTAAAACTATTGACTAAAAGTAGTGACTAAAAGTTGACTAAAATGCAATGACTTTTCGTCGACTAAAACTAGACTAAAACTATGAAAGACTCAAATGACTAAAATGTGACTAAGACTATTAAGCATTTTCGTCTCAAGACTAAGACTAAGACTAAATCAAAAACGCCTGCCAAAATTAACACTGCAGTAAACCAACGCACTGCCCCATAAAACACCAGTCTTTTTTCGGGAACATGAACAAGTACAAAGCATTGTGCTATGCTCTCCAAGTAAGTAAGAGTAGTAAGAGGCGCCTCTTACTACACCGCTCCACCTCAGCGGAAGCGGGACCAGCACCGTGAGGAATGCTGGTGAAGGCTCCCTCCTCAAAGAGAACCTTCCGGAAATGAAGCAGACGCAGTGGGAGACACTAGCAATGTGGGCAGTCGGCCCCCTCAAGAGCCGACTCTGCATGCTTCGCTCCCAAACAAGACACACATAGACTGTGTGTATCCCCGCTCGTGATGTAGTGTGGGCAGGGAGGAATACACAATCTATAACGCAGCTCGGTCTCGCCCTCCTCTTTATGCTTTGTCTTTTTTAGTGCTTTGGACATGGTGGAGATTATTATGGGTTGTATATGGACAGACAATGGTAAATAAGACTCACAACACAGATTGAGACTGGCAACACACAGAGCGCTTGCTGAAATGACAGAAGGCTGACGCCGGCTCAACAGCACGTACTTTTAAGCTTCCCTGGGACACTTGCCCACGCCCTAGCCCGTATTGGAGGCAACTGTTGTGAAACCGACATGCCGGGACACTTGTTCTAAGGGCAACCCGGCCCATAGAAAAGCAAGGTCTGACCAGGGGCTGAATAGGCGGTGACACATCGGTGTGATGGTGACACGATGTGTACCGCGGCGCCATGCCCGTCTCAGGACTCGGGAGTGTAACCAGTGATGAAGTGGTCTCATATGAAGCAATCCAAGTGGCGTGACTGTGGCTACAGATGCCATCTGCCCCAGGAGCCTATAAAAATTTTTCAGTGGTACCACTGTCCTGCCTATGAAGGAGCTTAGGCAGTTCAGCACTGACTGGGCACATTCATTGGTGATACGTACTGTCATACTCACCGAGACTAATTCCATACCGAGATACGAGATTCTCTGCACAAGGGAGAGCTTGCTCTTCTCTTGGTTGACCTAAAGCCCGAGCTGACTGAGGTGCAGAAGCACAAAGTCCCTGTGATTGCACAATTCCTCTCATGACCAGGCCATAATGAGCCAGTCATCGAGATAGTTGGGGAAAGGGCACCCTCCGCGAGCTTCGTGAAGATGCGAAAAGGGAGAACCTTGTAATGCCATACCCGACCCTCAAACGCAAAATATAGGAATGGTCTGTTATGAGGAAGGATGGAGACATGGAAATATGCATTCTTCTGGTCGATCGCTGCAAACCAGTGCTGGGTTTGAACGCATTTGATAATACTTTTCTGCATCAACATCTTGAATGGGAGCTTGTGAAGGGCCCGATTCAAGACTCGCAGATCCAAGATAGGTTGAAGGCCACTGCCTTTCTTGAGTATGATGAAGTAAGGGCTGTAAAACCACTTCCTCATCTCGACTGGAGGGACCGGCTCGATTGCATCCTTTCCCAACAGGACAGCAGTCTCCTCGCACAAGACAGAGGAGTCCCGGACTGCCACAGAAGTCTCAAGAATGCCATTGAACTTGGGAGGTTGCCTGGAGAACTGAATCGCATAGCCGAGTCGAACTGTTCGAATGAGCCAAGGGGACAGGTTGGGAAGTGCAAGCCATGCCCCAAGCTCCGTACGAGTGGCACCAAAGGGACAGCTGACACACCCGCAGTGGTGGAACAATGGGGAGTTGTGCTGGGTGGCCCAGAAGGCATCACAGCAAAACTCCCCCTGTCCCCAAAGGGACTGGCCAGAGGCACGTGGGGAGGCGTTGCTTCTCGGAATTGCGACCTCTCGGCCACTAAAATAGGTGGTGTCATGGGAGAGAGTGAGGAAGCAGTGCATCGCTCACTGTCAACCCACTAGCCTTGCAACCCAGAGGAAAAGGAAACTGCTCTTTCTTTGAGAATGTGGTTTCCGCTTGCTGTTGAGCCAGTGGCGGAACAAAAAGTAAAGGAAAAATATACAGATAAAAGTGATTATATCAAAGATCAATGATGATGTAGACAAATTTTGAATTTTAACCAATTATTTGAAATGAACATTTTAACGCTCTGGGGTAATTTTTTAAATTTTACTGTTCGGTTCATGCTGAGAGGAATAAGACATAATTCACCCCAAGATGACACACTGAGAGGAATAAGCTTTGGTTTACCTCAGAAAAAAAGAATGAAGCAGCTTGATCCAGCAGAGATCATAAACATGAGTAAGTCTTTTTTTATTATTATTAATCTACTTGTATTAGTTTTCACATAACTTCACATATTTACACATGCTTGGTGTGAGGAACAGATCCAAATTCAAACCGCATTCATCGGCGATATGTATCTCCTTCCTCTGTAGCTATAGTAACAATTTATTATTTAAAATGTGCCATTAAGAAGTTTTATAACAAGTTTTACGGCAGCGATATCAAACGCTCACATGGTCTCGCCGGTTTCGTCATAGATTGTGACATGCCGTGTTTACGGTGATGCGTGTTTTGAATGAAAAACGCGTGCCTTGACGGAGTGACTACTATTATATTCTGCCAGAGAGGACTGCAACTGCAATGCATCGTCATTTGGATTACTGTGGTACTGCTCTTTGACACATCTGTAATAAATTATTATGATTAAGTTACATGTGTCTATCTGTTACGTTTCTCTTATAGACTGTATACTTTATACACTCACTCTTTATTGGTTGATTTGTTCTTTATAAAAATAAATAGAAAAATCAATGCAATACATTTTTTATTACACAGTTACATGATTTGTGGGTTTTAATTCTGATTTTCTATTCAGTTTAATGTACTTTATTGGCATAGTTTGTGTGTAAACACTGTTGCTGTCTGGGACCAAAGCATGTCACAAAATGAATAATGGCGATTATAGTAATACACAATGCAAAAATATGAAATATTAAGATTCTGTATTCCCAGACAGCAACATACTGTTGGCCCAGATCCGGCCCACATCTGGGCCGAAACTGCTTACTGTCTGGGTTGGGTCTGGGCTATATAAGGCTCAGGTGTGGCTCAGATTTGGGGATTCTGGTTTACTTAAGGCTGAGATTTGGCACCAATAATAAAACAATAATAAAACCTGTATTGGCCCAGATCCGGGCCAGTTAAGGGTGATTAACTGACTGAGATTGGGGCTGGTTATGGCCCATGTCTGGCCCTTGTCTTTAATCCAGTTCTGGGCCAGTTCAGGGCCGTCATTCTTTGCTGTACTTGGGCCGAGGGAAAAGTGATTGTTTGGCCCAGATCTGGGCCAGAAGACATTTGCTATGTGGGATGGACTCAAGCATTAAAAACATTATATTGACATCACCAGAGACAAAACTTGCCATACAGGCAATAAAGGAACAAATCACTCTGTATCTGAGAGGTCTGAACTTCAGAAAGGTTACAGCGTGAACCACTGCCAGGTAACGCTCAACACAGATCAGACACTGAAACAGAGGATGACCAGTGAATCAAAAAAAATCAAAAAAACCCACAAAAATCCAAAAAAATACAAAATAAACACAAAACAAACATAAAACATATTACAAACACAAGAGAAACCAAAAGACAGCAAGATTGAGATTGAAGAACTCTGCTGCACGTCCATTCCCTGCTCCTGTTACTATTAACCAAATCACATGAGAGTTGATAAGAAAACCACAGAAGCGCACTGAGGAGATACAGTAATGAGAACACACTAAAATTATCTTCCACTTTGGTGCCATTGTGATATACAGTACAGGTCAAAAGTTTGGAAACATTAGTATTTTTAATGTTTTTGAAAGAAGTTTCTTCTGCTCATCAAGCCTGCATTTATTTGTTTAAAAATACAGAAAAAAAATGTAATATTGTGATATATTATTACAATTTAAAATAATTGTTTTTAAATTTATTATATTTTAAATTATCATTTATTTCTGTGATGCAAAGCTGAATTTTTAGGATCATTATCACATGATCCTTTAGAAATCATTCAAATATGATGATTCATTATCAAAGTTGGAAACAGTTCTGCTGCTTAATATTTTTTACAGAACATGTGATACTTTTTTTAGGATACTTTTATGAATAAAAAGTAAAAAAACAAAAAAAAAAAAAAAAAAAACAAAGAAGCTATGTTTTTAAAATATAAATATTTTGTAATAGCAATATACACTACTGGTCAGTAATTTGGGGTCAGTAATTGTTTTTCTTTCTTTTTTTTAAATAAAATCAATACTTTTTTTATTCAGCAAGGATGTGTTAAAATTGATAAAAAGTGATAGTAAAAGAAAATATATTATTAGAATATATATTATTAGATTTTTTTTTTTGAATAAATGCAGTTCTTTTTAACCTTTTATTCATCAAATATATTAGACAGCAGAACTGTTTCCAACACTCATGATAAATCAGAATATTAGAATGATTTCTAAATGATCATGTGATAGACTGGATGTTACATGTGACACTGAAGGCTGGAGTAATGATGCTGAAAATTCAGCTTTGCATCACAGGAATAAATTATTTTTTTTAAGTATGTTCAAATAGAAAACTATTATTTTAAGTTGTAATAATATTTCACAATATTACTGTTTTTTTCTGCATTTTTGATCAAATAAATGCAGGCTTGATGAGCAGAAGAGACTTCTTTCAAAAACATTAAAAATAGAAATGTTTCCAAACTTTTGACCTGTACTGTAGGTAACTGGAAGAATTTGACTCATCAGTGGTGAAGATCTCACTGGAGATGTTTATCTCTTCACTATTTGGAGTCAAAAACTAGAACTGTGATCTATGAATGAGATATAAGTGTTAGTAAACTATTCTAAATAGCAAAGAATGTATTACATTTATTGCCCATCAAACATTGCCCAAATAAGCTCTTTACCTTTTGCGTCTATAGAGTAAACCAGTTCTGGAACTATACAGAGTAAACCTGATCAAAACTACTTTAAATAACACATTAGAAAAGAGAACAGTTCTGTTCCACACATGATTAAATGTTATTTTAAATAACAGAATACTTTTTTTTTTCCTCCAATCAGGCAGTTATAAGCTTTTTAACGATTCTCTATGTAAAGATAACATGCTCCATGCTATCTGGAAAAAAATACAGATTAAATTAACATATTAGCAAACAGAGATCTACAATAAATTAGAATGTTGTGGAAAAGTTCATTTATTTTAGTTATTCAACTCAAATTGTGAAAGTCGTGTATTAAATAAATTTAGTGCAGACAGACTGAAGTAGTTTAAGTCTTTGGTTCTTTTAATTGTGATGATTTTGGCTCACATTTAACAAAAACCCACCAATTCAACCCACCTATCTCAACAAATTAGAATACTTCATAAGACCAATAAAAAATAAAAAAAAACATTTTTAGTGAATCGTTGGCCTTCTGGAAAGTATGTTCATTTACTGTACATGTGTTACATACTTGGTAGAGGCTCATTTTGCTTTAATTACTGCCTCAATTCGGCGTGGCATGTATGTGATCAGTTTGTGGCACTTCTGAGGTGGTATGGAAGCCCAGGATTCTTTGACAGTGACCTTCAGCTCATCTGCATTTTTTGGTCTCTTGTTTCTCATTTTCCTCTTGACAATACCCCACAGATTCTCAATGGGGTCCAGGTCTGGTGAGTTTGCTGGCCAGTCAAGAACACCAACACCATGGTCATTTAACCAACTTTTGGTGCTTTTGGCAGTGTGGGCAGGTGCCAAATCCTGCTGAAAAATGAAATCAGCATCTTCAAAAAGCTGGTCAGCAGAAGAAAGCATGAAGTGCTCCAAAATTTCTTGGTAAATGGGTGCAGTGACTTTGGTTTTCAAAAAAAACAAAAAACACAATGGACCAACACCGGCAGATGACACTGCACCCCAAATCATCACAGACTGTGGAAGCTTAACACTGGACTTCAAGCAACTTGGGCTATGAGCTTCTCCACTCTTCCTCCAGACTCTAGGACCTTGGTTTCCAAATGAAATACAGACGCTCTCATCTGAAAAAAGGACTTTGGACCACTGGGCAACAGTCCCGTTCTTCTTCTCCTTAGCCCAGGAAAGATGCCTCTGACGTTGTCTGTGGTTCAGGAGTGGCTTAACAAGAGGAATACGACAACTGTAGCCAAATTCCTTGACACGTCTGTGTGTGGTGGCTCTTGATGCCTTGACCCCAGCCTCAGTCCATTCCTTGTGAAGTTCACTCAAATTCTTGAATCAAATTTGCCTGACAATCCTCATAAGGCTGCGGTTCTCTTGGTTGGTTGTGCATCTTTTTCTTCCACACTTTTCCTTCCACTCAACTTTCTGTTAACATGCTTGGATACAGCACTCTGTGAACAGCCAGCTTCTTTGGCAATGGATGTTTGTGGCTTACCCTCCTTGTGAAGGGTGTCAATGATTGTCTTCTGGACAACTGACAACTTTTACTGAAGTTATTGCAAGGAAAAAATACATCAAACTAATATTTTCTTTAAATTAAAGACATATTCTCATTGCACTGTCAAGGATTAAATGTGCGGACAGTTACTCAGAAATCTTTTGATACTCAATATTATGTTTAAATGACACAAACACAGAAATGTGTTTAGCTACTATGTTTTATTATTTTTATATTGTAAATTATATTACAACCTTCAGATACAACAAAATTGGAATGACACATACACCAGACCTGCCTTCTAATTCTAAACTAAACATCAACATCTTTATAAATCAATATAAAAAGATACCTTTTGTTCTCAAATATATATATTTTTTAATTTGTAAATAGAAATATAAGCAAAACGACTTTGTTAAAATAAAGTGCTTAAGAATGACTCTTGTAATCAATTGTAGCTCATAGGTGCTAAAATAGGTGATAATCTATAAATTTATAAAAAGCTAAAATAGGTGATTATTTATATAGCTTTCTATTTATGTCCTTTAACATGATGATTAAGGATGGATAGGCTTCATAATCATGATTAAAGTAGAATTATTGATACTTTATAAAGGACAGTTTCCCCACCCGATAGAGAAAGAGAAGTGGCTGCACCAAACCAGCCAAAATATAACAAACAGAAATAATAGATAAGATTGTGTCAGTATTGTCCATTGGAGGCAAGTAAGCTAATATTATTATATAGGGGGCATATATAATAAGAATTGTCAAAGTAGTTATCAAAATTAGATAAAATGCTTTTCTCTTCATGTGGTTTTCCTCCTTTCTCTCTCCCCCTCTCTCTCCTGGTCCTGACTGCTTGAGAGCTCTGAGAACAGCCACAAGGCAAAACAAGGGGATGAAGAGGAAGAGGGAGAACTGTGTAAATAAAAAAAAACAAAAAAAACAAAGTAGAACATGGACTGGTACATGAAGAAAAGTAAAATAACCCCACTGGAGCCAAAAGTTGCCACCCAGGAAATAACAGAGCAGATCACTCTATATATGAGAGGTTTGAATTTCAGAAAGGTTACAGGATGAACCACTGCCAGGTAACACTCAACACAGATCAGACACTGAAACAGAAGACGACCAGTGTTGGCGAGTCCATCTAAAATACTCACCACTATCCAGAGAATTTTAAGTTTAGAAATTAGAAAAAGAAAGAGAGGTTCCATACATACAGTATGAAGATCTCACAGATAGAGAGA
Source organism: Cyprinus carpio (assembly GCF_018340385.1). NCBI lineage: Eukaryota > Metazoa > Chordata > Actinopteri > Cypriniformes > Cyprinidae > Cyprinus > Cyprinus carpio. The sequence goes on from NC_056592.1 coordinate 5,153,172, forward strand.
TTATGATTGAAGAACTCTGCCGCAAGTCCATTTCCTGTTCCTTTGACTAAAAGTCATATCACATAGGAGTTGACAGGAAAACCCAACAGAATGCTGAGGTAATATAGTAAATCATTTTCTCAGTACCACTGTGAAATGAGTGACTGGAAGGGTTTGACCCATCAGTGTTGAAGATCTCACTGGAGATGTTCATCTCTTCACTGTGCACAGTCAGAAAACAGAACTGTGATCTATGAATGAGATACAAGTGTTAGTAAACTATTCTAAATAGCAAAGAATGTATTACATTTATTGCCCATCAAACATTGCCCAAATAAGCTCTTTACCTTTTGCGTCTATAGAGATGGTATGATTCATGCAGTTTTGATTTTAAAATTAGCAGAGATTTAGATATATAGTCACTTAGAGCTGGACGGTCTCCCTTCCAAGTTGATGTGATAATGGGATTAAACTTGCACTTTAATACCTGGGATGAAACCCATATATGCAAATACATCAAGCATCATATTTGCTTAAAATCCAGACTGCTATCTTTAAGAGTATCACAAGATAGTAGATATACAGATAGACAATAGTAGTAACTCATCTCTATACACAAGAAAATAAGTGAAAATTTCCACATTAAGTGAAGAGCAAAATTCATTCATGATCATCTGAGTGTCTTGGGCGTGGCATATTTTCCGACTATACCAATAAACCCAACCCTTAAGACTTATTGACAGCTGAATGTGTTAGACATTGGAAATGTAAGTGCAAATGGAATTGTGATTCTATTTAATTTTGTGATGGCTGAAGCAGGATGCGGAGAAATTCAAAGAGCAAATGGGTGATTTTCTATTGCAATTCGAAAATGACAGGGTCAAAACTCGTAAGACATTGGAAATGCAATTGCAAATTGACTTTTGTGTTTCCATTTGACATTTGGCAGACATGTTACATACATGGAAAAGAAAATGGAAACAAATTCACGATTTGCAATTGCGTTTGGATTATGTCACAATGTATGCATCTACAGACTGAAAATGCAATTGCAAATATAATTTACAATTCCTTTTGAATATTGTCGTAAATATCATTCCATAGTCTGCCTTTAAAGCTGATGTGTTTTAAACATACATTTGATCATATGGGATGAGTCTTGAAACTTATGATAAGCAAACACAAGTCACATTGGGTCACACTTTTTCAATTTTTACATTTTAAGGTCCAATTCTTGCTAACACACCATTAACTATGTCTTTTGCCTCAATAAACTCCTACTTTTCTGCTCATGAATAGTTAGTTAGTAAGGTAGTTGTTAAGTTTTGGTATTGTTTAGGAATGTAGAATATGGTCATGCAGAATATGTGCTTTATAAGTACTGATAAACAGATGTTAATAATAGGCATGCCTATAAACAACTGTAGTTAATAGTGAGAATTGGTCCCTATGTGTTACAATCACATTGTATTTGGTACTGTAAATGTTTTAGCATAAGATGACAGATCTATAAAATGTTTTTAAACAACAGTACTAGTACTGTATCTCTAGACAAAATGTTATTAACATTTAAATATTAAAAGAAATAACAAATGTCATTCAGAACCAGTGTCATGAAAACAAGACAAGGTGTCACAAAAAAACCCACCTGCTTTTATAGCCACCTACCATTTAAAAAACTGAAAACTGATACTCCTCACATGGATTAACAAAAACCACATCAGCTACAAATAAATCCAAACAAAATGACAGATGTTATTTACAACTCAACACTTACAATAAAAACAATGTTAAATTTTATCATTTAAAAATACGTGTGTGTTTGCTGTTGCACATTATTTATGCAGAATTATTGATCTTGCCTTTCATTTATATCTAGATGAGACAGTTCTCATTTCATCTGCATTGCATTTTATCTAGACCACATTCTTTCTGCACATATATGTACATATATACGTGTGCGTGTGTGTTTCTGTTTGCGTACAGCTTTCCCTGTCAACAAATAAAAAAATCTAGATTTCCTTTCTGAATGAATCAACCTTTTCACTTATTAACAGTAACTTGCTGCCAACTACTGACGATTTTAATTTCACATTTAAAATATCTTTTCATAATAATAATAATAATAATAATCAAATATCAGTATTCAACATTTTATGTTTCAAATATCAAAAGTTAAACCTTTAACTTGAATCAGTCAATTAATATTATAAGTCATTTGAATTGAGTTGAATTTGGGCTGTTACCAAGCAAACAAAATCAGTATTGACTAAAATTAATCTTTGCAATGCAGAGGAAACACAGAAGCTGCATTAGAAGTGGGATTTAGATGCATTTACACACCGTTTAATGCAGGACATGAATGTTTTAACCTGCAGTTACAAATGCCTTCAGTTCAACTACCAACTTAGAAGAGATTCATAGAGCTTCTGAATAGTCTCCAGTTGAAGGCCGTCTTATCATAAAACCTGCCAATTGCTTTAGAGATGATGAAGAAGGGAATCTGCTTCTCACTCTTCTCTCCAAAACTGTCCGTAATGGCCATCTCTCTTGCATTTCAGCATTGGTGTCTGTTACTGAAGATTTGGTAATCACAGTTTATTTATTTATTTATTTATTTTCATGGATGTGGCTTTGTGAAGTTCTCTGTGATTACTTTTTCGAAAACAGGGTCTACAAGGTGATTGCACACAATCTTTCTTAATGTTCTACAGTCCCTATCATTCACTTTGAGTTTTCACTCCTTATTTTTCTTCACAGATGAAGTTTTGCCAAATAAATTGAAATTGTAACTTTTTTTTTTTTTTTGCTGGTACAAAATAAATTCTATAGACATTTTAAGATTTCAGTAGAATTATTGACATTTGATTAACGGCAGTTTCCTAACCCAGCAAAGAAAGAGAAGCGGCTGCACCAAACCAGCTGAAGTAAAACAAACAAAGCCAATGATGAATGATGTAAAATGATGTAATGCTCTTCTCTTCATGTGATCCCCCCCCCCCCCCCCCCCCTCTCTCTCTCTCTCTCTCTCCCTCTCCCTCCCTCCCTCGTCCTGACTGCTTCAGAGCTCTGAGAACAGCCATAAGACAAAACAACTGGATGAAGAGGAAGAGGATGAACTGTCCAGAGTAATAAACAATGTACACTGATTGGACATTGAACAGAACTGAAAAGGTTGAGAACCACATTATCTGTAGTAAATAGACTGTATTTTAATATTGTTTTTAATCCTTTCCCCAACTAAACTAAGAGACTATGAGAGAGTTAGATAACCTTTAAAGAGCTATACAGGGACTTAACAGGTTCTTTGTATGGCAGTGGTGCTATATAGCATCTCAACTGCACCAAAGAACCACTGGAGAATATTTTTGTGTTTGTGTGTGTACTTTTTAAAAATAGATTATGTACTGTAAAATGTTACAATGGGACAGTGGAGTTGTAAAATGTCCTGAAGCTAAAGTACCAGTATCTCCACACAAAATAATAATTTCAGCATTAAAGAGCTCCCAAAAATCATTCAGCATCGTCTGAGAGCAACAAGACTAGCTGTCCCCAAATAATAACCTGCTTTCAATAACTATTTACAAAGAAACCCAATTTCTTTTCCCAAACCAGCCAAAGTAAAACAACCATAACTAACAGACAAGAGTGTAGCAGTAGTATCTGCTGAAATCCACAGTGGAACTAATAAAATAAGGACTTTCACACTTTTTTTGTAGCAAAATACTTTGCTTTTTGTTGCAGTTTTTATTCGATTATATAAATAAAGATATAAAATTGTTGTATTTAGTGTAAATTTATTTCTGCAATGATGACCCTTTTGTGACCATCGAGATAAGCCAATTCATTTGCTGATGGCACAGATGCCACCTCAACGTCACTGTCACCCATTTTTTAAACGTTTCGAAACAGTTATGACGTAACAAAGCCTTGTTTACTGAAATTACTTTGGAATTTTGATACGTGCTCCGAACCACTGTTTTGAAACAACTGATTCGCAAAGGTTTCGAAGCTTCATGAAGCTACCATTTGCTCCTTTGATTTCCTGCTGAAAATGTCCTGTGGGCAACATGAGGAGCTTGGCAGCGAACACAGCGTCTTGTTCCCTATTCAGAGAACATGGGTGTTGTGGCAAAAACAATTATTAACAAATAGCATCACAGTGTAAGAGACAAGGAATCAAATTATATTTAAGGAAAGAAATTTATTTTCCTTAAAGAGGTGTGTTCACAATGTTCCAGCAGCTACCCTGAAACACAACAGACCTGAAATCACACAAAACAGACAGCCTTATTATACTGCTATCACCCCCCAATTCTTACAAGGTTCCTTCTCTGTAAATTTCCACTTAACCCCGTAAACCAAACCTAGCTGTTTTCAGAAAAAACAATGGTCCTTCTAACCCCCTGGGCCTTTATTATCTTCCCATCTGTGAGGTCAACAAACCCTCTGTCTTTCCTGCACTAAAGAGTTCAAAGGCTCTTTCTGATACTGTGTGTTTGTGTGCCTTCACACCCGTGAGGTTAAAGGTCTTAATTTATGGCTAAACCCTTCTGTCTTTCTTGATTAAATTACCCGCACTAAAGACTTCAAAGGCTCTTTGTTTTACTGTGTGATGTCTTTGTTGCATTCCAGGTGACATACATAGAGAAACACAAGTTAAATCAAAAGGAAAAAATACAAAAGAAAAAATATATATAAAACCCACCCAATGTCTAAGAAAGTAAATAAGAAAAAGTAAAATATAAATTTTTTCTACAACAATGGGTTATGCGAGTAACGTCTCGGTTACGTACGTAACCCTCGTTCCCTGATGGAGGGAACGGAGACGTTATGTCGAACGACATATGGGGTCTCACTTGGGAGGCTAATCATCTCTGAGTTTAAGAGAAAACGCCAATGAAAATTGGCTAGTGGATTTTATATACCTGAGCCACTCCCCCAACCTACGGGTATAAATAGGTGACAGGTGCATCCACTCATTCAGGTTTTACGCTGAGAAGCCAAGAACGTGTCCCGGCAACAGTAAATAGTTCAAGGCTGTGGCATGGGGACATAACATCTCCGTTCCCTCCATCAGGGAACGAGGGTTACGTACGTAACCGAAACGTTCCCTATCTGTTGGTCACCACGAGTTATGTCTAATAACATATGGGGTCCTATGGAAAACGCCACAACCTAAACACCGTCACAACCCTGTGGCGCTGCAATTGTCGACAAGCCGCAGCGTGTCACAAAAGCTACGCTTAAGGTCGTGACCTTCCCAAAGCCCCAGCGCAAATTCACTGACCTTGGTACCGAAGGGGACCAAAAGGGTTAGTACATCGCTGCTGGAGAAGGCCATGCTGCTGTTCCGCCCACAAAAAGTTTTTTGGAAGGGATTTCAACCTTCAGTGAAAGATTGCTTCAAATCTTTCCTATTTGTTCTTTCAGCTTGGCAGAACGACGGGGAAGCGAGCCTCAGGAAAAAGGCCGCTACGGAGACCACATCCTGCCCGTAGGGAGGTGACATGTGGAGATACTGATATGGACTGGCCCAGGGGGCAGTACTACATATGGAATGGGTCTCTGAGGCAGGTCCTACCTTGGAGTAGGGATGGAACAGCTGCCAGAAGAGACTGACAGAGCGGGTCTATCAAGGGAAGACACGGGTTTACCAAGAGGGAAACCTTACCGTGGAAGAATACACATATGGGATTACCCGTAGGGAATCAAGCCATATGGACACCTAGCCCAGTACAGGGGCTGACCGGAACTCCGGGCATGCTAACACCAGTACTGGGCCTGGCGCCAGACTGCTCCGCCAAGTCTGACCGCCGAGGGTGCTGGAGGATGCTCGACCAGGGCACGCCAAACGGGAACTCTCCTGGGAGAAGAAAGGCGCTCGCATCCCCGTGTTAGGGGGAATGGCGCAGCAAGCGTGACACCGAGCCAGTCCTTCCCGCCAATTACCCGTTACCCAACACACGGGAAGAAACTGGCTCTACACGAAGGTTGTAAAACCTCGCGAAGGTGTAAGGTGTCGCCCAGCCCGCAGCTCGACAGATGTCTGCCAGAGAGGCGCCGTGCGCCAGCGCATAGGAGGAGGCCACACTCCGTGTGGAGTGGGCCCTCACCCCCAGGGGGCACGGCTCACCTTCGGAATGGTACGCCAAGGCGATGGCATCCACTATCCAGTGGGCCAACCTCTGTTTGGAGACAGCCTTCCCCTTCTGCTGACCTCCAAAGCAGACCAGGAGCTGCTCAGAGCTTCTGAAGCTCTGGGTGCGGTCCACGTATATGCGAAGCGCTCTTACGGGACACAGCAACGCCAAGGCTGGATCTGCCTCCTCCAGGGGCAGTGCTTGCAGGTTCACCACCTGGTCTCGGAAGGGAGTGGTGGGAACCTTGGGCACGTATCCAGGCCGGGGTCTCAGGACAACGTGAGAGTAGGCCGGCCCGAATACAAGGCACTCTTCACTTACCGAAAATGCTTGGAGGTCCCCGACCCTCTTGATGGAAGTGAGCGCGACCAGGAGCGCTGTCTTGAGAGACAGGAACTTAAGCTCGACTGAGTCTAGCGGCTCAAAGGGACCCCTCTGAAGTCCAGCCAGAACAATAGAGAGGTCCCAGGAGGGAATCAGGGGTGTCCTAGAAGGATTTAACCTTCTGGCACCCCTCAGGAACCTAACGATCAGGTCATGCCTCCCCAGGGACCGGCCGTCCACTGCATCGTGATGGGCTGCAATGGCAGCCACATACACTTTCAAGGTGGAGGGTGACAGCCTATGCTCCAACCTTTCTTGCAGGAAAGAAAGCACGACTCTGACCGAGCATCTCCGGGGGTCCTCTCGGTGAGAAGAACACCAATTCGTGAACAGACTCCACTTCAGAGCATAGGCCTGCCTAGTAGAGGGGGCTCTAGCCTGAGTGATAGTGTCCACCACCGCCGGTGGCAGATCACTTAGGTCTGCCACGTCCCGTCCAGAAGCCACACGTGGAGGTTCCAGAGATCTGGACGCGGGTGCCAAATGGTGCCCAGCCCCTGAGAGAGGAGGTCCCTCCTCAGGGGGATGCGCCAGGGAGGGGCTGTCACAAGGAGCATGAGTTCCGAAAACCAGGTCCGGGTGGGCCAGTAAGGCGCAACCAACAGGACCTGTTCCTCGTCCTCCCTGACCTTGCACAGTGTCTGTGTGCCAGTGCATCCGTGCCCAGGGGGGCCTGGGACAGGGAATAGTACAGCTGGCAGTGGGAGGACTCGTGGGAAGCAAACAGGTCTACCTGGGCTTCCCTGAATCGACTCCAGATCAGCTGGACCGTCTGGGGATGGAGTCGCCATTCCCCGGGGAAAGTGAGCTGTCGTGAGAGCGCATCGGCTGCACGATTGAGCTCCCCTGGGATGTGGATAGCGCGCAGCGACTTGAGCCGCGTCTGACTCCAGAGGAGGAGATGGCGGGCGAGTTGAGACATGCAACGTGATCGTAGACCGCCCTGTCGGCTGATGTACGAAACAGCCGCAGTGTTGTCCGTGCGGACCAACACGTGCTTGTCTAGCAACAGCGGCCGAAACCGCCGTAAAGCTTGATGCACTGCCAGCAACTCCAGACAGTTGATGTGCCAAAGCAGTCGAGGTCCTGTCCAGGACCCTGAAGCTGCCTGCCCGTTGCATGTCGCACCCCAGCCCATGTTGGAGGCATCTGTTGTGACAACAACATGCCGGGACACTTGTTCTAAGGGCACGTCGGCCCGTAGAAAGGCAAGGTCCGACCAGGGGCTGAATAGGCGGCGACCCATCGGTGTGATGGTGACACGATGTGTACCGCAGCGCCATGCCCATCTCGGGACTCGGGTGTGCAACCAGTGCTGAAGTGGCCTCATATGAAGCAACCCGAGCGGCGTGACTGCGGCTGCCGATGCCATATGCCCCAGGAGCCTCTGAAAGTGTTTCAGTGGTACCACTGTCCTGCCTCTGAAGGAACTCAGGCAGTTCAGCACTGACTGGGCAAGCTCGCTGGTGAGATGTGCCGTCATACTCACCGAGTCTAACTCCATACCGAGATAAGAGATTCTCTGCGCAGGGGAGAGCTTGCTCTTCTCTCGGTTGACCTGAAGCCCCAACTGACTGAGGTGCCGGAGCACGAAGTCCCTGTGATCGCACAACTCCTCTCGGGACCGGGCCATAATGAGCCAGTCGTCGAGATAGTTGAGGATCCTGATGCCCACTTCCCAGAGTGGTGCAAGGGCGCCCTCCGCGACCTTCGTGAAGACACGGGGGGACAGGGAGAGCCCGAAGGGGAGGACCTTGTACTGCCATGCCTGACCCTCGAATGCAAACCGCAGAAACGGTCTGTGACGAGGAAGGATCGAGACATGAAAGTATGCGTCCTTCAGGTCGATCGCTGCAAGCCAATCCTGGGCTTGGACGCATTTGATAATACGTTTCTGCGTCAACATCTTGAATGGGAGCTTTTGCAGGGTCCGATTCAAGACTCGCAGATCCAGGATAGGTCGAAGGCCACCGCTTTTCTTGGGTACGATGAAGTAAGGGTTGTAAAACCTGCTCCTCATCTCGGCTGGAGGGACCGGCTCGATTGCATCCTTCGCCAGCAGGACAGCAATCTCCTCGCGCAAGACAGAGGCGTCCTGGGCTGCCACCGAAGTCTCGAGAACGCCATAGAACTTGGGAGGTCGCCGGGCGAACTGAATCGCGTAACCAAGTCGAACCGTCCGAATGAGCCAGCAGGACGGGTTGGGCAGCGCAAGCCACGCCCCCAAACTACGTACAAGTGGCACCAAAGGGACAGTCGACATACCCGCAGTGGTGCAGCGATGGGGAGTTGTGTTGGATGGCCCAGAAAGCATCGCGTTCTGAGTCATCACAGCAAAACTCCCCCTGTTCCCGGAGGAACTGGCCAGAGACACGTGGAGAGGCGTTGCGTCTCCGACCCGCGACCTCTTCGCCACTGGCGAAAGGGTGCGTCGTGGGTGAGAATGAGGAGGCAGTGCGTCGCTCATTGTCAACCCACGAGCCTTGCAACTCGGAGGAAAGGGAAATTGCTCTTTTATTGAAAATGTGGGTGCCGCCGGCCGTTGGACCAGCGGCGGAACAGAAAGAAAAGAAAACTGAGGATTCTCCACCCGGCCCTCCTCCGGGGGAAGGAGTGGCGCTGTCTCCGCCAGCTCCTGAAGAGCAGTCTCCCACATCTCCGAGTTGCCCGTGTCAGGGCCGCTTCGTCATCTTCTTAGAGGATTTAGCGGCCGGCTGTGACACGGGGGGCGCCGCTCTCCTGCGCGGGGCTCGACGCGCCGGCCTCGAAGAACTCTCAGCACGGGGCGGAGCTGGTGTGGAGGACGCAGGGGGGCGCCCACGGTGACGAGCAGACTGAGGCACTGCCCGCGACAGAATGGTGGCAACCGGAGGACCACGTCGGGGCAAGATGTGTTGAATGGCCTCAGTCTGCTTTTGCACTGCCGAGAACTGCTGGGCGAAGTCCTCGACAGTGTCGCCGAACAGGCCCGCCTGGGAGATGGGAGCGTCGAGAAAGCGAGCTTTGTCGATGTCTCTCATCTCGGCCAGGTTTAGCCAGAGATGGCGCTCCTGGACCACTAATGTGGACATCGCCTTCCCGAGGGACCGCGCCGTGACTTTTGTCACCCGTAAGGTGAAGTCAGTCGCCGTGCGCAGCTCCTGCATCAACCTCGGGTCGGTACCACCCTCGTGCATTGCTTTTAGCGCCTTGGCTTGATGTACCTGCAGGATAGCCATGGCATGCAGGGCAGAGGCTGCCTGGCCCGCAGCACTGTAAGCCTTGGCAGCCAGAGCCGCCGACAGCTTACAGGCCTTGGATGGGAGACATGGACGATTCCTCCAAGTGGCGGCGTTTTGTGGGCACAGGTGCACCGCAACCGCTCTCTCCACCTGGGGAATGTCCACGTACCCCCTGGCTGCCCCGCCATCGAGGGTGGTGAGGACGGAAGAGGGAGACGAGCGGCTTCTGGCCGTAAAAGGGGCCGTCCACGACTTCATCACCTCTTCATGCACCTCCGGGAAGAAAGGAACCTGAGCAGAACGCGGTTGTGAGCCGCGCTCCGCGCCGAGAAACCAATCATCCAGCCGCGAGCGCTCAGGGCTGGGCAGTGTAGTCACCTCCAGCCCGATGCTCACGGCTGCCCGGGCAAGCATGGCCGACAACTCTAAGTCAGATTCGGCAGCAGCTGCAACACCCGAGGGGGGCAGCCCCGCCGAATCCTCATTCTCAGAGGCCGATAGCCCATCCCCCGATGCAGCAATCGACATCTGATCCTCAGGCGGCCCACCGAAAGACACGCTGGGGCCGCCATGAGACGGCCCAGCAGAATCAAACGGCAGCCGCACGGGACATGCGCTGCGGGAGGAGTGAAAGGTCCGTGGGGCGTGGCCCGGCGGAGAAGCTCTCACTGTCACCCACAGATCTCCCAGAGCGCCAGCCGGCGGTCCCCTGCTCGAGCCAGAGAAACCGGGACGGGTGGCGGCAGAGGGGTCTGCTGCACTCCCCTTGAGGAGTGAGAGACGCGATCGCAGCGATGCCATGCTCATACGCCCACAATAGACGCATGAGTCATCCACGAGCGCTGCCTCAGCGTGTTGGACGCCCAGGCACTGCAGACAACGCTCGTGACCGTCAACCGAGGACAGGGAACGACCGCATCCAGAAGGAAACGGACGAAACAGCATCTTGAAAAAGACGCGAATCGTCCGTGATTTGCTCTTTTAGAAACTGCTTTCAGCCGAAGTGCCCAGGGGAATCACCGCTGCAGGGACACCGCTGTAATGCGCCGTCACGCCGACCAGGAACAGACTTTCCAAACACAAAGATGAACTGGCTTTGTAGTGATAGCTCATCAACTACTCGGCTCCGAAGCAAAAATCTGAATGAGTGGATGCACCTGTCGCCTATTTATACCCGTAGGCACGGGGAGTGGCTCAGGTATGTAAAATCCACTAGCCAATTTTCATTGGCGTTTTCTCTTAAACTCAGAGATGATTGGCCTCCCAAGTGAGACCCCATATGTCGTTCGACATAACTCGTAGTGACCGACAGATAGGGAACCAGAGATGTTATCTTTCATTAGTTCACTTAACAATGCGTCGCTATGACACAGTGGGAACAATTGTAGCATCTGATGACTGATCCTCAAAAGTCTCAAGCCACAACCTTTCAGCCCCTCTTATCCAAGTTATTGTAAATAATTTAAAAATGTAAGTTTATCAAGACCTACAAACCGACATTTACTCCCCATTTGGATACAAAGTGAAAGGTTAATTTAGGCTAAATTTGAAACACTGCTAGTAAAGCTAGTAAGTTATTAGTAAATCATTAGTAAATCTTATTTTTAAGATGAATTATATAACCAGAAAGGAATATTTCTATTTTCCTGAAAGAGGAAGAGAAGAGGCTGCACCAAACCCAAAAGTAAAACAAGCAAAACTAGTAGACAAGATTGTATTAACATCATCTGCTGAAATCCAATGTGGAAATACTAAGTAGCCTAATAAAAGGGCCATGTAAGAAAAGAATGGTGACAGTAGATATTAGAATGATTAGAAACACTTTTCTCTTCATGTGGTTTTCCTCCTCCCTCTCTCTCCTGGTCCTGACTGCTTCAGAGCTCTGAGAACAGCCACAAGACAAAACAACTGGATGGAGAAGAAGAGGGAGAACTGTGCTATGATGAAAATGTAAAACAAGTCAAATAGGAACAAGAACTAAGTAATAATACTGATTCCACTGGAGATAAAACTTGCCACCCAGGTAATAACACAGCAGATCACTTTATATCTGAGAGGTTTGAGCTTCAGAAAGGTTACAGGATGAACCACTGCCAGGTAACGCTCAACACACATCAGAGACTGAAACACCGGACGACAAGTCATAGCTAGTCCTCCTACAACATCTGTAGCTATCCAAACATTTTCAACTTTATAGCTGATGAGATTAAAGAGGCATTCCATATAAAAGAGCATCTCACAGACAGAGAGGTTGAGACTGAAGAACTCTGCTGCAAGTCCATTCCCTGTCCCTGTTCCTATAAGCCATATCACATAGGAGTTAATAGGGAAACAAAACAGAACAATGATGATATCCATTGCAATCTTTGCAAAACCAATTTCCTCAGTGCTGCTGATAGCAGGGTAATTTGACCAATCAGTGGGATCACTGGAGATGTTCATCTCTTCACTGTGTGCAGTCAAAAAGCAGAACTGTGATCTATGAATGAGATATGAGTGTTAGTACACCAAACATTCTGGGACTATACAGATCAAAACCACTTTAAATAATACAATTTTACCCCTGTACTGTGCAGTTGAGAATAAGTAATACAAGTTATTCAAAGATTGTTTTAAATGAATATAAAATCACTTAATAGCCTTCCAAGTTGATCTGTTAATGTGATGAAAATTGTACTTTTTTTAAATCAGGCATGAGTCCTGAATCGTTGCAAAATGATATGCAGATATATTAAGTGACATTATATTTGTTTTAAGAAGACCAGCTGTGTGCTGTACAATGGAGTTATCACAAGATGGTAGATTTGTTAAAAAAGATTAATCACTTAATCTTTACACATAAAATTAAACAAGTAATAATTTCAACATTTACAAATGACCAAGTTCAAGTTCATTGATTTCTGAAGCACATTTAAAAACAATGCTGACCAAAATGCTGTACAGACAATAAAGCCTGGCTCACATAACAGGATTTTTAGCCCGATTTAGCCCCGATTTCCCTCTCCCGAGAATCGGAGCAAACATCTTGTCGAGCACCTCGATCTGTCCCGATGTTTGGCGCGTATTATCTGGTAATGTATCTGGTGTGACCACCATTTGCCTCATGCAGCACAACACATCTCCTTCACATAGAGTTGATCAGGTTGTTAATTGTGGCCTGTGGAATGTTGGTCCACTCCTCTTCAATGGTTGTGCGAAGTTGCTGGATATTGGCAGGAACTGGAACACGCTGTCGTATACGCCGATCCACGGTATCTCTGTGCATTCAAAATGCCATCAGTAAAGTGCACCTGTGTTCGTTGTCCATAACATACGCCTGCCTATACCATAACCCCACCACCACCCTGGGCCACTCGATCTACAATGTTGACATCAGCAAACCGCTCACCCACACCACACCATACACGATGTCTGCCATGTGCCCTGTACAGTGAAAACCAGGATTCATCTGTGCAGAGAACACCTCTCCAAAGTTCCAGACACCATCAAATGTGAGCATTTCCCCACTCAAGTCGGTTACGACAACGAATTGCAGTAAGGTCGAGACCCCTATCGAGGACGACAAGCATACAGATGAGCTTCCCTAAGATAGCTTCTGACAGTTTGTGCAGAAATTCTTTGGTGATGCAAACCGATTGTTGCAGCAGCTGTCCAGGTGGCTGGTCTCAGACAATCTTGGAGGTGAAGATGCTGGATGTGGAGGTCCTGGGCTTTTGTGGTTACACGTGGTCTGTGGTTGTGAGGTCGGTTGGATGTACTGTCAAATTCTCTGAAACCCCTTTGGAGATGGCTTATGGTAAAGAAATGAACATTCAGCTCTGGTGGACATTCCTGCAGTCAGCATGCCAATTGCACGATACATCAAAAATTGCCACATCATTATCATCATTCTAAGTCACAAAACTGCACATTTTAGAGTGGCCTTTTATTATGGTCAGCCTAAGGCACACCTGTGCAATAATCATGCTGTCTAATCAGCATCTTGACACGCCACACCTGTGAGGTGGATGGATTATCTCGACAAAGGAGAAGTGCTCACTAACACAGATTTAGACAGAATTATGAACAATATTTGAGAGAAATAGGACTTTTGTGTACATAGAAAAAGTCTTAGATCTTTGAGTTCAGCTCATGAAAAATGGGGGCAAAAAAAAGTGTTGCGTTTATAATTTTGTTCAGTTTATAAGCCATATTGGTGAATGTGATTTCACCAAGTAGAATTAATCAGAATTGAGGCATAACTTTTCAGAAAATATCTGTTTACAATCAGGGTTAGGTGCTTCTACACCCTTGTCGGCTATCATTTCACACTGCTTTTAGGAATAAATTATGGGTAGGGTTAGGTTTAGGGGTAGGTATTGTGTTAAGTCTATATTTTTGATCAGAACATGCTGATCCAGGAACATGCCTTACTTGGCAAAATCACGGCAACCAAGCCATATTACATAGGAGTTAAAAGGAAAGCACCACGTAATGGTGATGAAATCTATAATTGAGGACATTTTAAAACCAATTTCCTCCACAGTGCCATTGAAAAAGACCTGTTTCAAAGAGTCTGAAAGCTCTTATTGGAAATGTTCATATCTTCACTGTGTGCAGTCAAAAAATCATAACTGTAATCTATGAATTAGATTATTAAGTGTTAGTAAACCAGAACATTCTGGGACTGTACAGACTAAACCTGATCAAAACCCATTTAAAATAACACACATTAGAAAAAGAGAACCATAGTCCTTTGTTGTTGTCCACAAAGATAGGAAGACACTCTTCCACTTCTACTGGCCATTTCCCTACGCCTTCTATTGCTTCCTGAATTTTATGTACATTATATTTAACATTTTTCCTTCTCTTCCACATTGCTTCATCATCAGCATATAATGCTGTTGAAATTACTGGATGAATTCCTTCAAACACATCATTGATCATTATGTTAAATAATATAGGATTTATAGCACTTCCCTGGGGAGTTCCGTTTTCCACATTCACCATCTGAGATACAGTAAAACACTACCCACCTTGACTTGAATCGTTTGACCAAAAAAGAAACTTGAACTAACATCCACAGACATACATTCTGTGAAAATATATTGGTCATTGTTAGTTCATGTTAGTTAATGCTTTTACTAATGTTAACAAATGAGACCTTATTATAAAGTGCTACCATAATGATTTACACTGCATGCATTATTAGGCATGTTGATATTCTGATCATATTTTTTCCAAGCACATTTTACCAATTCCAAACCACATCAATCTAAATAACTACTATTCATTTTGTATTTAATCATTTATGAATGATATATAATTGTCCATGAAGGCTGGAAGACAAAAACTCCTTATATTCAGGTGTGCAGAATTATAAGGCAATTTTCTTTTACAGATGAAATGAGCAAAAAAAAAGAGATTTAACTCAGACTGAAAAGCTATTCAAAACTATTGCAACACAGAAATTGCAACGTTAAGGCAGGACCATTGGATAAAAAAAATGCTTACCGGGACAGCAGGTCCAGCCGTCATGGACAATTATATATCACTCATAAATGATTTAATACAAAATTAATAGTAGTTATTAAGATTGATGTGGTTTGGAATTGGTAAAATGTGCTTTGAAAAAAAAATGTGCCTAATAATTATGCATGCGGTGTATAAGCATTTTTAATGATTTTACAGATCTATAAGCATTTGTGAAATATTTTTGCCTGCATTACAGCTTAGTCTTTTACTGTGAGCTATTGTTTCAATAAAATCTTAGCATGTTATCTGCGTCAAAATCACCAGAAAATAATATTCAAGTTTGACACATTGCCATGGCAACAATATTTTAGATTATTATTTAGAAAATAAGATGTTGAATTCAAAGCATTGGTGCCGCTATAAGTTTCAGTAATAATGAAGTTTGATCAAAATCAGACAATGCATGTGGATGTTATTAGACACTTCCTGCTTCTCATTTCTCACCATAACATCATCGCCTCGCCACGGGCAATTCGTTCGAGATATCAAAAATCCCTTCGCAATTTAGCATCCCCAATGTCTTAAGATCATGTTAACCGAGTTTGGTGGCAGTGGGTTGGAAATCCTCAGAGGAGTACATCAAATTCCAGAGCATGCGCTTTTTAAACAGCCCTAAATAACCAGCTTCGTGTTGGGCGGAGCCTATGTCATGCCGTGCGAAAGTTGTTCGGCTCAGTGAGATCTATATGTGTACCAAGTTTCATATGAATACGTGCAAGTATGTGTGAGATATACATCAAGTTTCCCATCAAGGTCTCAGCCTCTGCGGCATCCTAATGACTGCAGATTCTGACGTGTGTGCCAATTTTCAAGAGTTTTTGGGCATGTTAAGGCCCCCCAAAAGCCCCGTATAGTCGAATAAAAAAAAAAAAAAGAAAAAATTAAAAATAATCCCTAGGAAATCGATAGGGCCCTGCACCTTAGTGGCTTGGGGCCTAATTAGGAACAGGAATATGTTGCAATGTCCTCATCATTGTCAGTTACATCTACCAAGTTAGGAGATTTTTATCTTAAAAACTAATCTTTATCTATCTACCTACGTACATACAGATACAGATGTAATCTATACTTTAAACTTTATTTATAAACTTTATCTCAAAATAAATGTTCAAGTTGCACATGAAAAATCACATAAAAAGCTTTTATCAGAGTGCCATCACAAGTTGTGTGCCAAGCCAATCAAGTAGTTTAAACTAATGCAAACTTAAATGTGGCTATGGATTTGTGCATAATATTATGACTATAAAATACAATGTGAACTGTTTTGTGCATAAAAAGGAAAAATACTGTACAAAGCCAGCTTTTTTTTATTTCTTTCAAACCAGAATAATGACAAAAGAAACAGCTATATTCAGTTCATTACCTTAGTCCTGTGGTATATAAAGCTTCATGTGATTTAAAGTAAATAAAAATAAAATGCATTCAAATAATAAATAAATATGAAGGAGCTATTCACCAGCTGGCTTCTCAGTTAATATGTTATGTAAAGACATAGCATGCACAACTTTACCTGGGTGATTTCTGAAACTCCGATATGCAAATGTGTCACGTGACATCCTGTTTGGACAGACTGTGTTCTCTTATTTACAGAATCTAAAAAGTCAATAAGTATTTTTGTCTCTACAAACACTAATGGCATAGGTTTGATTTCTTGGGAACCCAACAAAATAAATTATATAAATATGTAGCTTGAATGCACCATGAGTCACTTATGTCTAATAAATGTAAATATTTCCTTCATTGTCAGCTGTGAAAACAACAGGAGTGCTGTCATAAGAATCACTGTATAACCCCAAAATAACCACCACCTGCTTTCAATAAACTTCAATCCATACAAACTGACTAATTCAAAATACTGAAAACAGATACTTAGAACACATGGGTTTACATCAAAAACAAAATTAATCAACTACTAATCTACTAAATCAATTTAGATATGAATCAATTTGGACGTGATTTTTTATGTCTACTGCAAGTCTTTAAAACATTATTGATATCACAAACAACAGCTTAAATGAGTTAGCAGTTATTTATTTATAGCAGTTATTTATTTATAAAACCCTCTGCAATCTTCAGATATTATCATGTGTTTGAATGATACAAACACAGAACTGTGTTTAACCACCATGTGCTGTTTTATATAATAAAATGCTTAATATTGTATTATTTGTATATTATATTTTTGAGTCCTAATCACACTCTCAAACACGACTTTTGCAAACTTGGTATCATGCACGGCATCTAAAGTTGCATTTTAAACCAAACACTTACAATATCCTCTTAACCTTTTCATAAATCAGTTTAGAATGATGAATTCTGGCCCATTTAATTAAGATAAGAATTAACATAAGAAGTATATTGCCATCTCTTTTACCATGAGATAGTAGACCTATAGAAAATGTTTAAAAATATCAATAATTCATCTCTACACATGAGAAAATGACTGAGAATTCTCACATTAATTTATTAAGGATAAATTTCAATTTCATTAAGGATCAATGAAATTTATTAAGGATAAATTTCACAAATGTCATTCAGGATCATCTGAGTACACTCTCAGAAAAAAGGTACAAAAGCTGTCACTGTGGTGGTACATTTTAGGTACTAATATGTACCAATATGGACTCTTTAGGTACAAAGGTGTGCCTTTTGAAAAGAAACTGCCCCAGTGACAGCTTTTGTACCTTTTTTTCTGAGAGTGTAGCATAAAAGCAACAACACCAGCATCACGACTATCAAGCTAAAACAACAGATGTACATGATTTACACTGCAGCACATTGCACCATTACAAATAATTTATAAGAATTGAGACAGAAAATAATTTTATTTGGACAGTTTCTACAGCTCTGCATGAAGACAACCATTAAACAATCCTCCTGAGGAATGACATTTGATGAAGGGTAGTTTCGCAACCTGGTAGAGAAAGAGAAGAGGCTGAACTAAATAAGTAAAAATAAAGAAAACATAAATCGACAAGAGTTTATCAGTATCATTTGCTGAAATCCATTTTGGCGCTGCAAAAATAATATAAGGAGCATATATAAATCAAAGTCACATTAGTTATTAGAATGAGGTAAAACACTCTTCTTTTTATATGGTTTTCATTATCTCACTCTCTCTCTCTCCTGGTCCTGACTACTTCAGAGCTCTGAGAACAGCGACACAGCAGAACAAATGAAAGGAGAGGAAGAGAAAGAACTGTACAAAGAAAAAAAACAAAGTACAACTTATAGAGGAACAACAATAAAGTCATAATATTGATCCCACAAGAATGAAATCCTGCCACCCAGACAATTACAGAGCAGATCACTCTATACCTGAGAGGTTTGTACTTTAGAAAGGTTACAGGATGAACCACTGCCAGGTAACGCTCAACACACATCAGAAACTGAAACAGAGGACGACCAGTGATGGCGAGTCCATCTAAAAACTCAGTGGCTACCCAGAGAGTTTCACATCTATACATGAGAACAGATAAGACAGATTCCATACATATGAAGATCTCACAGACAGCGAGGTTGAGACTTAAGAACTCTGCTGCAAGTCTATACCCTGTTCCTCTTACTATAAGCCAAACCACATAGGAGCTTATAGGAAAACTTAAGAGAATGACACTGTTATCTACCAAAGAGGTCATGTCAAAACCAAATTCCACTTCAGTGCTATTGTGGTCAGAAGGATTTGAACCATCAGTGGTAAAGATCTCACTGGAGATGTTCATTTCTTCACTGTGTGCAGTCAAAAAACAGAACTGTGATCTATGAATAAGATAAAAGTGTTAGTAAACCAGAACATTCTGGGACTGTACAGAGAAATCCTGATTAAAACTACTTTAAGCAATACAAATTAGTAAATTAGAACAGTTCAGTTGTAACGTTCAAAATGCTATTCTAATTTACACAACATATGTTGAATTATTTTGTTCAAACAAGCAACATGAAAAACTATTGAACCTCTTTGCTGTTGTCTAAAGCCCTATTCGGATGGTAACTGTTTCTCAGGAGGACATGAGTGATTTTCACCATTTACAAGGGGTAGTCAGTGATTTATGCTGCGTTCCAGGCAGATTTTTGAGCCCGTAAGTCACGACTTCAAACCACGACTTTGTAGTGTTCCAGGCAAGTCAAGCCAAACTGCCTGAGCGCAAGGAATTGTAGCTAGATTATTAATTTTATTGCAATGTTATATTGTCCGTAAGTCTATTTCTCACTGTGTACCACTTGCATAAACACCGCATCCGTAGGCAATATTATCCGTAGGGGCTGCCATTGTTGTTTCGCGGGCTATGTGACGTCAGAGCGTGGAACTGGGAGTACATCGATCGAGTACGAGTTCACGGGTGGGAAGTCACGAGTTTGCACTTTCACAGGTAGAAGATTGGAAAAACAAATTGTTACGGGTTACAGAAAGAGAAGAAAAGCACGCAAACATTCGAAATGGGTCTTTAATATGGCAGCAGCAGGTATGCAATACAGTTTTATATTGTGTATTATAAACGGATATATAGGCTACATAACTATATCGCGTCTTTTTAAACAGGAGATTTAAATAAATAATAAATAGGATTATATATTATAAAATATGCCTGGAATTATAAGAATACATTTCACATAATAATAAGTATTTTTAAATGCATTTTACACAATAATAAGAATAAATTTTGTAAATAAAATTAATTTTATTTACAGCAGACAATTATGTGACTGGTCACATGAGCAGCGCGTTCCCAGGTTTGTAGGATCACAGAACTCCCTCCTCCTCTGTGAATCACTGAGGTGATATGTAAAGGTATTTTTACAGACGTCCACATGAGAAACAATAATCTTCCGAATCGGGCTTTAGATGATATAATTCATGTAATTTAATGAAAAAAATAAATGAATATTAGAAAGTTATTTCTATAATCACTTATAGCTGGACTGTCTGCCTTCCAAGTTGATGTGATAAGAGGATGCAGCTTGCATTTTAATATGGGAAGAGTCCTGAAACCATGGGTAACACTTTATTTTAGGGTCTCTTAACTAGTTGCTTATTAGCATGCATACTACTAGAATATTAGCCATTTATTAGTACTTATTAAGCACACATTATTAATATTAATACTTATTCTACATGACCTGATTCTACATCCCTAATCCTACCCAATACCTAAAATAACAACTACCTTACTAACTATTAATAAGCAGCAAATTAGGAATGTATAGAGGGAAAAGTCATAGTTAATAGTGAATAAGTGTTCCCTATTCTAAAGTGTTACCAAACCATGATATGCAAATAAATTAGGTGACACTTTATTTGGTCTGTAAGAATTTTAGCACAAGATATGTGTTTAAGCAACATAAAAAATATGTCTTTAAGCAACCAGTATCTGCATACAAAATAAGTTAAAATCTCAACATTAAAAGAAAGACAAATTTTACAAAAGTCATTCAGAATCAGATGAGTGGCATGGAAGGAACATGACAAGGTGTCACAAAATCTCCTGAAACCCTCATTAACCCATCTGCTTTAAATTGCCACCGAATTACAAACAAATTCATAGAAAATACTGAAAACTGATACTGCGCACATGGATTTACAAAAACAAAAATCAGCTACAAAGAAACCAAACCAAATAACAGATGTGATTTACCGTGCGACACTTCCAATAAAAACAATATTGTATACTATGACTTATTTTAAAGGGACAAATCCAGTGTTATATGATGTGAGATCTGTGTTCTATCTAACTATTATCTAACATAAAAGTAACTTACAGTACTATGAAAAGTAGCTGGTAATAAAAATATGTTAGCATTACTTTATACAACAATAAAACTCTTACACGTGATAATTTTAAAGGGGCCATGAATTGAGAAATCAACTTTTACTTGAGCTTTTGATATGTAAGAGATCATTGTATTAAAAGTATATCCTGTAAGTTTCAGAACTGAAAATGCCGTTGTTACTGAAATAAAAGCTTTTATTGACACCAGACCCAGCAAACGCCGGATTCTGGAATGTGCCTATTTATGTTGTATGCAGATTAAATAAATGGACTACACTAGGCAGGCTGCATTTTTTGGGCCCCCACTCCATCGATGTTATTTATGAATTGAAATCCGAAACTTACCAAAGTTACTAATAAAAGTTAATTCACATTTTACATAGCCTAGTCTTTGGTTACAAATTGGTTGTGTTGTATATTAAACAGTCTATCAGACTATTTTTTGATATTCATTATCTATACGTCATTACACGGCTCTATTAAATGCTATTAAATTATCCTCATCCATTGGGAGTGTCATTGTTAAGGCAGTAGTACCAGTAAATAACCAATAGGTGTCAGTAAACTATGTAAACACAGCAAATAAGTTTCTTATTTGCTCTGTTTACATTTAATCAACACATTTAATTAAGATTTTCTGCAAAATGCAATAGCTTACAACATTTATAAATGTTGGTAATTAAGATTTTCTGCAAAATGCAATAGCTTACAACATTTATAAATGTTGTAATTAAGAACAAGAAGGCAAACATTACCCCTTCACATTCATCAAGACCATTTAGAAACTGTCTAACACATAAATAATAATAAATATAAGGATGGAGGATTTAAACTATGGAAAACTAAAGGTATTCAGACTGTTAAAGACTTGTATATGGATGGAATACTTCTTACATTTCAAGAATTGTGTGATAAACACCAGATTCCCTCAAAAAAATTTTTTTAAAAACGATATTGGGCTCACTTCTGGCTGGCTGCTGTTCTTCCATCAGTTTGTCGTTCTGTGACGGCGCTTATGTTGACGGCGCGGGCGCCACAGTGTCTTCCGCCGCATCTTCCACCGCGTCTTCCGCCGCATTTCCCGCCGCATCTTCCACCGCGTCTTCCACCGCGTCTTCCGCCGCATTTCCCGCCGCATCTTCCACCGCGTCTTCCGCCGCATTTCCCGCCGCATCTTCCACCGCGTCTTCGGGCCGTGTCTCCGGGCCTGGCTCGGCCTCTGGCTCTGCTGACTCGAGCAGGTTCACAGCTGTCGGACGGCTGCCCGACTGAAACTTCTGTAAAGCCCCCCGCTGTCTCTCTTCATTTTTTTTCTTTTTACGTTTTGCCGCACCCGAAAGCATCTTGAATGTTAGCCTACTCAAAACACACCTGCCTGCTAGCTTTGTTGTCCCGCTCTGACCACCGCTGACGTCTCCTCGGACTTAACTGGCTGGCCTCTATATAAATACAGTCATGGGCTGGCGTTAATGTGACGTAATAACCAGTCTATGGTTAAGATAAACACATCGTCACTATTTTTAGTTAATTAATAAATATTGAAATAAATTGTACATAGGACATTTGTACATTTTATTTTATTTTTATTATTATTTTTATTTTTTTTGTCCCTCTGTCTGGGCCCCATCCCGCCAATCGGGCCCTAGGCACGTGCCTAGTTTGCCTTTGCGTTAATCCAGGTCTGGATGTATGGTAAGGGATAATGTACATCCAGCTGGTTGTTATCACAGAATAACCCCCGACAGGGTGATCAGGACCCCGACGCGGAGTGGAGGCCATATACGTAAATAATTGACACAAAATATTGATTTGAGTTGTAATATTTGAATGCAAAGCATCCGTGAACCCAGCAGTTGCGAGAAAGCGGCAAGTTCAAACTAGATGGACATTTAAGGGGTACGTTGCAGTCAAACCACTTATTACACAACATTTCACCACATAAATAATCATGGCAAAAAAGGATTTAAGACAAAAATGTTTAAAAATCTTACCAGTTTGTTAGTTATTTTATAATCCATTACAGCATACAAAACAATTGTAGCCAAATGGCAACAACTGCTTTTGTATGAAATGAGAAAGCGAGTCCACGATACCAGGATGACATAATCAAATAACTGTGTACAACTTGAATTCAGTTTTAACATTTTATTAGATAACCAAATGCAAAGCTTTCACCAGGAAAAAAAATTGTTCCTGCCAAGAGTATGGCACCGACTACAGTTACCCGGATGAGCATGTGTTATTAGTTTTTACCAGTTGTTATGTAAGGGATAATGTACATCCAGCCGGTTGTTATCTCAGAATAAACCCCGACAGGGTGATCAGGACCCTGATGCGAAGCGGATGGGTCTTGTATCAGCCTGAAGGGTTAATGATCACATTTAACCAATAGAATGATTCCTATTCTTCCATCCCCAGATTTGAGATTGAGACTCTGAAGCAGCATCTTAAAACACACTCACTAAAACTAAAAACAACATTTTACACACACATTAAAACCACACAGTTGACTTAACTCGCACTGTATGCATTACAGACAGTTGTCTGTTCAATCTCCTTTCACACATCAGTGTTGTATTTCTTGTTGATCTGCACGTTAACATAAAGACACTCTCGTGCTGGGCCTTAACAGCGCATGCATTGTGTATTCCACTAGTATATCAGTGGAATACATGGAACACTATACAAACTGTGTGGGGGAAACTTAAACTGGACCATTTACTATAAACTACAACCAGGGCATCGCAAAAAAAAAAAAAAAAAAGAGTGTGTAAGTTTGTTTAAAAAATGCTGTTGTCACTGCTGCAAATTCCCATATATTCAAAATAATTATTCGAAAAAAATATAATTTCATTGCAGCCAGTGGGTCCCCCTTTAATTTCTTAAAGTGATCATTTACACATAATTACATTTTTGTCAGCATTAAATCCCCCTCATATCGTTTCAAACATGTATGATTTATTTTCTTCTGCAGAACACAAAAGAAGGTATTTTGAAGAACATTTTGGTCCAAACAACACTGGCCCTAAGTGACTTTCATTGTATGGACAAAAAAGAAAAGGGAAAAAGAAAAAAAGAGAGACATTTGTTCAAATTATACTGAATACACTAAATACAATATATTTGATTTAAAATACTTTGGTCTCTCATAAATTATTAGATGCACAAACCCAATGTTTTTCTTATTCTGAGAACTAGTTAATGTTTGTGAACTATATAACTATTATCTAACATGAACTAACATGCAATTTATTCTTATCTGACTGGTCCTACCTCAGAAGTCTTGACTATGACTTATCCAACAATGTCGAAACAAAGTCAACAGTTTGACAATGTTGTTTTTAAAGGACATATTATATGAAGTAAATAAAAACATTTGATCATTTAGTTCTTATAGCACAAAATGTAAAATATTAATAGAGGGGTAAAATGGCCCCTACTGTCTGGATTATGGACAGACAAGATTACCTGTCTGTGTGTGTTTTTGCCCCTGTGACCTGTAGTTTCTGTCTCCCATGGTTTGTTAATATGATTCCAGGTATGTCTAGTTGGTTCCCCATGTATTCCATATCCCCATTAATCTAGTCATTCCATACACCTGTGTTTTCCCTATTATCCTGCCTTTTATAACCCTAGTCCTTTTAGTTTAGTTTTGTTGGGTCTACAAGTCAGTACGTGTGTCTTCCTCCTGTGTTCCATGTTGGATTTACCCCTGTGTTGGATTATTAAAGACTCTCTCGATTACTCTCAACTCCGTGTTCCTTCCGGCACAGTAGTGTGACACCAACTGGGATAAGTTGTTAGAATTAAATACATAATATTGTTTTAGATACTGGTAGTACAAGAAGTCCATGTTGTACATTTCAGCATCTATCCAAACATTAAAAAAAAAAAAATCCCTAAATGCTGAAAATATTTACTTACAAAAAGCACTGACAATCTTTAGATATTATGTCTTTGAATGACACAAGTACACCATATTTTATTACATTTACATAATAAAAAGTAAAGTTACATCCATCATAGTTGTATATACAACAAACATGACCCAACAGGACACAAGATGGAGACACCAAAGTTGCATTTTAAACCAAACACGATCAATAACAACACAATTTTTTGTTTTTTTTTGTTTTTTAGAAATCAACATTACATAACTTTCTGTTTCTAACAGATTATACAGATTCATAATAATGATTAAAGTAGATTTATTAATATTTGTTAAAGGGCAGTTTTCCTACGCGGTAAAAAAAGAGAAGAGGGTTCACCAAACCAGCCAAAATAAAACAAACTGAAACAATAAGATAGGATGTGTCAGTTTCCGATGACCCAAAATAAAATACTAAAACTATATAGGGAGCATGTAAAATAAGCATAGCAACAGTAGATATTAGAATGAGATAAAATGCTCTCCTCTTC
The DNA here is from genome assembly GCF_018340385.1 of Cyprinus carpio. Classification (NCBI taxonomy): domain Eukaryota; kingdom Metazoa; phylum Chordata; class Actinopteri; order Cypriniformes; family Cyprinidae; genus Cyprinus; species Cyprinus carpio. The sequence goes on from NC_056592.1 coordinate 5,178,600, forward strand.
ATGGGGTTTTCTTCCTCTTTCTCTCTCCCTCTCTCTCCTGGTCCTGACTGCTTCAGAGCTCTGAGAACAGCCACACAGCAGAATAACTGAAAAGAGAGGAAGAGGAAGAACTGGACAAACAAAGAAACAAGGAAGTGCAACATGAACTCAAGCATTAAAAACATTATATTGACACCACCAGAGACAAAACTTGCCATGCAGGCAATAAAGGAACAAATCACTCTGTATCTGAGAGGTTTGAACTTCAGAAAGGTTACAGGGTGAACCACTGCCAGGTAACGCTCAACACATATCAGACACTGAAACAGGGGACGACCAGTGATGCAGAATCCATCCAAAAAACTCACAACTATCCAGAGATTTTCAAATTCATAAGAGAGAAATATAAAAACATACTGCACACATATGAGGACCTCACAGACGGCAAGAATGAGATTGAAGAACTCTGCTGCAAGTCCATTCCCTGCTCCTGTTACTATTAACCAAATCACATGAGAGTTGATAAGAAAACCCAGAAGTGCACTGAGGAGATACAGTACTGAGAACACACTAAAATTATCTTCCACCTTGGTGCCATTGTGATATAAGTAACTGGGAGAATTTGACTCATCAGTGGTGAAGATCTCACTGGAGATGTTCATCTCTTCACTATGTGCAGTCAAAAACCAGAACTGTGATCTATGAATGAGATACAAGTGTTAGTAAACCAGAACACTCTGTAACTATACAGAGTAAACCTAATCAAAACTACTTGAAATATCACACATTAGAAAAGAGAACAGTTATGTTCCACACATGATTAAATGCCATTTTAAATAACAGAATACTTTATTTTTTTGGCCCAATCAGGCAGTTATAAGCTTTTTACCTTTTTCCCTCTGTAAAGATAACATCCTCCATGCCATTTTGAAAAAATACATATTAAATTAACATATTAGCAAACAGAGATCTATTTATAGTCACTTATAGCTGGATAGTCTGCCCTCCAACTTGAAGTGTTCATGGGATAAAACTCAAAATTTAAAATCTGTGTTGTGTCCTGAAATCCTGACATGCAAATACATGTACATGACATGCAAGTGACATCAGAGCTTTTACAGTCCACACATAGGAAAAAGAAAAAGAAAAAAAAAAAAAGAACATCTGTGAACATTTCCACATTAAGCGAATTCACAAATTCACAAAAGTCATTCATGGTCATCTGAGTGACATGAATACAACTTGACATTCAAATACATGACATCACACCCCAAAGAGCCACCTGCTGTATACAAAACACTGAAAACAGATACTCTTCTATCACACTGGATTAGTTCAAAAACAACATCAGCAGATTTGCACGATTTACCTTGCAGCACATTCCACAAATATGGTACACTTCGGTAGCACATAGAAATATTACAGGGTCAAATACCATTAAAGTAAGAACTATACCTATGTTTGATGAACGATCATAAAATTCACTTGGCGTGAAAAGTGTCTAGATTCAGATGTCTATGCCTCTTATAAAAATGGGGATTTTGTCTTGTCCCATGACAGAGGTGTTGACCTTCTTGAGTGATTTTTGAATAACTTGAATTAGCATATTTTTAAATAATTAGCCGAGTTAATATAGCCGAGTATATATTATATAATATGTCCAATATCTTGTGTGCATGCATATTAATTACCCCATTTAGTAAAACTTAAACATTACCTTTAAATGTTATGTATGAGTATAAACAGATTGGCAATTTTTTGAACCAACTTATAAAAGCATTGACAAACATCAGATATTAAATGACACAGCAGACCATGTCTTATTTTGATAAAATAAATAAAACAATAGACCTACATACATTATGCTTTTAAATTTATATTTTTTAAATCCCTAGATAGAAGAAAATTGGCAATTGCTCACAAGATGGCAGCATTGATAACCATTGATAACATCTTTATAAATCAATATTGCATAACTTTTTATTTGTATCTTTCGACAGGATGACAGAAGATGGATTATAGAGATCACTGAAGTAGAATTATTAATATCTGATGCAGGGCAGTTTCCTCAACTGGTAAAGAAAGACAAGAGTCTGCACCAAACCAACAAATCAAAATAATAAAGAAGACTGTGTCAACATGTTGTGCTGACCGAAAAAGAGCTAGTAAATTTATAAAGGGAACATATAAGATAACATATTGACACCACCTGAGACAAAACTTGACATGCATGTACTAACAGAGTAGAAGTACTATCAGCTCCTATGTGTTCTATCACATAACAGCTGATAGGAAAAACCAGAAGCGCACTGAGGAGATACAGTACTGGAATTACACTGAAATTATCTTCCAACTCAGAGCTGTTATAAAATAAGTCACTGGAAGAATTTATATTGAATGAATTTTTTTTTTTTTCAGGACACGTCCCAGATTTTAAAGTGTGCGTTTCATCCCATGAACAGTTAGTGTTAGTTAGTGTTTTATAAGTGAAGTGAAGAAGTGACATGACATACAGTCAAATATGGTGACCCATACTCAGAATTCGTGCTCTGCATTTAACCCATCCAAAGTGCACACACACAGCAGTGAACACACACTCACACACACACACACACACACACACACACACACACACACTGTGAACACACACCCGGAGCAGTGGGCAGCCATTTATGCTGCAGCGCCCGGGGAGCAGTTGGGGGTTCGCTGCCTTGCTCAAGGGCACCTCAGTCGTGGTATTGCCAGCCCGAGAATCGAACCCACAACCTTAGGGTTAGGAGTCAAACTCTCTAACCATTAGGCCACAACTTCCCCCCTATTTAGTGACTATAAATAGATCTCTATTTGCTCAATTTCAGTATTTTTTTTTTTTAAGCACGAAGCAAATCACAAAAGATAAGAAAAATTTAAAGAGCGTAAAACTGTATGTTCCAAAAAAATAAATAAATAAAATAAATAATAATAAAAATAATAATAATACACTCACTGGACACTTTATTGGGTACACTTTGCTAGTACTGGGTCGGACCCCCTTTTGCCTTCAGAACTGCCTTAATTCTTTGTGGCATAGATTCAACAAGGTGTTGGAAACATTCCTCAGATATTTTGGTCCATACTGACATGATAGCATCACACAGTTGCTGCAGATTTGTCAGCTGCACATCCATAATGAAAATCTCCCGTTCCACCACATCCCAAAGCTGTTCTATTGGATTGAGATCTGGTGACTGTGGAGGCCATTTGAGTAAAGTGAACTCATTGTCATGTTCAAGAAACCAGTCCGAGATGATTTGAGCTTTGTGACATGGTGCATTATCCTGCTGGAAGTAGCCATCAGAAAATGGGTACACTGTAGTCATAAAGGGATGGACATGGTCAGCAACAATACTCAGGTAGGCTGTGGCATTTAAAAGATGCTCAGTTGGTACTAAGGGGCCCAAAGTGTGCCAAGGAAATATCCCCCACACCACTACACCACCAGCAGCAGCCTGAACCGTTGAGACAAGGCAGGATGGGTCCATGCTTTCATGTTCTTTACGCCAAAATTCTGACCCTACCAACTGAATATTGTAGTAGAAATCGAGACTCATCAGACCATGCAACGTATTTCCAATCTTCTATTGACCAATTTTGGTGAGCCTGTGCGAATTGTAGGCTCCGTTTCCTGTTCTTAGCTGACAGGACTGGCACCCGGTGTGGTCTTCTGCTGCTGTAGCCAATCTGCTTCAGGCTTTGACGTGTTGTGCATTCAGAGATGGTATTCTGCATACCTTAGTTGTAACGAGTGGTTATTTGAGTTACTGTTGCCTTTCTGTCATCTCTAACCAGTCTGCCCATTCTCCTCTGACCTTTGACATCAACAAGGCATTTTCATCCACACAACTGCCGCTCACTGGATGTTTTCTCTTTTTCGGGCCATTCTCTGTAAACCCTAGAGATGGTTGTGTGTGAAAATCCCAGTAGATCAGCAGTTTTTGAAATACTCAGGCCAGACTGTCTGGCACCAACAACCATTCCACGTTTAAAGTCACTTAACTCCCCTTTCTTCCCCATTCTGATTCTCAGTTTGAACTTCAGCAAGTAGTCTTCACCACATCTAGATGCCTAAATGCAGTTGCTGCCATGTGATTGGCTGATTAGCAATTTAGGTTACCAAGCAATTGAACAGGTGTACCTAATAAAGTGGCCGGTGAGTTTATATATACATTGGACTAGACAGTTTTAAGCTCCTAACCCTTTTCTTGTCTTTTGTGATTTGCTTCATGCAAATTAGAAAAAAAATAAAAAAATACTGAAAAATGAGCAAATAGAGAGCTATTTAAAGTCACTATAGCTGGACTGTCTGCCTTCCAACTGGAACTGTTCATGGGATGAATCTCACACTTTAAAATCTGGGACGTGTCCTGAAACCCTGACATACAAATACATGTATTTAAATAATTTAATCCCTACAGTATATACATAAAAAATAAGTTAAGGGACAAAATTCACAAAAGTCATTCATGATCATCTGAGTGACATGAATCCAACAAAACTTTTAAATACACAGCATCACACCCCAAAGAGCCACCTGCTGCATCCAAAACACTGAAAACAGATACTCTTCTGTCACACTGGTTTAGCTCAAAAACAACACAGGCAGGTGTGCATGATATAGCTTGCGGTTAATCTTCTTTTGTTTTTTGATGAAAGTAAGTCATATTTGAATGCATTAAGGGAAGTAAATGATGAAAGCATTTTCAGATTAGGGTGAACTATTAGTTCAAAGGAATGTCAACAATATAATATTTCTTGTATGATTTTAATGGTTGAGAAGGTCAAGATTCAATAGGTGGGACTAGATATCACTTTTTTTTTTTTTTTTTTTTTGAAAACTAGTAGATATGTTTCATGAACTAAAATGAACCTACTGTAGGGAGACAAGTATCTTTACCTGGCCTGACCCCCCTCAGAGGACTTGACATTGATTTAACTAGTTAAAATATATATATATATATATTTTTTAATTTTAAACAAATTATATTGTTGATTACAAGCTTAAACTTCAACCCTTTTACTCAAGTTATTGCAAGGAAAAAATACGTCAAACAAATATTTTCTTTAAATTAAAGACATATTCTCATTGCACTGTCAAGGATTAAATTTACAGACAGTTACTTATAAAAGCCTCAACAATCTTTTGATACTCAATATTATGTTTAAATGACACAAACACAGAAACGTGTTTAGCTACTATGTTTTATTATTTTTATATTGTAAATTATATTACTACCTTTAGATACAACAAAATTGGAATGACACATTTGGTCATAAAATGGCGGCACCAGAGCTGCATTCTAATTCTAAACTAAACATCAACACCTTTAGAAATCAGTATGAAAAGATACCTTTGGTTCTCAAAAATATAGGTGTTTTAACTTGTAAATAGAAACATAAGCAAAACTACTTCGTTAAAATAAAATGCTTAAGAATGACTCTTGCAATCAATTGTAACTCATGAAAATGTGTAGCAACACAAAATAAATAGCTTAAATAAGTGATTATTTATATAGCTTTCTATTTATGTCCTTTAACATGATGATAAAGGATGGATAGGCTTTATAATCATGATTAAAGTAGAATTATTGACACTTTATAAAGGACAGTTTCCCCACCCGATAGAGAAAGAGAAGAGGCTGCACCAAACCAGCCAAAATATAACAAACAGAAATAATAGATAAGATTGTGTCAGTATTGTCCACTGGAGACAAGTAAGCTAATAGAATTATATAGGGGGCATATATAATAAGCATTGTCAAAGTAGTTATCAGAATTAGATAAAATGCTTTTCTCTTCATGTGGTTTTCCTCCTTTCTCTCCCTCCCTCTCTCTCCTGGTCCTGACTGCTTCAGAGCTCTGAGAACAGCCACAAGACAAAACAACTGGATGCAGAGGAAGAGGGAGAACTGTGTAAATAAAAAAACAAAGTAGAACATGGACTGGTACATGAAGAAAATTAAAATAATCCCACTGGAGCCAAAAGTTGCCATCCAGGAAATAACAGAGCAGATCACTCTATATCTGAGAGGTTTGAATTTCAGAAAGGTTACAGGATGAACCACTGCCAGGTAACGCTCAACACAGATCAGACACTGAAACAGAAGACGACCAGTGTTGGCGAGTCCATCTAAAATACTCACCACTATCCAGAGAATTTTAAGTTTAGAAATTAGAAAAAGAAAGACAGGTTCAATACATATGAAGATCTCACAGATAGAGAGGTTGAGATTGAAGAACTCTGCCGCAAGTCCATTCCCTGTTCCTGTTACTATAAGCCATATCACATAGGAGTTGACAGGAAAACCCAACAGAACGCTGAGGAAATATAGTAAATTATTTTTCTCAGTACCATTGTGGACTGAGTAACTGGAAGAGTTTGACCCATCACTGGTGAAGATCTCACTGGAGATGTTCATCTCTTCACTGTGCACAGTCAGAAAAACAGAACTGTGATCTACGAATGAGATACAAGTGTTAGTAAACCAGAACATTCTGGGGACTGTACAGAGTAAACCTGATTACCAGTATTACCAAAATGTACCAAAAGTTCATGTCCAAAATCCTATTCTAAATAGCAAAGAATATATTATATTTATTGCCCATCAAACACTGCCCAAATAAGCTCTTTACCTTTTGCGTCTATAGAGATGGTATGATTCATGCAGTTTTGATTTTAAAATTAGCAGAGATTTAGATATATAGTCACTTAGAGCTGGAAGTTAAACCTAAAAAGACGATACAATAATCCAAGTAAACTTGCACTTTAATACCTGGGATGAAACTCTTATATGCAAATACATCAAGCATCATATTTGCTTAAAATACAGACTGCAATCTTTAAGAATATTACAAGATAGTAGATGCATAAAGCATGTTTTGAGGTGACAATAGTTGTAACTCATCTCTACACACAAGAAAATAAGTGAAAATTTCCACATTAAGTGAAGAGCAAAATTCATTCATGATCATCTGAGTGTCTTGGTTGTGGCATATTTTCTGACTATACCAATAAACCCAACCCTTAAGACTGATTGACAGCTGAATGTGTTAGGCATTGTAAATGTAAGTGCAAATGGAATTGCGATTCTATTTAATTTTGTGATGGCTGAAGCGGAGAAATTCAAATAGCAAATGGGTGATTTTCTATTGCAATTCGAAAATGACAGGGTCAAAACTCGTAAGACATTGGAAATGCAATTGCAAATTGACTTTTGTGTTTCGCATGATTTGCAATTATGTTTGGATTATGTCAAAATGTATGCGTCTACAAACTGAAAATGCAATTGCAAATATAATTTACTATTCATTTTGAATATTCTCCTAAATATCTATCCATAGTCTGCCTTCAAAGCTGATGCGTTTTAAACATACACTTGATCATATGGGATGAGTCCTGAAACTTATGATATGCAAACACAAGTCACATTGGGTCACACTTTATTTTAAGGACCAATTCTCGCTATTAACAAACCATTAACTATGTCTTCTTCCTCAATGAACTCCCACTTTGCTGCTTATGAATAGTTAGTTAGTAAGGTAGTTGTTAAGTTTTGGTATTGGTAGGTTTAGGAATGTAGAATATGGTCATGCAGAATATGTGCTTTATAAGTACTGATAAACAGATGTTAATAATAGGCATGCCTATAAACAACTGTAGTTAATAGTGAGAATTGGTCCCTATACTATAGTGTTACCATCACATTGTATTTGGTTGGTACTGAAAATGTTTTAGTATAAGATGACAGATCTATAAAATGTTTTTAAACAACAGTACTAGTATCTCTAGACAAAATCTGTGATTAACATTTAAATATTAAAAGAAATAACAAATGTCATTCAGAATCAGTGTAATGAAAACAAGACAAGGTGGCACAAAAAAAACAAAAAAAAAAACACCTGCATTTATAGCCATCTACGATTTGAAAAACTGAAAACTGATACTCCTCACATGGATTAACAAAAACAACATCCACTGCAAATAAATCCAAACAGAATGACAGATGTTATTTATCACTCAACACTTCCAATAAAAACAATATTGCATTTTATCATTTAAAAATACATGTGTGTGTTTGCTGTTGAATCCATGCTTGACACACTCATGTTTCTACATCCCCACAGGCCTCTTCCTTAGTGGCTGGCAGGCACGTGCACACATAGACATCAAAGGGGGCTTGAGCACCTTTTTCTTCCTCGAGAGAAAGTGCCCTTTTTTTCTGGGGAGTATTTTAATTTTTTTAAATAAATGAATATATGTATATATGTGTGCGTGTGTGTTTCTGTTTGTGCACATCTTTCCCTGTCAAACAAATAAAAAAATCTAAATATCAGGTTGAGTCGGGAAATGTTGAGACTGTCAAGTTCCGATTTCCTTCCTGAATGAATCAACCTTTTAAATGATTATGTTCAATCGCAATGACTCACTTAACTTAACAATAACTTGCTGCCACCTACTGGGAGTTTTAAGTTCACATTTAAAATATCTTTTCATTAAAAAAAAATAAATAAAAAAAAAAATAATAATAATAACATTTTATGTTTAAAATATCAAAACTTTAACCCTTTAATTTGAATCAGTCATTTAATATTATAAGTAATTTGGGCTGTTACCAAGCAAATGAAATCAGTATTGACTAAAATTCATCTTTGCAATGCAGAGGAAACACAGAAGCTGCATTAGAAGTGCCATTTAGATGCATTTACACACTGTTTAATGCAGGACATGAATGTTTTAACCTGCAGTTACAAATGCCTTCAGTACAACCAACTTAGAAAGATTCATAGAGCTTCTGAATAGTCTCCAGTTGAATGCCGTCTATCATAAAACCTGCCAGTTGCTTTAGAGATGATGAAGAAGGAAATCTGCTTCTCGCTCTTCTCTCCAAAACTGTCCGTAATGGCCATCTCTCTTGCATTTCAGCATTGGTGTCTGTTATAGAAGATTTGGTAATCACCGTTTATTTATTTCATGGATGTGGCTTTGTGAAGTTCTCTGTGATTAGTTTTCCAAGGTGATTGCACACAATCCTTCTTAATGTTTAACAGTCCCTATCATTCACTTTGGGTTTTCGCTCCTCATTTTTCTTCATAGATGAAGTCTTGCCAAATAAATTGTAATTGTAACTTTTTTTTTGCTGGTACAAAATTAATTCTAGAGACTTTTTTTATGATTTCAATAGAATTATTGACATTTGATTAAAGACAGTTTCCCAACCCAGCAAAGAAAGAGAAGCGGCTAATACTAAGTTCATTGCAAAACTAGTTTTCAAAACAGTCCATTGTGTCAGTGGTGAAGATCTCAGATCTCTTCACTGTATGCAGTGACAGAACTTTGATCTGTGAATAAGAGATAAAAATGTTAGTCCACCAGAATAACTTAATTGAAAATTGCTCTATATAATTCATTTTAAAAGAGGAAAATTGTAATACAAATATATATTTTGCATTTACTTAAAACAAGCATCATTAGGTGCCAATAGCCACGTAGGTAAGTGCACCAACATACAGCGCACCTTCGCACATGGCAACCTGAATTTGATTCCAATCTCGAGGTCCTGTGCCGGTCCTGCTCCCCTCATTTCACTCAATGCTTTCCTCTCTGCTCTCTACTATCCTGCCTAAATAAAGGTGTAAAAAGACCCATGAATATAACTTAAAAAAGCAACATTAATCAGCTCTTCACCTCTGTCCTGTCATCTAATGTATAAATAGTATAATTACTTATTGTATTTTTCGAAAAATAAAAATATACACAAATGAGTAGATAAATGTTACATCTATAGTCACTTACAACTGGACTGTCTGACTGATGCGATTTTTGGGATAAAACTTGTACTTTAATATCTGGGGTGTGTCCTGAAAATCTAATGCAAAAACCAAAAAATGTCATCATACTACACTCTAAAGAAATGGTGCTCAATAGCACTAAAGTTGGTTTATTGGCCTGTAGTCACAGAGGAACCGCCTCAAGTGCTATATTCTATCTTTAAAGGTATAGAGCGCTTTTGTCAAATGGTGCTACATAGAACCATAAGAGAAACACCTTTCTCCTCCTTAGATTTTAGATATGTTACTCCACTGTCACATATTTGCTATGAATGGGAATTTACTACAATGGCAAAAGCTGTTTCGAATCATTTTTATGCTTTCCAGAGGTCAAAAAGTGTGTAGCTTTTTAAAAATAGATTATGACCTGTAAAATGTTATAATGGGACGGTGGAGCTGTAAAATGTCCTGAAGCTAAAGTACCAGTATCTCCACACAAAATAAGTGAACATTTCAGCATTAAAAAAGGTCTCAAAAGTCATTCAGCATCATCTGCCAGCAACAAGACTAGCTGTGCCCAAATAATAACCTGCTTTCAATAACTATTTACAAAGAAACTCAATAAATCAGCCTAAAACAACAGATGTGATTTACCACACAGCAATGATTTCATAAATAATGTCATAAATCTTGTTACTCAAAAAGCATTTCTTTTTTAAAGGTCAAGCTGTTTATCATAAACTTATGTACTCAAAGATGATGTTGTAACTCTAACCGAGATCGCTCTTTTTTAGTACCAAATAAATACTGATATGATTTTGTAAAACAAATTATTTTATCCGACACCAATTAGGATACTTATGACTACTTTTACAACTGGTTACCCACAACTTACAAAAAGCATTTAAAATTCAGAAAGAGAGTCAGAGATCACTTTACATTCCCAGATGTATATGTGCTTTATTTGTGATTAAATATTACTAAATAGAATCAACACATATAAACAAAACTACTATGTTGCAAAAAAGTACAGAGCTTGAGAATAGTTTTTGGCAACATTTGAATTTATAAATTTAAGGAAAAAGGGTATTTAACCAGTTCATCTCTACACATAAAGTAAAGTAAAGTAAGTAAACAAGCAATAATTTCAACATTAACAATTAGTAGCAGCAAATGTATAAATTTTAAAAACTCTGACGTGAACAAAATGTTCTTCTAGTCTGTTCTAGACTATGAATCTTATTAAAACAGTAATTAATTCCATTTGAGCTATATTATGTTTACCTTATGTTACAGCAGTAATGTAAATTATACATACATAATTTTATGTATGTACTTATTTTTTAAATTTATTTTAACACAGTTTACCTATGCGGTAGAAAAAGAGAACCGGCTGCGCCAAACCAGCCAAAAAGAAACTAACATAACCCATATCCAAGAGTGCTTCTGCATTTCCTCCTAAACTAGCAAGAATTACTGAAATTGTGAAGGGAAAAAATATCATTGGCATGGTCACAGTAGTTATTAGAATGATTAGAAACGCTCTTCTCTTCATGTGGTTTTCCTTGTTTCTCTCTCTCCCTCTCTCTCCTGGACCTGACTGCTTCAGAGCTCTGAGAACAGCCACAAGACAAAACAACTGGATGGAGAAGAAGATGGGGAACTGTCCAATCATTAAAATAAGATTAAAATCATTAAGAAAAAAGAGCATAATATTGGTCCCACCAGAGACAAAAATTGCCACCCAGGCAATACCTGAACAAATTGCTTTGTATCTGAGATATTTGTACTTCAGAAAGGTTACAGAATGAACCACTGCCAGGTAACGCTCAACACAGATCAGACTCTGAAATAGAGGACGACCAGTGATGGCAAGTACATCTAAAAATCTCAAAAGTTCCCAAAGAATTGGAAATTTATAGCCAAGGAAAACCAAGAAAGATTCAACACATAAGAGCATCTCACATACAGCAAGATTGAGACTGAAGAACTCTGCTGCAAGTCCATTCCCTGCTCCTGTCACTATAAGCCATATCACATAGGAGTTGATAGGAAAACCCAACAGAATGCTCATGATATCCACTGCAAACACTGAAAAAACAGTTTTCCCCTCAGTGTTGTTTTAAAGGTAGTAATCTTAATAGTTTGACTCATCAGAGTTGAAGATCTCACTGGAGATGTTCATCTCTTCACTGTGTGCAGTCAAAAACCAGAACTGTGATCTATGAATGAGATACAAGTGTTAGTAAACTTGATCAAAACTACTTTAAATTACACACAAACACAGTTGTAAAAGAAGAAAACACTTAGAAAAAGAGATCTGGTTTAATTATTTGGCTTTTTTTAACCTTACCTTTAAAATAAAAATTATGATGTTTTCAAGTTTGAAAGCAAAATAAAATGCAAAAATAGTCGACAAAGTTATATCTATAGTTAATTATAGCTAGACTCTCTGCCTTCCAAGTTGATCTGTTAATGGAATGAAACTTGTACTTTTTTTATAAGGCACAAATTATGAAGCGTAGCAATATTACATGCAAATATAAAAGTGACTTTATATTTGCTTCAAAAGATCTTTTGTGTTATGTAATAGTGTCATAAAAAAGGGAATCAGTTCATTCCAACACATAAGTACAATTTAACAAGTAATAATTTTTAACATTGATAAAAATGCAAAGTTCACAAAAGTAATTCACCTGCTTTTAATAACCATCTATCTACAAACAAATTCATTCAAAATACTGAAACAGATACTCCTCTATCACATGGGGTTACAAAAACAATGTCATATGCAACAGTCAAACCAAAACAGCAAAAGTGATTTATCATGCAGCAAAATGGTGATTTTAGCCTGTCTCGCCTCAGAGTTATATACTTTATGAGAAATATAGCACCTACAAACCAACATGTGGTCCCAAACAAGCTATAGCCACTACAGAGTGAAAGCTTCATTTAAGCTAAATTTAAAATACTGTTCCTGTAGCTAGTAAAGCTAATAAGTAACTAGTAAACAGTCCTTATACTTTTACAATGAATTACATAAGTGATACATAATGATATTTCCATTTATATAATATAACTGGATGGACAAATATGGACAATGTTGACTTAATTAATTCATTAATTAATTAAGAATTATTGACATTTAATGAAGGGCAGTTTCCTAGCGGATGCCACCACGTGTGACTTTGGCATTTTGACATGCACTCTGAACCACTATTTTGAAATAATTGATTTGCAAAGGTTTCAAAGCCTTATGAAAAGCAGTGTTTCAAAAGCGGCCATCACTACCATTCGCTCCTTTGATTTCCTGCCGAAAATGACCTGTCGGCAGCATGAGGAGCTTGGCAGCGAACACAGCATCTTGTTTCCTATTCAGTGGGCATGGGTTATGCATCTTTCATAGGTTCACTCAACGCTGCATCGCTATGATGTAATGGGAAAAATTGTAGCATCTGATGACTGATCCTTAAAAGTCTCAAGGCACAACCTTTCAACCCTCTTATACAAGTTATTGTAAACAATTTATTCAATTTCTGGGAAATGTAAGTTTATCCAGACCTACAAACCAACATTTACTCCCCATTTGGATACAAAGTGAAAGGTTAATTTAGGCTAAATTTGAAACACTGCTAGTAAACCTAGTAAGTAATTAGTAAACCATTAGTAAATCTTATTTTTAAGATGAAATATATAACCAGAAAGGAATATTTCTATTTTCCTGAAAGAGAAAGAGATGAGGCTGCACCAAACCCACCAAAGTAAAACAAGCAAAACCAGTAGACAAGATTGTATTAACATCATCTGCTGAAATCCAATGTGGAAATACTAAAGTAGCCTAATAAAAGGGGCATAAAAGACAAGCATGGTGACAGTAGATATTAGAATGATTAGAAATGCTTTTCTCTTTGTGTGGTTTTCCTCATTTCTCTCTCTCCCTCTCTTTGCTGGTCCTGACTGCTTTAGAGCTCTGAGAACAGCCAAACAAAAGAACAACTGAATGGAGAGGTAGAGGAAGAACTGTGCACACAAAAAATCCAGGTAAAACACTAAGAAAAAAAAAGAACAACAGAATCATCATATTGACCAAACAGGAGAAAGACCCTGCTACCCAAACAACAAAAGAGCAGATCACTCTATATCTGAGAGGTTGGAACTTCAGAAAGGTTACAGGATGAACCACTTCCAGGTAACGCTCAACACAGATCAGACACCGAAACAGAGGACAGTCAGTCATTACAAACTGACATGCAAATACACTAAATTACATCCTAAAGGACCTGCCGTCTGTCCAATTGTAAGTAATAGTATTGTAATGAAATGATAGATTAAAAAAGGTTTTTAATCAGTTGAGTAGGGGAAAAAACAAAGTCACCTTCCTTACAATAACCACCTGCTTTTAATATCCATTTACTACAATCTATTTACTACAATAAATTAAACTAAATAAGCATATGTTATTTTGGTACAGAAATACAGTATGTTTTAGTGCTGCATGTCTGTTTTAACTATTAATTATGTCTGATAAACTGTTAGCTAACAAATCTAATCTGGAATGGCAAGCAGTAGCTAATGAATTGCAAGCTGTTATCAAATCTCTGTATCCCCTAAAAAAAATTGATTTTTGGCCTGACCTACCTCAGAGATCTTAAACCTTCTGACTGTATCAAAGAAGTAAAATAATACAAAAAATGTCATATGAACCTTGTTATTCAATTAGCATTTTTATACATCAGGCTCTACATCTCAATCTACCTACAATACCTACAATAACTAGTATAATCAACAATTAAAATAAGAGATAGAGAGATCACTTCTTGTCCTCAGATTAAAATGTGCTTTATTCACGTATGAGTATTACTAAGTGTAGCTAATGTAACAACATAAACAAAATGACTACATTCCAAACAACAACACAAGATAATATTGTTGGAAAATAGAAAATGGATTTTAGACTTAATAATTTAAGACATTTTGTATGACATTCATGCCATTTATAGCATCATTATTGACATTTCATGAAGGGCAGTTTGCCCACCCGGTAGAGAAAGAGAAAAGGCTGCACCAAACCAGCTGAAGTAAAACAAAAAAACCCAATTGACAATAAGATTTCTCCATTATCCACTAAGCTAGAAAGAGTTAATAAAATCATATTGGGGAAAAATATAATTAGCATGGTCACAGCAGTTATTAGAATGATGTAAAACGCTCTTCTCTTCATGTGATTTTCCTCCTCCTTTTCTCTCTTTTTCTCTCCAGGTCCTGACTTCTTTAGAGCTCTGAGAACAGCCACAAGACAAAACAACTGAATGGAGAAGAACAGGGAGAACTGTGCTATGATGAAAATGTAAAACAAGTCAAATAGGAACAAGAACGCAGTAATAATACTGATTCCACCGGAAATAAAACTTGCCACCCAGGTAATAACACAGCAGATCACTTTATATCTGAGAGGTTTGAGCTTCAGAAAAGTTACAGGATGAACCACTGCCAGGTAACGCTCAACACAGATCAGGCACTGAAACACCGGACGACAAGTCAGAGCTAGTCCATCTACAAAATTACTAGCTATCCAAACATTTTCAGCTTTATAGCTGATGAGATTAAAGAGACATTCCATATAAAAGAGCATCTCACAGACAGAGAGGTTGAGACTGAAGAACTCTGCTGCAAGTCCATTCCCTGTCCCTGTTCCTATAAGCCATATCACATAGGAGTTGATAGGGAAACCAAACAGAACAATGATGATATCCATTGCAATCTTTGCAAAACCAATTTCCTCAGTGCTGCCGATAGCGGAATAATTTGACCAATCAGTGGGATCACTGGAGATGTTCATCTCTTCACTGTGTGCAGTCAAAAAGCAGAACTGTGATCTATGAATGAGATACAAGTGTTAGTACACTGAACATTCTGGGACTATACAGATCAAAACCACTTTAAATAATATAATTTTACGCCTGTACTGTGCAGTTGAGAATAAGTAATACAAGTTATTCAAAGATTGTTTTAAATGATTATATAATCACTTATAGCTATATATACCACTTATAGCCTTCCAAGTTGATCTGTTACTGTGATGAAACTTGTACTTTTTTAAAATCAGGCATGAGTCCTGAATCATTGCTAAATGATATGCAAATATATTAAGTGACATTATATTTGTTTTAAGAAGACCAGCTGTGTGCTGTACAATGGAGTTATCACAAGATTAATCACTTCATCTTTACACACAAGTAAAAGTAAACAAGTAATAATTTCAACATTTACAAAACGACTAAGGTCAAGTTTATTGATTTCTAAAGCACATTTAAAAACAGCAAACAAGGCTGACCAAAATGCTGTACAGCTTGAAGACAAAAATAGAACATAAAACAAACAACAAAGAATAAATGTAACCTGAAATTAAAAACCAATGAAAAGAAGTCTTCCATAATTTAGGACCACAGACCAGAAGCCTCTGTCCCCCCGACTCTTTAGCTGTGTTCTTGAAACTAAGATGTTTTTGCTCCTCAGATATTAGACTTGTAAAGCAATTATTGGGGTGAAGTAAGTTAGACAGGTAGCTGGGTGCTAAATTATTTACATAATTATAGACAAGCAACCAAATTTGAAACTCAGTTATGAAATTGACATCTAGCCAATGTAAAGATTTCAGATGGGGTTTTACTTGAACTGATTTTCGACCATCCATGCATTCTGTACCACTTGTAAATTTAAGATCCTTGATAGTCCTTGTGATAGTCCAGAAAAGACATAAAAACATTGGTTGCAAAATCTATAGAAGAATCTGGAGACAATGACAGTACAATTTATTTATGTATTTATTTATTATTTTTTATGTCAAATTTTAGACAACTGTTGCCACACCCAAACTCTGCAAAAAAGCCCAAAACAGAACTCTGAGGGACTCCACAAACCAGGCTACCCATAGAGAATGTGACATTACCTATTTTAACTTAGAATTTTCTGTTAGTTAAAAAAGATTTCAGCCAATTTAGAATGGAAACTGTAATTCGCCTTTTTTCTATTTCCATTCAGGGTTTCTGTATGCTTGCCTCAAAGAGCGGGTACTATGATTAAGCCAAGGCTCTGATCTGGATTTACATTCATGAAGCTTGAGAGGTGTTTTGTGTGAATGATCACAAAAGTCATTCAATGATCACCTGATTTTAATAACCATCTATTCACAAACAAACTCATTCAAAATACTGAAAACAGACAGTCATCTATCACACAGGGTTACAAAAACAATGTCAACTACAACAAAAACAAGACAAAACAGTAGATATGATTTATCATGCAGCAAAATTGTGATTTCATCCTGTCTTGATTATCTTAACTGTATAACAATTAAAATAATACAGCAATGTCAAAATTTTGATAATCTATAATAATTTCATTGTAACGAGACTATTTTTTAAATGAATACATTTTAATTACTAAAATCACAATAGTTATTCCTTTTAACAGTTTGCATGGATCTTTGTTATCTCATAATTCTCTGTTGCATAGCATGTACCAAGTCAGTTTCATTATTTTTTTTCTGTATTGTTGACTGCATTCATCATGCTCAACCATTCAACTCTGCAAGTTATTGTAAGAACACAAAAATCATTCTTATGAAATATGTTAAAGTGAATAGCTAGTGAAAGCTTCATTTAGCCTAAATGTAAAATGTAGTTCCTGTAGCTGTATATCTAGTAAGTAGTAAACAATATTCTTATTTCTAAGATGAATTATATAATCAGCAAGTAATATTTCTATTTATTCTACTGGAGCTGCTTGGACAAAGACAAATAATAGAGACTTAATGATGACTACAGTAAGAATTATTGAAGAATTATTTCATGAATGGTAGTTTCCTGACCCGGAAGAGAAAGAGAAACGGCTGCACCAAACCAGCCAAAGAAAAAAAAACATAATTAATAGACAAGAGTGCAGCATTTTTATCTACTAAAATCCACACTGAAACTGACAAAATAACAAAAGGAACACAGAAGAGAAACGTGGCTACGACAGTTATTAGAATGATAAAAAATCCCCTCCCCTCAATTTGTTTTCCCCCCCCCCCCCCCTCCCCCCTCTCTCGCCTGGTCCTGACTCCTTCAGAGCTCTGAGAACAGCCACAAGACAAAACAACTGGATGCAGAGGTAGAGGGAGAACTGGGCCAAGATAAAAAAAAAATTCAAATATAAAAAAGAAAAGAAGTCAGATATAATATTAATCCCACCGGAGACAAAACTTGCCACCCAGGCAATAACAGAACAAATCACTCTATATCTGAGAGGTTTGAACCTCAGAAAGGTTACAGGATGAACCACTGCCAGGTAACGCTCAACACTGATCAGACACTGAAACAGAGGACGACCAGTGCTGGAGTGCCCATCTAAAAAAAGGACAACTATACTGAGATTGTTACATGTAGAGCTGAACAAATCTAAAAGAGATTCTATACAAAAGAATATCTCTGAGACTGCAAGGTTGAGACTGAAGAACTCTGCAGCGAGTCCATTCCCGGTCCCTGATACTATAAGCCATATCACATAGGAGTTGATAGGAAAAACAAACAGAATGGCGATAATCTCTACCACTAACATCTTTGCAAAACAAATTTCCACCTCAGTAACATTAAACAAGAAGTAATGAGAGAAATTAGATCCATCAGTGGGGAAGACCTCACTGGAGATGTTCATCTCTTCACTGTGTGCTGTCAAAATAACGTGATCTGTGAAAGAGAGATACAACTGTAAGACCACAAGAAACATCATTAAAAAAACTCTAAATAAATTATTATAAAGTTCTATTTTCAGTATATATCAGCATCAAGTGTTCTGAATATCACTTAATATATCAAATTATTTACCCAAAACAAGCAACAATGACCAGGTCTTTACCTCTGTTTTGTTGTCTGGAAAGGATATCATGAGTCAAGTTTTAAATAAATCAATGAATAAATATTATCAGAAAAAAATACTATAGTCTATAGTCTGGACTTTCTGCCTTCCAAGCTGATGTGTTAATGGCATGAAACGTGCCTTTAGTATTTGGGATGCATTCTGAAACCCTTTTAACCCTTTGCAAATACCCTAAGTGACATCACCAAATAAATGTTCACAAATGTCCTTTAGGTTCAGCTGAGAGACATCCCTTCACACCCCTGAATAACCACCTGCTTTCAATAACCTTCCATTTAAAAACTACTTCATTCAAAATACTGAAAACTCATGCTCCTCTGTCACACAGATTTAGAAACATAAGCAACAAATCAACCTAAAACAATAGATGTGATTTATTATAACAATATAATTGATTAACCTAGCATGAAAACTAGTTGGTTATAAACTCATCAAAACTCTGTATCCCTCTAAACATGTTGATTTTGGTCTGACCTACTGTACCTCAGAGGTCCTGACCTTCTTGACTGTACCAAACAATTAAAAATCACAAAATTTCACACAAATAACAACCAAACTTGCTGACATACTAGCATCACACAGGAAATCCTCTTCATATGTATTTACAGAATGCTTGATCAGTGCTGTTTGTGTCACAACAATACAACGATATAAACTTACCATATAAACTTATATATATGAATGTATGGGTGGAAGTTCAATATTACACTTTCATGTTTGGACTCTGTTCAGCATAATAACCTGAAATTGGTTTGAAATCCCAATTATGCATAGGAAAACCTTAAAAGGCCAGCTATTTTACATAATAGTGTTATCACAAGATGGTAGACTTGTACAACAGTTTGAACAAAGTTCACAAAAGTCATTAATGGTGTCACGGTTCTGTTTAGTTATTTTCATTATCATGGACTTTTAGATTGTTTTCACTAGTTTTTTTTTTTTTCCTGCCACCCTTTTAGTTGTCATGGATATTCATTTGATCAGTGCAGGTGTTTTCCATTATTACCCTCATTTGCCATATATTTAAGTTGCTATGTTCTCACCTTTCATTGGCCTGGTATTGTTAGTGGTTACACACTGTCTGGCATGTGGCTTTCTATTTTGAGTTCTTTGAATAAACCATTTTTATTTTTATCATCATCGTCATCAAGCAAGCGGTTTACCTACTTTTAATAAGTATTTATTTACAAATGAACTCATTCAAAATACTAAAAAAAATACACTCATCTATAACAAGGGGTTACAAAAACAATGTTATCTACAACAAAATCAAACCAATACAGCAGAAGTGATTCATCATGCTTGTCTTGACCTTCTAAACTGTATTGAAATCACACAGCAATGTCAGAATTTTGACAATCTATTTACACTGAACAAAATTATAAATGCAACACTTTTGTTTTTGCCCCCATTTTTCATGTGCAGAACTCAAAGATCTAAGTCTTTTTGTATTTACACAAAAAGTCTATTTCTCTCAAATATTGTCAACAAATCTTTCTAAATCTGTGTTGGTGAGCACTTCTCCTTTGCCGAGATAATCCATCCAAGATGCTGATTAGACAGCATGATTATTGCACAGGTGTGCCTTAGGCTGGCCACAATAAAAGGCCACTCTAAAATGTGCAGTTTTACTGTATTGGGGGTCCGGGGTGTGTGTGGGGGGGCAGTATCTGGTGAGTCCAACCCAGTACCAGTCAGTATCTAGTGTGTCCAACATTTGCCTCACACAGTACAACACATCTCCTTCGCATAGAGTTGATCAGGTTGTTGATTGTGGAATGTTAGTCCACTCATCCGCTAAATGGGTGACATGTCCGCTAGTATGCTGGCCATGCAAGAACTGGGATTTTTTCAGCTTCCAGGAATTGTGTACAGATCCTTGCAACATGGGGCCATGCATTATCATGCTGCAACATGAGGTGATGGTCGTGGATGAATGGCACAACAATGGACCTCAGGATGTCATCACAGTACCTCTGTGCATTCAAAATGCCATCAATAAAATGCACCTGTGTTCGTTGTCCATAATATATGCCTGCCCATACCATAAACCCACCGCCACCATGGGCCACTCGATCCACAACACTGACATTAGCCAACCGCTCACCCACACGACACCCTACACGCTGTCTGCTATCTGCCCTGTACAGTGAAAACCGGGATTCATCCGTGAAGAGAACACCTCTCCAAAGTGCCAGACGCCATCAAATGTGAGCATTTGCCCACTCAAGTCGGTTACGACAACAAACTGCAGTCAGATCGAGACCCCGATGAGGACGACAAGCATGCAGATGAGCTTCCCTGAGACGGTTTCTGACAGTTTGTGCAGAAATTCTTTGGTTATTCAAACCGATTGTTGCTGCAGCTGTCCGGGTGGCTGGTCTCAGACGATCTTAGAGGTGAAGATGCTGGATGTGGAGGTCCTGGGCTGGTGTGGTTACACGTGGTCTGCTGTTGTGAGGCCGGTTGGATGTACTGCCAAATTCTCTGAAACACCTTTGGAGATGGCTTGTGGTAGAGAAATAAAAATTCAATTCACAGGCGACAGCTCTGGTGGACATTCCTGCAGTCAGCATGCCAATTGCACGCTCTCTCAAAATTTGCAACATCTGTGGCATTGTGCTGTGTGACAAAACTGCACATTTTAGAGTGGCAATAATCATGCTGTCTAATCAGCATCTTAATATGCCACACCTGTGAGGTGGATGGATTATCTCGGCAAAGGAGAAGTGCTAACTAACACAGATTTAGACAGATTTGTGAACAATATTTGAGAGAAATAAGCCTTTTGTGTAGAAAAAGTCTTCGATCTTTGAGTTCAGCTCATGATGAATGGGGGCAAAAACAAAAGTGTTGCGTTTATAATTTTGTTCAGTGTATATACACACAATGACTCTCAGACATAAACAATGAAACAGCACAGGTCTGGAGACACAAGGAGAATAAACAGAGAGACAGAGTAAAATGGCATGCATCGGCTAACTTTGTCTGTCTCATCATTGCACAAACAAAAATACAAAATCATTAAATTTGCTCAGGTGGGTCATTATCTATTACCTATGACATTACCTATGACTGTGTGAGCCTGGGCTACCACGCCGACTGGCTTAACTCTAATTGGATTGCAACGGGTGTGCTTAAGCCAGTCAGCATGGTAACCCGGGCTCACAAGTCATAGGCTATAGTGTTAAGCCGGTCGGCATGGCAGCCCAGGCACAACTATCCCTTTAACTTGTGGCTGGCTTTGTTCAGCCTGTTCTCTATCTACACCAGGCTGCACCGGGTTCTCCTGCCCATAAGGCATGATATTGTTCGATTTAACTAAAAGGTAAAGAAAACTAGTGTTTACGTTTCCAGAACATGTGCAGTTTGTGCTCACTTCTAAATGTTCTCTGATACATTTTCTTAATTATGTTTTACATTTACCTGAAAAGGAAACCTAGGGAAATGGAAGTCTAGATTACATTACTGAACCATATTTCCATGCCCAAAACTCTTTGTATACTGTGGTAAATATGTTCTGTTTTTGTCTTTAGAAATGTACCACTCATTAAAGCATCAGATCACAAACTTGTACACATTTAATTTGTGTGTATCATATCCCATAAGATTTGCATTGATGTAAAAGCTTTCTAATGTAAATGTTCTGCATTTTTCTCTATTCAAATGTTCTAATGTTACTCATGTCTTGTTAACATGTTTTCCACATTAAATATTTAAATACCTGATATTTTATGTAATGTGTGGTATTATACCAAGCACATATATCCTTGTGACAGCATATCAAGTCAGTCTAGAGATTTATGTTGCTCCATAAAGACATTCAATCTTTAAAGTTTTGATTTAGTTTTGCCTATACATTAATAACATCTTTGAGGTTCTGTTTCCATCAGCAGGTCCTGAGGTTCTTGATAATTACTGGAAACTACAATATACTGGAAATATCAATATGATGGTATGAAAAAATGTTAGATTTAGCACAGATTTAGACTTAACATTTTATCTTATAATTAAGGATGTTCTGATTGTATTATACTTATATAATGTACTGTTATCATGTAGTGTATTTTTTAGGTACTTCGCATTTAACATTTTTATAGTGGTTAATGAGAAATATGCTGACAATAAACCGTCACAATTTTTCTGTCACCCTTACCTTACAATTCCACTAATGCATTAATGTATTTAATATATTTATTTGTGCAATTGTGAACAGATGAACTCCACTGGGAACGTCTCTTCACCTAAAGATCATCTTTCTACCAACCTCACAACACATGAGGTTTCATCGCTGGATGGTTTTCGGATTGTTGTACTGTGCTTTAATATATTGTTTGGTGTTCCTACATACTCCTATGTCATGTGGCTTATTATCAGGGGGAAAAATGGAGTTGCGTCAGAGTTCTTCAACTTCAATCTCAATGTTTGTGAGATCGTTTTCTCTCTGTCTGCTTTGACCTTTCTACTGTCAAAGATGTTTCCAAGTTTTGTGCCAGTGCAGAACTTTTCACTCGGGCTTGTCATCACCGTTCGTCCTCTGTTTCAGTGTCTGATCTGTGTTGAGCGTTACCTAGCAGTGGTTCATCCTGTAACCTTTCTGAAATACAAACCTCTCAGATACAGAGTGATCTGTTCTGTTTTTGTGTGGCCAGTGGGCCTTGGCTCCAGTTTGTTCTGCATGATCAGCTTTCTCACACACGATATTTATGCATTTACATGGTTCTTCCTACTTCAGTTTCTAGTCTTTCTTTCCATCCAGTTGTTCTGCTGTGTGGCTGTTCTCAGAGCTCTGAAGAAGTCAGGACCAGGAGAAAAAGGGAGAGAGAAAGAGGAGGAAAACTACACGAAGAGAAGAGCATTTTATCTTATACTAATAACTTCTGTGACAATGGTAATCATTTACGCCCCTTTTATTATCACAGGAATCCTCTATATGCTAACGCAACAAGAAGTTTCAGTTGCCTATCCAATTAGTTTCATTTGCTTTATTTTGGGTGGTTTTGTGCAGCCTGTTCTGTATCTTCATCGTGCTGGGAAACTTTCTTGTTTCTGTTCTACTTAAAATCTGCTACTAACTACTGAATACTAGCACCGATTGCTTGCTTTTATTTTTTGTATAATAGATAAATAAATAAATAAATATATATAAAAAAAATCCATCTGAAAACATTACTTTCAATGAAACTTGGGCAAAAATGTCAGTTGTTCATAGATATAATCTGTTTATTCTTTGCTTTTTTTAATCTCTGTAATGCATCTATCATTGAATTTTTTCACTTCCACTTGCTTAAGTCACATTGTGGCCTGACTTTTTAAATTGTTAAAGAAATCATTTTCTTAAAAATTAAGTAGCCTATCTCAACATTTACCAACCTTCACAGAATGTCAAATCTGCATGAGGTAGCGTGGATAATGGCAGAATTTAAATTATGGGGTTATATATTATTTAAATTACTGGAGGTTTTTCCGGTTTATGCTGCGTTCACACCATATCGTAATTACTGTAATTTCGAGATGACAGCATGTGACGTTCTACTCGGAGTTGATCACGTCCTCGGACTCGGAATTATGCTTTTCTATAGGTACGTTCTACTTAAAGCACGGCTACAGATGGCAGTCAACAAGAGTAGCCACTTGCACTCGGGGGTGGAGTTGAAAACAGACATGTCAAGCTGGACACTTTCTGCTTCCATTAGTGACACTAAGGCGGTGTTTGCATACTCTGTCACAGATGAAGTGCATTAAATGCAATATTTGTCAAATTCACAGATATTTCAGAAACGTTTCATGTGTTTCATTGACTGTGCTAAACTGCAATTCCATCGCAAAATAAACAATTCAGCATTGTGATATTGTAAACTAGGCTTTATTAAATATGATGGGATAAAAAACACACCGTGTACTGTGAAACAATGGTAAGAAAACACATTTTTATTAAGCTGTCGTCGCGGGCTGCAGGCAGAAACAAACAAAAACAGTTTAAGCAGTCCACGAGCAAATGACTCTTTTGAGACGATTCCTTTCAGTGAATCAACAGAATTCTGTGCAAACAGTAGTCTGTCTACAAAATGACTCCTAATGAATCGTTAATAAAAAGTTGCTGGATCATCTGACTCAATGAAGTTAAGGTACCACAGTGATGTCCCTCTCGAAAATAAGTTTAGAGTGCAAAAACATTTTGGTTTATCCATTAGCACCAATAGCCTTTTTAATTAAATCCATATTTTTGGATTAACTTTTCTTTCTTTTTTGATAAAAGAGTCTTGTAAATAAAAACATGTAAATAACAATTCTAAGGGGAAAACTGAACCCCCCCCCCCCCCCCACAATTTGGATCTGAACCTCAGGTGAAATATGCCATTTTGACCACCCTCTACAAAACAGTGGATTACTCCATAAATATACATCTGAGAAATTTAGTATTTTGGTTTTCATCACTATACATCTTTATCTTTCTTCAGAAAAAAAATGAGAAAAAAATTTGAGCCGGGGACCTCTGACTGAGTTGACAAGGAATGACCTAGCTACAGTATATACAATTATGGAAATAATCACTAAACTAAACATTGTGCTCACGATGTTAGTTTTGTGCATGTTAACATCAATCGAGAAAGACAAAAAAAAAGAAGAAAAAAAAAACATCTGAGGACCACTAGTGATCTTTTTATCTTCATTTTGGAAAATCATTTTTAAGGTTTGGTCTAGGGTTTGATGTTCAGAAATAAATTGTATTTTTCACAGTCCTTCAGCTTGCTTGTTTCACTAAACAATCCATTTTGTCTGAGGTTTTGACAAAAATTTGACTGCAATAAACGTTTTTTGTCGTATTTGTGAAACTAACACGCAAATACAACAAACAAACTGCAAACTACCATGCTGATAATGTGGTTTCAGGAAGTGACTAACAAAAATAGCTATATCTACAATTTTGTTTACATGTTAGCTTTTTTGGAATGAATTATGATCTCAACTATGACTTTTGCATAGATATACTGGTACTGTTGTATCAAAACATATTTAACACACGCTCACAGATCACTGTTTTTTTAAAGCAAAGATGATGTCACTTAAAGGTGGGGTATGTATTTTTTCAAAAACGCTTTAGAAAACTGAGTCAGGCTGAGTTACCAAAACAAACTTGTAGCCAATCAGCAGTAAGGGGCGTGTCTACTCATGATGTGAAGGAGAGGGCGCTCAGTGCAATAAGATAGAGATGGCGGATAAAAAACAAAAGAGGAAAACATCTGCAGAACAAAAGAAGGCTTACGATGAGGCAAGAACTCGTGTAAATATCGGAACAGCATTCTAGTGCTGGAGAGAACTCAAGGAGCGGAAGGCCTGCGATCAGACGCCACGGTTGCTATGTTTCTTATAGATAAATGAGTAACACTGTGTCTAAACCGGACGTGATAGTTGTCGTGCCATACTGCAACACCTAAAGTCTGTCTAAACTGCAGCAGTTTTTTGTTGGGGATTTGTCATGTCGCGCCGTATCCCGTGTAGACAGCATCACTGATTATAATATTTTTTGTGTGTCGCTCACTTCCGGTGTAGACACAGCGTAACATTGGTTTTGCTTTGTTTCACAGAACTAATCGTTGGCTGGGTTGCATACATATGTGTGGGGCGGAGCTAGCAAAATAGGGGCGAGACCCTTTTGGGGTAGGGGCGTGTTTGTTTTATTGATTTGAAATATCATCACTGGCTATTTGTTGTCTGTGCTTTTTTTCTGTGGTTACTCTCCTTTGTTATCCTGATGATTAAGCTCCTTCCCTTGTTACCTTGTTAACTTTTCTGTGTCTTTATATAGAGTGAGAGCGAGAGCCCCTTGTTTCAGTTAGTGGTCATTGTCCTGTCTTGTTTACCAGTGGATTTTGTTGTTGCCTTGTTTGAATTTATGTCTTCCCTGGATGGATTATGTTTGTATATGTGTTGCTATAGAATAAGCTGAATGAGTTTGTTTGTAAATAGGTAGTTATTTAAAGCATTTAAACCTTCAATGACTTTAGTGAACTTTGTTGTTTTGTTGAAATGTTGAAATTATGTTAACTTGCTCTTCTGTAAGGATGAAGTGATTCAAGGTTTGTTTTTGTTTTTCGGAGTGTCTATTTACACTAAGTGCAAATAGCCCGCCTTGTTGGCTGAAGCTATTTACAGAAACTCCATCCACCAATGTGTGAGTCGGCTAGTCAACACTACAAAAGACGACAAACAGTTGTCAACTTCAATGGTGCAGATGGTAAAATGTGTAACATATTCATTTTGACGTGATCGACCTGGGTTCGAATCTGTCTTTTGGCAAATGTAAATTTTTCAAATTTAAAATCACATCAGAAAAGCATTTATTTTCAATGAAAAAGAAGAATATAATCAAAAAGCTGAAAATAAAGTATTAGGTAGGGTTAGGATAGGTGTAGGGAGGGGTTTATTGTCCCAATAAGGTGGCATCCATTTAATAATTTGAATTAAAATGACAATTTACACTCAGTAAGTTAATATTGTATACTGTTTTACAATGTACTACAATACTGAGGTGCAGGTAATTGAAACAATATTAAAAATAGCATAGCATTTTAACATAGCGTAAATAGAATCTATAGCTATTGGCACTTAGTGTAAATAGCATCTATTGCTTAGAAAATATGCTATTTTCACTTTGTGTAAATAGCATCTAATAGCTATTTACACTTAGTGCAAATAGCCTCTGTATTTTTTTTTTTTTACAACAAGCCTACCATCTTGTTGTAATGCTATTATATAACAGCTGGTCTTTTACAAAAGACAAATAACAAATAAATAATAAATAAACAAATAAAATGTCAGTGTATTTGCATGTCAATATGCAATGCCTCAGAATTCATACCTGACAAAGAAGTTTCATTCCATTGCAGGTCAGCATATAAGCCAAACAGTCCAGCTTTAATTCACTGAAGACATAACTTTGTCCACTACTTTTAAAATTTCTTTGCTTATTTACTAATTTATTTTCCTCTTTTTTTTTTCAAAATCAATCATTCCATCTTTGTAGACAACAGCAGGACCAAGGTAAAATATCCAAATAATTACAATAGAACTCTTTTTATAATGTGGGTCATTTAAAGTAGTTTTGATCAGTTTTACTCTATACAGTTCCAGCATGTTCTTGTTCACTAACACTTTCATATTCATAGATCACAGTTCTGTTTTCTGACTGAGCACAGTGAAGAGATGAACATCTCCAGTGAGATCTTCAACACTGATGGGTCAAATCTTTCAGATTACTTGGTTTACAATGCCACTGATGAAGAAACTGGCTTTGCAAAGATTGCAGTGAATATCATCATCATTCTCTTGGGTTTTCCTGTCAACTCCTATGTGATATGGCTTATAGTAACAGGAACAGGGAATGGACTTGCAGCAGAGTTCTTCAGTCTCAATTTCTCTGCTTGTGAGATGCTCTTTTGTATGGAATGTCTGTTTTATCTTATCAGCTATAAATATACAGATTATTGGATAGGTGCAAAATTTTTCAGTTCATTAGGCATCACTGGTCGTCCTCTGTTTCAGTGTCTGATCTGTGTTGAGCGTTACCTGGCAGTGGTTCATCCCGTAAACTTTCTGAAGTTCAAACCTCTCAGATATAGAGTGATCTGTTCTGTTATTGCCTGGTTGACTAGTTTTGTCTCTGGGGTGATCAATATTATGATACTGTTTTTGTCCCAGGCTTACTTATATAATTTTTTCATCATGGCACACTTCTCCCTGTTCTTCTCCATCCAGTTGTTTTGTTTTGTGGCTGTTCTCAGAGCTCTAAAGCAGTCAGGACCAGGAGAGAGAGGCAGAGAAAGAGAGGAGGAAAACCACATGAAGAGAAGAGCATTTCTAATCATTCTGATAACTACTGTGACCATGCTAATTATATTGTTTTCCCATTTTATTTTAAGTATTCTTTCATTTTTAGTGCATAATGGAGAAACGCTGGTGAACATAAGTTTTTTTTGTTTTACTTCAGCTGGTTTGGTGCAGCCTCTTCTCTTTATTTACCGAGTTGGGAAACTGCCCTGCATTAAATGTCAATAAATCTATTTTAATATTATGAAGTTCCTATAATCCATTTTCGATGGTCTTACTACATTATTGAAATTAAACATTAAGTGTAGCTGTTCATTTTTGATGCTTAAAAGTTCCAAGAGGTCCAGTCTCTGTATTTTCTTCCCAGTGGATGTCCAGACTATATATATACAGTCGCGACATTCCGAGGTATGCTATCCCTGGATAACAACCTGTAATAGCTAATAACACAGGCTCATCCGGGTAACAGCGGTCGGCGCTGTACTCTTGCTTGAACTATTTTTTTCTTGTTGGAAGCTTGCGTTTGTTTAGCTAATAAAATATTTAAACTTGAATCAAAATGGTGTACAATTGTTTAATTATGTCATCGTTTCATACAAACAAACGCAGTTGCTGCCATTTTGCTACGATTGTTTTGTACGCTGTAATGGATTATAAGAGAACTAACAAACTGCTAAGGTTTTAAAACATTTTAGTCTTAATTCTTTTATTGCCTTAATTATTTTGAGGTGAAATGTTGTGTAATACATGGTTTGACTGCACCATTTCCCTTAAATGTCCATTTAGTTTGAATTAGCCGTTTGCTCGCAACTGCTGTCTTTATAGAAGCTTTGCGTTCAAATATTTAAACTCAAATCAATATTTTGCATTTAATTATTTACTTATGTGGCAAAGTAGCCGTGTTTTCATTTTTTTTATTCTCCTCTGCTAGTTATCAAAGCATTAAAAAATTATCTGAACTGATAAATAACAGATTAAAATAATAGCAGATATGTCTCATTTTAAATGATGTTTTACTAACAAGGTTCGGGAGGAGCGCATCAGATACTTAGCCTAATCAACACCGGTGGAGCACAACCAAGTTAATCAACACCATAGCATAAATATAGCTTACTTACCTCTATCTATTGATGGTTTATCAGCATCCCTCCTCCACCACATCTCCTCACTTCGAGTTCATTTTACAACTATACGGGGGGTGGGTGTACTCTAGGTTCGGGCCATTCCCGAGCTTGGAGCCCTAACTAATAAATGTTGTAAATTTTGTTATGTTAGCATGTGTGGAAATATTCAAACCACGTGTGTTACAACTAACCCCACGTTACTTTGTGCCCCGCACTCCCTATTACTCTTAACTTTGAGCAAAAATTACGTATCCACTGAGCTGGCGTCTCCATGTCCTGAAGCGTCTCCGCACAAACTATTGGATATAGCGCACATTTATCTGGATCTAACGTTTAAACATTGTTATATGCTTGAACTGTTTTATATCTATAGATTTTATTTTAGGCAAGTCGTGATGATTTGAGAAGGGTACATTGATCAAACATACGCTCACTGTCTAATGCTGGCCGCTTGGTCGTTACTTTAAAAAAAAGCCGAAAACATATTTAACAAACAAAAAAAAAAATGCTCCAAACGTTTTTCTAAATTAACTTAAAAAAAACGAAACTAAATATAATCACTTTGCTATTACATACAAAACTGAACAATTTTAATAGCGGAGACAGTAGTATAAGCTGTTTAGGGACTGTTTAGCTCTTCAAATCAGACACTAGAGCATCCCTTCATTCAGACACAGTGGAAGATCTGATACGAATCAGTGTAGAGGGGCCAAGTCTGGAAGATTTTGATGCTAGAGAGAGTGTGGCAAGCTGGTTTAGCCAAGGCCAAAGATAAAGAAGGCCAAACTACAGGAGTTTGCCATCCGGGGTGCATGTGACTGCAATGGAGGATAGTCCATAAGACATCGAGCCATGAGATGTTCATTTTGAAGCCCTTAAAACGCTTAATTTAGATTTTCTTTTTATTTCATTTATCTTGAGATTTTTTAAATTTAAATTTCAGCTCAGTGAAGCACTTTAAGCACCAACACTTTTTCAGTAAGTTAATAGTGACCTGCGATGCAGTCGAAAATTTGGGTGCATCTAACTTTTGTGCTGGTGCACCTAAGAAAAAAAGTTAGGCGTACCAGTGCAACCAGTGCAAAAAGTTAGTCTAGAGCCCTGGATCATATAGTTGGTATAAAGGTTATGGTGATAAAAAAAATTACATGGAAAAACAAACTGTTTTTCAATGCTTTTGAAATATATGATATTTGAAATACACTGAACAAAATTATAAATGCAACACTTTTGTTTTTGCACCCATTTTTTCATGAGCTGAACTCAAAGATCTAAGACTTTTTCTATGTACACAAAAGGCCTATTTCTCTCAAATATTGTTCAGAATAATGTTGTATAAACATCTGGAGGTAGTACTAACCATGCAATGCTATTATTTGTAGATTTTTCTTCTGCATTCAACACGATCCAGCCAAGCTTGTTGGTTCACAAGCTTAGGTCGAGTTTGGTGTGGATGCAAGAATGGCAGGTTGGCTACTTGATTTCCTTACAAATAGGTCTCAGAGGGTAAGG
Organism: Cyprinus carpio; assembly: GCF_018340385.1. Lineage (NCBI taxonomy): Eukaryota > Metazoa > Chordata > Actinopteri > Cypriniformes > Cyprinidae > Cyprinus > Cyprinus carpio. Next base: position 5,209,769 of record NC_056592.1, read on the forward strand.
GTTAATAGCATTCTGTCAGCCCCTATAACTACATCTATTGGCTCCCCACAGGGGTATGTACTTTCTCCTCTCCTTTACATCTTATACACAAATGAGTGTCGTAGTCAGCTTGAGAATCGGTACATTAAGACTGCTGATGACAGTTATTGTGAGTTTGTTGGTTGGTGAGGAGAGTGAGCACGGGCCTATTGTCGAGCGTTGTCGACCTGCGGTGAAATCAGGCAGCAGTTCCATGTACTATTTTTGATAAACATTTGATTGAATTGGTTAATTCAGGTCCTAATTAAATTAAATTTTGCAGAGAATACCAATAGATTGTGTAAGATGAGCAAACAAAAACTTTATTGTCTGCGGAAATTAGCTAAATTTAAAATTGATAAGACTTTGATGACTGCTTTTTATAAGGCATATGTTGAATCGATTTTAACTTTTTCATTGATTTGTTGATTTGCCTCTTTAAAGGTCAAACAAAAGAATTCTCTATCAAAGGTTGTAAATAACTGCAGTAAAGTACTGGGCATGAAATTGCCTGGGCTGTCAGATTAGTTTGACATTCAGGTGATAAAGAAAGCGCATCACATTATATCTGACAGATCTCGCAGATCTTTATGACTCATTTCAGACCCACCCCTCAGGATCCTTGTATAGGGTTCCCTCTAGCTAGGACAAACAGATTAAAATTTTTGTTTGTTCCATATGCTATCAATTTGGTTTTTCATCCTTTTTTAATGTGCTGTTAATGTTGTGCGTTTGTCTGTCTTGTTACATAAAATATCAGGTATTTAAATATTTCATTTGGAAAACATGTTAACAAGACATGAGTAACATTAGAACATTTGAATAGAGAAAAATGCAGAACATTTACATTAGAAAGCTTTTACATCAATGCAAATCTTATGGGATATGATACACACAAATTAAATGAGTACAAGTTTGTGATCTGATGCTTTAATGAGTGGTACATTTCTAAAGACAAGAACAGAAAATATTTACCACAGTATACAAAGAGTTTTGGGCATGGAAATATGGTTCAGTAATGTAATCTAGACTTCCATTTACCTAGGTTTCCTTTTCAGGTAAATGTAAAACATAATTAAGAAAATGTATCAGAGAACATTTAGAAGTGAGCACAAACTGCACATGTTCTGGAAATGTAAACACTAGTTTTCTTTACCTTTTAGTTAAATCGAACAATATCATGCCTTATGATGAACAGAGGCAGGAGATCCCGGTGCAGCCTGGTGTAGATAAAGAACAGGCTGAACAAAGCCAGCCACAAGTTAAAGGGATAGTTGTGCCTGGGCTGCCATGCCGACAGGCTTAACACTAGTAGCCTATGACTATGTGAGCCCGGGTTACCATGCTGACTGGTTTAACTCTAATTAGACGCACACTATGTGTAATCCACAAAATGGATATATGTTGCAATCCAATAGATAAGACCCCAGCACCCACCTGAGCAAATATCATAATTTAGTCATTTGATAACTGCTGTTACTTTCTCCACTTCATCAGTCCCAGCGGCAACATAACAGCTTGTAAATTCATGTTTGTGCAATGATGAGACAGACAAAGTTAGCCGATGCATGTCATTTTACTCTGTCTCCCTGTTTATTCTCCTTGTGTCTGCAGACCTGTGCTATTTCATTGTTTATGTCTGAGAGTCATTGTGTGTATATACACTGAACAAAATTATAAATGCAACACTTTTGTTTTTGCCCCCATTCATCATGAGCTGAACTCAGATCGAAGACTTTTTCTACACAAAAGGCCTATTTCTCTCAAATATTGTTCACAAATCTGTCTAAATCTGTGTTAGTTAGCACTTCTCCTTTGCCGAGATAATCCATCCACTTCACAGGTGTGGCATATCAAGATGCTGATTAGACAGCATGATTGTTGCCACTCCTAAAATAAAAGGCCACTCTAAAATGTGCAGTTTTGTTACACAGCACAATGCCACAGATGTTGCAAATTTTGAGGGAGCGTGCAATTGGCATGCTGACTGCAGGAATGTCCACCAGAGCTGTCGCCTGTGAATTGAATGTTTATTTCTCTACCACAAGCCGTCTCCAAAGGTGTTTCAGAGAATTTGGCAGTACATCCAACCGGCCTCACAACAGCAGACCACGTGTAGCCACACCAGCCCAGGACCTCCACATCCAGCATCTTCACCTCTAAGATCGTCTGAGACCAGCCACCCGGACAGCTGCAGCAACAATAGGTTTATATAACCAAAGAATTTCTGCACAAACTGTCAGAAACCGTCTCAGGGAAGCTTATCTGTATGCTTGTCATCCTCATCGGGGTCTCGACCTGACTGCAGTTTGCCGTCGTAACCGACTTGAGTGGGCAAATGCTCACATTTGATGGCGTCTGGCACTTTGGAGAGGTGTTCTCTTCACGGATGAATCCCGGTTTTCACTGTACAGGGCAGATAGCAGACAGTGTGTATGGTGTTGTGTGGGTGAGCTGTTGGCTAATGTCAGTGTTGTGGATCGAGTGGCCCATGGTGGCGGTGGGGTTATGGTATGGGCAGGCGTATATTATGGACAACGAACACAGGTGCATTTAGAGTGGCATTTTGAATGCACAGAGATACTGTGATGACATCCTGAGGCCCATTCTTGTGCCCCCCCCCCCCCCCCCCTCCCCCCGGGCCCCCAGTAAAACTGCACATTTTAGAGTGGCCTTTTATTGTGGCCAGACCTGGACAATAATCATGCTGTCTAGTCAGCATCTTGATATGCCACACCTGTGAGGTGGATGGATTATCTCGGCAAAGGAGAAGTGCTCACCCATACAGATTTAGACAGATTTGTGAACAATATTTGAGAGAAATAGGCCTTTTGTGTACATAGAAAAAGTCTTAGATCTTTGAGTTCAGCTCATGAAAAATGGGGGGAAAAAGAAAAGTGTTGCGTTTATAATTTTGTTCAGTGTATAACCCTACATTGCACTCCTATTTATATTCTGTACATACTCTGCTAAATACTGTACATAGCAACTCCACTGTACATACTGTAAATCATAGCTTCATTTACTCTGCAGTTATCTGTATATAAAACACTATATTCATGCACTTCTGGTTAGATGCTTACTGCATTTCATTAGCTCTATACTTGTACTCTGCATAATGACAATAAAGTTGAATCTAATCTAATCTAATTTTCCCCAACAGAGGGCGCTGTAAGCTACACTGACTCTACTTAGTCGCTCAAGGCTACTTCATAAAGAATTACATTTGAAGAAAATGCATACTCTGTGCTTAAAATGAGCCAAAAATACTAAACATTAAGCCTAATTAAGTATAGTAAGAGTCATTTGCAAGCATAAACAAAACAAAACATTTGAAAAGTTAAAAATGTCCCCAGTCATTTCATTTCAGAAATCTGGTCAACTTATTCCATGTTTATCTTCTCCAATCGGAACCAGAAAAACAAAGGAATGACTATTGTTGTGATTTATGGAAAAAGAGCCCACGGACAGAGAAATGAAGAAGATGAAGATGAAACATGCAGTTATAGGATGCTAATTTCATAAAATATAGATATTATATTTATACTTACCTTATATATATATATATTATATATATATATATATTACTATATATATATATATATATATAGGGATCCTGATCAACAAAAAAGTGTTTTCCTGTCTCTGGCCAGACCCTTTGGTCATGGAATTCTGATCAACCAAAAAGTCTTCTGTGTTTTTACAAATTAAGAGTTGAAGATTTCTTTGTTCTGATCTGGGTATTTAAGGGTAGTTGGCAAAATAGTCATTGGGATTCTGTAACCAGAAGCACCCCGCACAGTGTGTGTGAGTCTCTGTGCTCTGCATCCAGAACACTCACATGCAACTGTGTGTCTCTCTGCTGTCAGGATTCATGTATGCATCTCTGACACTTAAATTCATCTTTGAGCAACTGATGTTATGTAGTTATCATTTCCAAATCGGATACTTATTGTTTACGTAATAGGCATGATACATCACACCTGGCAAATAAAATTTTGCATTTGATTTATTCTGAACTCTCCTGAAATCATTATGACTAGCAGATGTGGAGACTGTGTTACCTCAAATCTGCATCCAGGATAGGTCAAACTGAAGCTCCAATGAATGGAGCATGTGGAATATTATGTGGGACCTTTTGATTTGCTTAACGACATGGTTGACAGCTGTTAATGCACAATCACTGTTTTAGATCGACTAACTGTATAAGATTTCCATGCAAACTAAATGCATAAATCTAGGCTATGTGCTGCCAGTTTCAGTTAACTTACATTTCATTCACTTACATGCTTCACTCTGCAACGCTAAACTCTGTAACACATATGCTTACTTGCTCGCAACCCACCAAAATAAAAGCTTGCTGATTTTAGGTTTGAAATGTTTGAAAATTCATTAAAAAAATTATTATTAACATTGTACTTTTAAATGTACTATAAAATAACTATTTTTAATTTATACTTTATTTTTAAATATAATAGTATTATCAAACTGATTATTTTGTTTATTATTGGTACTCACACTGCACTATGCACAACTAAAACACACCATTGGCTTTCATGGTTTAGCTAATGGGTGGTTCTTACAAAAACAACTTGCTGACAAATGGGTAAAACCTAGTTTAACTTGGTACACTCAATGCTTTGAGGATTAACTTTCTGAAACACCAAAAAAAAAGAAATATTAAAAATAAAGGTAAACATGTCATATATCTTTGGAAGGCTTAGATTCTTGTGATTCGAATGATACAAACCATTTACAATCAACACAGCAGGTACTGTACAATCATTGTCTTTGTCAGACCAGTAACAGCCAAAAAAACAATAACAAAACTGAAGGAACTCACCTATCCCTTACGAAAAAGAAGTTTATTCAAGTGTGCTATTAGTATACTTCTTTTAAACAAAAAATAGGAAAGTATGCTTTTAGTTTACTTTTTATGTACTTCTCAGAAATGGGCTTTATGTACTTCTCAGAAATATACTTAAAATGACATTTAAGTATACTTGACTTATACTTACAAAAAGTCTAAATATACTTGAACTATACTTAAGTATACTTAATAAAATAAACTTGAAGTATACTTCATTTTGGTAAGGGATGGGGCCTTTTGTTAGTCCAGTAATCCATTACATTCCAACAAAATGAAATATTTAGTCCAAAATACATTTATATGTTGATAAACATCCACTGACTGTTGTAATATCATTTCAGATTAGCCAAAGTACATATAAAAACTTCTGCTAAAACTGAAGCAAACCTCTTCCCCGCCTGCAAAGTTCACGGAAACCAAAGACTACTGCAGAAGAAACAGTCGAGCGACAGAGAAGGACAGCAGTTTGTAAGTGTTTTTGCCTCGTTTTCTCATTTAGACTACTGCGTGATCATCGTTGCTAGGGAAACTTTGCTTTCTATCATATTCCAAAAAAAAAAAAAAAAAAAATCCTGGCTACGTGTTCTGTACTAGACTAACTGAGACTTGTCATAGCACTTGTATACCGTTGTTGTTCTCTCGTTGATCTGATTGTTTCTACTGTTCTCATTTGTAAGTCGCTTTGGATAAAAGCGTCTGCTAAATGATTAAATGTAAATGTAAATACCCAAGATATGTCACTCATATAGTTTTGAATGGGGAAAAGTACAACGCTCAATATGGCCGCCCAATCGCAGGAAGCCCCGCCTTCTGAATGAAGGAGCCAATTGCTAATCAGTAAAGTCAGCGCGTCACTGCAGCTGCCGTTAAAAGCATGCGCTCAGGACTGCGTATGTGCACTGGCTGATCTAGCCTGAATAATAGGCGTTTTATAACGCGATTTGAGCAAAATAAACAACATTTATGACACAGTTATCAGATTTCTTTGGTGATTTCAAATATGAAATTTACAGTTTTTTACAATCGTTATGACAATTTTTTCAATATTTTTAACAATTTTCCTAAACTCTTAACACAGTTAGCACAACATCCGTCTGTGTAGGCTATACAATTAACACATTTCTTGTTGCTTTGACACAAAATGCATATAGTTAACACAAATTTAAAATGCTTAAACTTTGTTTACACACAAGCTCAACCAAGACCATAACAATGTAATTTTACTGCCAAATTTTCAGTAATGCAGTTTTTGTAATTCCATTTGATGTTAGTGTTTTTATGATATTGTGCTATGATTGACTAAATGTTCCTGTTGGAAGAGAACATGTGTCAGTGTTCTGGAATAATAATATGATTCTGAGACATGTTTGCAGTGTTTTGGTAGATGTAGTTTATTGTGTTAGTGTATTATTGTAATTTGAAAATAATTGTTGGAGTTTAGTTTACAATGTGAGATTTTGAGCATGAAATTAACTGTTTTGTCAATTGTGTGTTGTAGATGTGTTGGTGCATTAAAAGTTTAGGAAAACTGTTAGAAGTATTGAAAAAAAAATGTCATAGCAATCGTAAAAAACTGTAATTGCAAGCCTAGTGAACAGTTTTATAGAATTTGATGTTTCCCCATTCAAAGAGATAGGAGTTGCACTTGGATGCCCGAGAGGCGTTTCAAAGATGGCCGCAGAGTGACATGACTTGTCTTAAAGGGACTTTGCGGAAACATTGGTGTTAAAATGGCCGCTGACCTCTGTACATATTTTACTGTATATATTGAGGTATGTGTTAGTGTTTTTTCTAACTTGTCTTCGAACTCTTGCCTTCTGGTCAGCGCTCAGAGCACACAAAAATTGTTCCCCCGAAACCATTCTGATTCTGTCATGTCTGTGTGTGTGTGTGTTTTATTATTTGAGGTGTTCCTGCTAACTTCTGATGTGTGTTTTTTTTTTTTTTTTTTTTTTTAAATCACAGACAATCATCTGACATTGAATCGAATGAAGTCTGGGACCCAGTCAGCAAAAAAGCTAAATAGTGAGGGACACGATGACAGCACCTCTGAAAAAAAATCGTAAAATACACTTCATAATGTGTTTATGCTTCAGTTACTATGTGTCAGCAATTATTGACAGTGAATCTGGATAAGATATTGAATAGGTCTAAGTGTAACCTTTCATTAGAGCCCAAAATTATGACTGTACATTAAAGCATTCAAGAATTGCAGCATTGTATGTGTCGTTGGTTACAAATGGTCATTTGGAGTTTCCAAGGGGCCTTTTTTGGGAAGCGCCTGCACATAAATTTAGATAAACATGTGTAAAACACTAATTTTCTAAGATATTGTTATCAAATTTGAAATGTGGTTTGGTAAGGCTTCATTCTGTGATCCCATTGTATTTTCCAGCTAATAGCTCCCAGCTATAATCATCTGCAGGCATCTGTTTACAAAAAAAAAAAAAAAAAAAAAAAATAAGGCGTATATATATATATATATATATATATATATATATATATATATATATATATATATATGTGTGTGTGTGTGTGTGTGTGTGTGTGTGTGTGTGTGTGTGTGTATTATGTTTTAATTTATTTATTTAGTGTGTTCAAAGTTCTATTACCCAATAGCAATAAAACTTAAAGTGGTTCTGTTGAGGAAGTTGACTAGTGAGGAACACACCTCAGAGTGTCACCTTTCAAAAGAGACCAAAACCATGCATATACTCCACATGGTTCAGGAACAGCATGCCATTTTCTTTGGGTATGCCGTTTTTAGGTGTTTTTATACAAATTTTACAGGACTTTTAAGGAGTTAAGGTTTGGGTAAGATTTTTTTTTTTTTTTTTTTTTATATATATATATATTATTATAACTATTATTTTCAACATTTGCATGATTGTTGCCCTGGAATTAAATCATTAGTTCCAGCTGCAGTGACTCTAGTGTTTGCTGTATTGTTGTTCCCCCATATCATTCATTTATCAGTGGAAACTAAATAATATGGGTAACACTAACTACATGAGTTAATATGAATAATTCAACAATTACAAATACATTTTTAAAAACAAATGTTGTTAACAAACAATCAACAGTTATATTTATTAACTAACATTAACAAAGATTAATAATTTTAATGCTGTAAAAATGTGATTTGTTACTATTTATAAAACAGATCACGAATAGCAATATATGCATGAAATATATTATGTATCAACCTATAAATTACACTTGACTCACATTAACACAGCAGAACAAATGATTCTTACAGTAATGCCATCAGAAACAGCACTAAATCAGCTAACACGCTTCAAAATCTTTCTTTTGAACTCTGGAGAACAAAAGAAGATCAGTTTTCCAGTCCGGTGCAGATAAAGTCCAGGCTGAACAAAACCAGCCAGCATAAAACAAATATAACTGAGTGACCAAGCGATCTGAATATTCTGCAGTGTCGCAACAGAGTGGAATCCAGTGATAATAAATGGAACATATGTGATAACCAAGCTAGCAGTTGTTACTCGAATGACGTAAAATGCTTTTCTCTTCATGTGGTTTTCCTCCACTCTCTCTCTCCCTCTCTCTCCTGGTCCTGACTGCTTCAGAGCTCTGGTAACAGCCACAAGACAAAACAACTGGATGGGGAGGTAGATGACAAACTGTAGTGAGTAGACCCATATATATATATAAACAGTAAATGAGAGAAAACAGAACATGCAGAACAAACTATAGCCAAAAATAATTATCCAGGCCGCGGTGCAGCAGATCACTCTATATCTGAGAGGTTTGTACTTCAGAAAGGTTACAGGATGAACCACTGCCAGGTAACGCTCAACACACATCAGACACTGAAACAGAAGATGACCAGTGACAGTAAATCCAAACAAAAAATGTGTTACTGCAGTGAGACTTTGAAATGTAAACCAATTTGTGACTAGAGTGAACAAAGAGTCCACAGAAAAAAAGATCCCACAAACTGACATATTGAGGTTGAAGAATTCTAATGCAATTCCACTTCCTGTTCCTGTGACAATGAGCCAGATCACATAAGAGTGTGTAGGAAGACCACATAAGAAGTTGAAGGTCATCATCCAAATTTCCAATTTGCCTATTTGCCAAAACGATGATGCTGTGAGGTTGGCAGTTGAATGAGGTTCAGTTAAGTTCTTCATTAGTTCCATGTTTATCTTCTCCAAACAGAACCAGAAGTACAAAGGAAAATGTTGCAATTGTGATCTATGGAAAGATAAATGTTTAAGTGTTTCAAGGAAAATTAATAAAAAGCAGAGGATCTTAAAGGCAAGATGATACAGACAGATTAATGAACAGATGATACATTAATGTAAATAATTCTAATAATTTTACGCAGTAACCCAATTATATCCAGAAAATATGTACATTCTAATTTTATATATCATGATATATAACAATATTAATTTAAATGTTTTTAACTTTCAAAGATTAAGTTCAAATTATTTTCCCAGACCTCAATACAGTTTAACTTAACAAATCCTTCTAGCATGTTAACCCAACCCTTACCCTTTGCAATGCATTACTTAACCACAATGAATTTGTTATATGAGACAACGACAATTAATCAAACTGAAAAGAGTGTGTCACCTGAAGAGTGAATTGTTCAGTCTCTCTGGTTTGACATAAAGCTCACTGCTGTTATATATAGTCACTTCACAGCTGTCACAAGCCAATGTGTGAATGATTTTGCTTTGTAAACATCACATATAGGACATCAGCTATGCAAATATTTAAGTGAAAATCAGGAGGTTAAAAGCAGAGCAGATCACTCTATATCTGAGAGGTTTGTACTTCAGAAAGGTTACAGGATGAACCACTGCCAGGTAACGCTCAACACTGATCAGACTCTGAAACAGAGGACGACCAGTGACTGCTAGTCCTATTAAAAACATTTTAATTTTGTGAGACTTGAAAACCAAAAAGAAAGTAAAAAAATCAAACTCTCCACACAGATACCAATCTCACAAATAGACAGATTCAGTTTGAAGAATACAGATGCAACTCCACTTTCTGTTCCTGTGACAATGAGCCATAAAACATGGGAGTGTATTGGAAGACCAACCAGGAAACTAAAACCACATACACACATTTCCAGAATGTCCACTAGCCCAAAAGAATGAGTTGTAGATGTTTCAGGTTGCAACAGTGATCTACTGGAAGAGAGAAGAGGATTTATTTCAAACAAAAAGCAGAAACAAATTAATATATAATTTTTTTTCTTTAGGCTTCATCTCAGTTCCTAGTTGCACACAGCTCATATTTTAAATCCATATTATCAAACTTCTACAATATTACATTGCTTTCATGTCTAGGAAATGTTAGTTGACAATTATTTAACACATATATAACAATCATCAATTCTACACAAAACTTACCAAAATGGCACCAAATTATTTAACTTTAAAATGATATATGATTCTATTCATTAATATAAAGCAAATTGTAGTGTATTTCTTAGCCAGAAGTCATGAACAATTAAAATATATATATATTTTTTATTTTATTTATTTATTTATTTTTTACTATTTTTGTAGTGCCTCATGAAACAATACAATTTGGACTCATTTTAGCTAATTTAATTTGTCAGATAATGCCCTGAATACAACCAGGGAACCAAAAAAGACTGATAAAAAAAGTCTTAATTATCTAATCAATAGTAAATTTCCTTGTCATATTTCACATTACGATTAAAATTGTTTACCAAGCAACATTTGAATAACATTTGTCAACTGACAATTAACATAAGACTGACAAATGTACTTGTTTGTATATATTGTTACATAATCTTATTTTGATATAAAATAAATAAATACATACATTTTAACAAACATAACATCACTCACTGTGGTAAGTTTATTTTTTTTTTTTTTTTTTTACACTGTACTGTTGTGCAGTTATTAAAGGTGTCATGACCAGGTTGTAAGTTTAAAGGGGCAATTCATTTTTTTATTTTTTTTTTTTCACTTTGGTGGTAGTTGTTGGATAAGTGCTTTTTCTCCAGTAAAAAATGTATTATGTGTTTACTCACATCGCCTTTGTTTTATGTTGCATTTTGTTTAGATATACACAACAACAGAAACAGGACAGGATGGGGGCAAACACTTTTTTCACAGCACTATATATATATAGCTAATTTGATTATATTGATTTATATTTAAAATTGATTTTGTTTGTTGTTTGGGGCCTTGGGTTTTTCTGAAGCTCAGTACCACTTTGAGACTATTTCTCCTCATCTATTAAATACATTTACATAACAATATGTTCTACTGTTAATACAACTATTAATAAGTATATAAAAAAAGATTAGTTATTTGATTTTGTAATAAATTTATTAGCATGTCTTTTTAGGAACAGAGGCAGGATAGATTTCCAGTCAGGTGCAGATAAAAAAACAAGGTGAACAAAATCAGAAAAAGATTCATAAGCTTTATTGTATGTTTAGACATATGAGGAATTTGTTTTGGTGACAGAAGCTTCCATGGCACAAACATTGCAAGACACTGATAATAAAAAATCGAATAAGTATTGGAATTTATATATTGGAATATATATATATTTTCAGAGCCATATGACTGACTGATAAAGCAACCAATCATGTTTAGGGACGCGGTAATGTCTCCACAATTACAGAGCGCTGGACGTAAATTGATGTATTTTAAAGATTATGTGCTGCGAAATTTAAATATTTCACATACTTTTGAAAATCCAGCATTTTGTTGATCCTGCTAAGCGCTCATTGCCACAGTTATAAACATGACAGCTTTCTTCTAACATGAAGGGGTTTTGCGTCACGGCACCTTTGTTTCCAGGTGCAATGTTAAAGAATGTGACACAAACATCTCCAGGAAATCCTTTGTTATTCAACCAATCTGATGACGACTTCAAAACTCCCGAAGTGTTTCCAGTTTTGTGTGCCGTACACATCAGACATCCAGCCAATGGTCCATGGGTGTGTAATTCCACATAATTCCAAGTAATAGAAACATTCCAGAATTACATTCTAACATTTATATGCAATGTTGTCATTCTGCACTACACCCAAATAACAATAACATGAGAGAAACACAGTCCAATATTCTATGACTTAAAAATATCACAATATTTCATTTATTTAAAATAATATTTTAAAAAGTGGTTCCATATAGAGAAGTATACTTACAACACTTCATTTACATTTATGCAGTAAATGACCATATAATAACCATTATAAAAACCATATAATGTCAGATAATGCCCTGAATACAACCAGGGAACAAAAAAAGACTGATAAAAAAAGACTTAATTATCTAATCAATAGTAAATTTCCTTGTCATATTTCACATTACGATTAAAATTGTTTACCAAGCAACATTTGAATAACATTTGTCAACTGACAATTAACATAAGACTGACAAATGTACTTGTTTGTATATATTGTTAAATAATCTTATTTTGATATAAAATAAATAAATACATACATTTTAACAAACATAACATCACTCACTGTGGTAAGAGTTTTTTGTTTTTTTTTTGTTTTTTGTTTTGTTTTTTGTTTTACACTGTACAGTTGTGCAGTTATTAAAGGTGGCATGACCAGGTTGTAAGTTTAAAGGGGCAATTCATTTTTTTTTTTTTTTCACTTTGGTGGTAGTTGTTGGATAAGTGCTTTTTTCTCCAGTAAAAAAATGTATTATGTGTTTACTCACATCGCCTTTGTTTTATGTTGCATTTTGTTTAGATATACACAACAACAGAAACAGGACAGGATGGGGGCAAACACTTTTTCACAGCACTATATATATATATATAGATATATATATATATAGATATATAGATAGATATATACATACATACATACATACTGTATATGTACTATAGCACTATATATATCCCTGTTGAAGAACTGTAATTTCATCAGTGTATTTGTGCATCTGTAGCTCTATATGTTTTATAATCAATAGAAAACACACCTATAGTTTTGATGCTAATATTTACTTTTAATAAATGCATTACAAGAAAAAAAAATGCAGTGCTTCATTTTGCTGTAAAGTTTAACTGTGGTTAAGATAAGCATGTGTTTAAATGGCTGTACTAACTGTTTTGAGAGCATTACATTACTTTGGAGAAACGTGTCAAATCGATTGAGAAAAAATGTAAATGGAAAAAAAGCACTGCTGCTATATACCTGTATAATGTTCTGTTATTTAACTTGTTAAGATGGAAACAATTAAATGTTTTATGGAGAGCAAAAACGGAAGAGTTTACCAGTCCGATGCAGATAAAGAATAGGATGAACAAAACCAGCCAGCATATAACAAATAAAACCAAAAAAAAAAAATTCCTTAATAAAAATTTTAATCTGAACTCAAAAAAAAAAAATTTTTTTCACTGCACTGTAAAAAAAAAAAGTTTTTTCACAGAAATATACTGTATTATTTTACAGATATTTTCAGTTTTTTTAACATTACATGTAAATGTCATGAAAATACAGAAAAAAACTTTTATTAAAAACATTAACCATAAAATAAAAGTAATAATGTGTAAATTCATATAATGAGAAATTATAGGCTTTTTTACAGGATTATTCTTTTGTTTAATTGGCTTGAATGTTAAATTACATTAAATTCTATGTAAAAAGACAAGAAAATTCACATATTTAAAATTAAGACAACTATGTGTTTTTTTACTGTGAAACCTTAAATTTAAGGTAAATGCATGTAAAAAAAACAATCGTAAAAAAACGGTAAAAAGTCTGGCAGCAAAGTTGCCAAACACTTACCGTCAAATTACAGTAAAAAACCTTAAGTTTATTCTACGGAATAATTCTGTTTTTTAAATACAGATATTTACTGTAAACATTTTCTGTATTTTTACCGTTCCACTGCTAAAGAATGAAAAGAAAATCTCATTAAAAAACGTCTGTAGAATGTTAAACAAATGAATAAATCTGCATATAAACTGGAGATTATTGTAGAAATACCTTAAAATTATACAATTAATTAAAGTCTTCTGTTTTTACACAGTATTCTTTGGTAAATTCGTAACATTATCAATTACATCCACAAGAATTCCCCGTCAAAATACAGATTTTTAGATGTAAAAACATACAAAAATTACATAACATTACTTAAAATACCGTATTTTAAAAGCTTTAGGTTTTTATTTTATGGAATTATCAAATATATTAATATTAAATTCCTATTAAATTTAGTTTTTGAACTGTAGAAAAAATAAGATCACATTATAATAGCTTGCAAAGCCATATTTTTTTATAGTCATTACTTTATATAAACAATATTTGACAGTAATTACAAGCATTTATCCAATATATCTACATACTTTCCCCATTAATGTATGGGGTTTACTTTGAATAAACATACTTTTATAGTAATTAAAAGCAACTATCCAATATATTTACAGACTTTCTCTATTAATGTATGGGGTTTATTTTAAATAAACTCACTTTTATAGTAATTAAATGCAACTATCCAATTTATATACATTCTTCTCCCATTAATGTATAGGGTTACTTTATATAAACATTGTTTTATAATACTTAAAAGCAACTATCCAATATATCTACATACTGTTTCCATAAATTCATGGAGTTCACTTTATATAAAAAAATGTTTATAGTAATTAAAAGCAATTATCCAATACATTTACATACCTTTCCCATTAATTTATGGAGTTCACTTATATAAACTTTGTTTTATAATACTAAAAAGCAACTATCCAATATATCTACAAACTTTTTCCCAATAATTCATAGTTCACTTTATATAAACTTTGTTTTAAATTTAAAGCAGCTATCTGATATATCTACATACTTTTCCTATTACTGTATGGAGTTTACATAGTTTCTTTTATTTACTATAAAACAATGTATCCAATATATCTATAGACTTCTGCCATTAATGTATGAGGTATATTTTCCAAAAGCATTTTTGATAGTAATTGAAATTAACGATCCAAGACATACATGTCAGAATATTTGTTCTGCAGTGTATACATACATAGGTTCATTTCAGCTTTTTCAATTTGGTCTCATATGTGCTGTGTTGGAATTGCTGTCAAACTATCTCTGAATGCAAATTCTAGAACTAAGTTTTGTATTTAGCTTGTAATTTGCAGTTTATTTCTAAAGGTAGTATATATATATATATATATATATATATATATATATATATATATATATATATATATATATATATATATATATATATATATATATATATATATATATATAACAAATTCTGATTTTAATTCAGTGTGTAATTAAATCCTTTTCATTTTCACATTTTACATTTCATTTTAAACAATGTCTAGAAAAATTACACTCCAAGTGTAAAGTGTTACACATGCTATTGCTGTTCAAATTTTACACTATGGGGTATTTAACACCTCTGCTGTTGTTTTAAGCGTAATTAATAATGTCCTCTTTTCAGTGCAAACAAAAAAGATAAAATGTTAATTATGATAAAAATAAAGTTAATGTAAAAGGATAGACATAAAATCAGGAAAGTCTTCAGACAGATGTATACATTTCAACATTTATTGAACAAACGGGCAAAGTGGCAACTTTAAAGCATATACCAGATGTGTAGAGGTTAATTAGTCAGTCACATTCATTAAGTGTTGCACAGAAACAAAGTAATTAATAAAACACAAAATCATCAAATTTACCTAGACATGAACCAAATATGACGTGTAGATTTGAGTTGTGTAGCATCCATGAATGATGTTCCTCACTGTCCCATCAGTGAGCGTGTATGGCTGTGTGGACTCTTCTCTGCAATCAAGCTGTTCTTGTTAGTGCCTGCAGATAAAAAGACAAAAGTAACCACTCAAGGTCAGCTCTCCAACTGTTTTTTTTTTTTTTTATATTTAAATGTGTTTTTCATATACAACCCATTTGGCAATATTTTTAGGCAGACAATAGGTATTGACAGAAATGTCCAAATGTACCTTTTTGAAGATGTTTTTCAGCTTGACAGGATGACATTTTTCCAGATCCCTTGCAGCCTTGTAATGAAGGTGGAATCAAATGAAGTAGGAGACCAATTGAAGCAATATAACTGTCCCATTCTAAATAACAGATATGACAAATTCAGCAAAAAATGCATGAACACAGAATATAGATACAACATGAATATAGATATTCTTATTCTGAAATATAGCCTAAACTTAGACAATCTGTTTCATACTTCTTACCAGCTGATTCAGAGGTCAACTGGATCCTTGAAGGTCTTCTGAGGCTTCTTGAAAAAAAAAAGAAAAGAAAAACAATTAATGACAACATCTCTCTCAGGAACCATTCTGCTAAGTTGATTGTGTAGTCACACAGTGGCTCTGTTCACAACCTGACATTAGCAAGCATCTCGGGTGACACATATGGCCATATACTTTTATTACAGGATTCGTTAAAAAAATGAAAAGTTCATCAGTTTACTCAGCCAAGACTTTTGTTATCTTTGAAACACAACTGAAGATTTACAGCTTCACCTACCCACTAAACTCACATTCATACGCAGCCCCGCACGTCACCTGTAGGAGAAAACCATACAATCCGTCCTGTCAGTTTATAAACCGACACTTTTTGTTAAACCGAGGGAACGGTTTAAGAATTCGTGAGTACGGTTTACAAACTGACGGGACGGATTGTATGTTTATTCTCCTCCAACAAGTGACGCGCGGGGCTGCGCCGTACTTTCACGAGTACTTGCATAAACGAAACGTTACTCATCATAAGAAACACTTCACGGAAGCGCGTTTGTGTCTTGACGCAGATATGACGACACGATAGACATGATATTCAGCTCTGAGAACAAGCAACGCAAGACAGTAGCGAATAGAAGTTTTTAAACGTGCTCTAATTTCAGACTTTTGCATTAGATAACGTCAATCAAATTTTTGGTAAATGTTACTCCTTATAGCAGCTCTGTCTGCAGAAAGACTGCACATCTGCAGCGACGAGACGGACACTTCTATACGGTGTTGTGCGTCACAAAAAAGATGTTAGCGTGTAATGTTTAACACTCACACTATTACCGTTTCAAAGCATGGAAACAGCGAAATGCCGCACTCAATGCTTTCAAAAACAAATGCATTTACCATTTGATGAATTCTCTCATTTTAGTAGAAAACCTACCGAATATAACGTTAGCAGCTTCAGTCTTCAGCGCCAGACTCGCAGTAACCCCAGGCCAAGGAGGGAACAGAGGCGAGAGGACGTGTCGACCAACTAAAAATAAAAGAAAAGAAGCGTAAAGCATATAACGTTATAACATAAATTAACGAACGAACTTAACACTGAACCTGACAAAACACTCGCGGTTAGTAATTTCTAAATGTGTTCACCACCAAATCATATTTCGAGTTAAATTATCAACAAAAAAGGTTTTCCCAGTGTACTTTTATCAAGAGAAAAGCAGTCCAGCTTACCGTCTCGGTCGCGATCGAAGAAAAGATGGCGTTGTCGCTTCGCGAGCAGCAGCAGTCACTGGAGGGCGGAGTCCAGACAATTCGGCGGGTCTTTTATTTCGCACTTTTAGTGTAAAAGTGAAATTACACCATATAACAACACTGAACACGAGTACTGTTTAACACTGTGGATTGTTAAATTCAAATCTTTGGGAATTAATAACTTTTAACACTGCAAATATTACACTGCTGATTTTACTGCCCTGTTACGTGCTATGACTTCGTCTCCGCCGAAAGAAAACATATACCCTGTTTAGCAACTGGACGTTCTTTTTAATTTGAAAATCAAGCAGCCCAATCAGGGCTGGCTCTTGATATTGTACCTTAACCTTTAAAAAAAAAAATGAAAAAATAGCATAACAGCATTTGCTAACCTAACAAAGTTTTTTTTTTTTTTGCCCAAAGATTATTATTATTTTTTTTTATAAATGAAAATCCTTTCACCTTTTCACCTAAAAAGTGGTGGCAGAGAAAACATTGATTTTGATGTATCTGTTTTAGTCCAAAATCTGTTCACATTTTGCATGGTGCACATGCCCAAGTCTGTGTGATAAACTCATCAGTGAATGTTTAGAATTGTACAACATCCCACTATATGATCATCATGTTTTGGTCAGAGGAATGATTTGGCAAAAGTACAATGCAGCCAGTTCAAATCATGCATAGGCCCACTCCCCTAACATAGCCTAAAGACAGAATGACAATACCAGTACACAGAGGGCATTTAGAACAGAGACAGCCAGAGAGCCAGACAGCCTGAATGGAGTAAAACAAGCTTGCACTACCCTGACATGTTAGAAGTCTTTGACTTCAGTCATTAATGGCCATCTTGCGATCTTCATCCCACTTTCACGGAGGTCCATGGGCCCATGAGCCCCAAAGTCTATTACAGATGCTGGCCTGGGGCTCTTTTCCCGTAGTACCTACTTTGCTGGTGTCTGTAGTGTCTTATCAACCCTGGCTTCTGATGTCAGTTACATGGCATGCAGACAGGGAATGAAATTTAGCACCTCACACCTATCAAAAGATACAGGGTAAAATTTAAAACTTCCAAGTCCCCTGCCACCAATGCAGAAAGATACAATTAAGAAATATTATTTTTCAGAAGCAAAGATAAACTTTGCTGGCCACTTCAGCTTAAGATTCAACAAGTGCAGATACAAGAGTGATAGATAAAAAAATATATACATAAAATAAAAATAAAAAAACAGCTATGTAGGCTACCTTTCATGCAGATATGCTGTAAATAAAAATTGAACAATAATTACTGTGTGTTATACTACAGACACAGATCTAAAATATTGCCTTGAAAGATGGATGAATACAGCAGGAGGTATTGTTGCAGTGTAACTAAATATACAGTTATTGTACAGGAAATAATTGCACAGCTTAAGTTTAATATAAAATTCTTAAATCAAGAATAGTTATTGATTGTTTATGCATCATATATCCAGTGTTTCTACTGTCAGGCGCTTACTCAGTTTTTACAATTCTGAAGTGTTCTGTAAAAATTTCATTAAGTGGCAGAGAAAAAAAATTGAGTGGCAACATTTTCAGCCCCCACCCGTGGACTGTTTCAGCTGCTGCTGTCTGGCAAGTGGTGCTGCAGCCTCAAATCTCTGATCATCATGCTTTGGGACAGTTTTTTTTTTCCGCAAGACAACCAGGCTCAAGAATGCTGGACACTAACCTCCTAATGCCTGTCTGCATGTTGGTGTGAAAGGACTCTTGAATCTTGTGTACTGATATGTCCTCTTTTGGCTTGGCTTTTAAGGACATTGTCCTTTTTGTCTGTTTGAAAATGCTGCCCTGACAGTGTTTTTTCTGTTATCGTATTGACCATAGACTATATTGACACATGTCCACTTTTAAAAACGTTGAAGCATTAAGACACAAAATCAGTCTATATTCAACAAAATTCAAGGGCCCTCACCTCACTGCAGTGAAATCATTAGGCCTCGGTTGATGGGAACAAACAGCCACACTATGAATAAAGCTTTACAATGGGGCGCTATATATTTTTAATTTACAATAGGTGAGCAATGTGTGAAAGACTAGGAATTTATTCTGGGGCTCAACAGTTCAACTAAGGCTCTTGTAGCATAAAGTTGAGCTTTGGTAAAACTGGGGGTGAAGGAATTGTAGACATTAAAATGGTTGAAACATTACACACACCGTGTAAACAAACATCGTAATTGTTTTTCTAGTCTCTGTGCTTTAGATATCACTAAAGGTAATTTAATATATTTACCCAGCCGGCACGTGACCTACCTTCAACGTTGAAATATGATTGAAATAATTTCAGTTGTTGTTTCAACGTTGAAACAATGTTGAAATAACATTTAATGCTACATCATGGTTGAAAAAGGTTAACAAAAACACTTCTAAATCAACGTTGAATTTTTTACAAGATCTGTACGTTGAAATAACATAATGTTTTCAACAACATACAACATAAATATAGATATTTATGTTGTATGTTATTGAAAACATTATGTTGACGTACAGATCTTGTAAAAAATTCAACGCTGATTTAGAAGTGTTTCTGCCTTTTAACGTATTATTATGATAATTAATTAGCATTTAATGATTTTTTGATCATAACAGCTCTTCAATGTATATGTTTAAAATATAATTATTATCATTATTAACAATAATAGTTTAACCCTCAAGAGAGCAGTGCAGCAGAAACCCTTTTGCCTTATGTGATTTTTGTGTGAATTTACAATTTTGTCCGCTTGCCTAACAGTTTACATTGCATTATTACATTTGTATTCATACACTGTCATGCCATTTGACCAATTAATTAAATAATAATACAGACTGCAAATAAAACTTAATACACAGCTGTGTTAACACGCGCAAACTATTGCTTTTGTTATTGGTTGTTTCGCCGTTTTACTTTGAGCATGATTGGTTAATCTGTCTGTTTTACAGGAAACTATCCAATGAGAATGTGCGCGGCTCTGCGCGCCTATTTTAAATTTGAAAATATGTCCGTTAATCTCGGTCGGAACCAGGGGGCAAGGAAGTCGACCGGAAGTTGAAGTCGGCCGCGTGCCGCCATCTTGTAGCAGAACTTCACTTGCGTTAGCATATTGACTCCCATTCATTTTTGCGTCACTTTGACAGCGAATAACTTTACATCTGAGGCGTTTAAAGACTCCATTTTTCCATTATTTATTTCTAAAGATACACTACAATGTATAAAGGGCTCCATTACCTTCTATGTTACATTATGGCCCCGTAGAAACAGTTTTTGTAAAAATAGGCTAACGATTGCGTTATAACCACTCGACTCTCTGTCGCACGGTAGAGAATTTACCCTTACAGACAAGAGGAGAAGCTCGCAGGCAATCGGGGAGACGTCAGAGAGATATGGCGTACTGGCGTTACATTTTTTAAAATACTATACAAAATAATTAATCAGAGATACTTACTCCTGCTCACTCAGCGCCAAAGAACCCCCCGCTCAAGCTCGCCGTCTCTGCAAGATTAACGATGGCAGTTTGCACGCACAGCTACTAGAAGATTTATCATCTGTCAGGACAGGTTGCTGTACGTCATCAAGCTTAGTTTGAGTCTGCGCGTCAGAAACGGAAGTTCTAAAAATCGCTAAAAAAACCAAGGCTTCACTTGTCTCAATTGAGTTCCAATGGGGTCGCTGTGTCCCCATTTCTTTTACGTCTATGGTCGGAACAGCTGCTTTGCGTTGCGATTACTCGGTCAGTTTAGACCCTGGAGTTATTTTATATCTGCCTGTTGAACGGTCTGAATTCTTAATTTTGAGCGAATTTTAGTTGATATGACAATGAAGATCAAAAGCTGGAATGTGAACAGAGGAAGGGGTCGTACGTGGTCTGTAAATACTGGCGATATCAGGTAAGAAAACATTTTTCAGTCCTTAACAGTCTAACATTAACGTTTAGGGACACGGGTAACTTAACTGTCATTTTACCGTTACTGCAGCCTCGTAAGATAAATAAGTTATCTCTGTGTGTGTTTTTGTACTGCTTCACTATTAGCGTAGCGATATTAGCACGTATTTCATGTGTTAGTACCATCTGACATTGCTGTGTTTTGTTGTTGGTAAGTTAACCTGTTTATGTTGTCAGCTAACGTTAGTTTAAAACTCAAACGCATGAGAGGTAAAAAAAGCGTGGGAATGTGTAAAGTGATAAAACCGTCATTTATTCTTTAGAAGTATGTTTACATAACCTCTTCAAACACTGATAACGATACTGAAAAGATATTTGTTTTATACTTTTTTTTTTAGATCAAGCTTTGTAATAAGATTTTTATCGGGGGAGAACACCCAACAGAAAGACCCATGATTCACCAACGTAAGTCAATTTTACCCACATACTGTTCGAAAACCTACACTAGGGTAGTAATTAAGTATGATTTTTTCATAATGTTACTGATAGAAAATCTGAGTAACTTTCTGTCCTTTTGTCTTTCTTCTGCTGAAGTGGCGCACTGAAAGGGGAGATTCATGTCACCTTCATCAGTCCTTTCTTTAATCACTGGACACCATTAAGGGAAAGACCCTCAGACGTGTCATAATAGAATAAATGCGGCTGCAGGTAAAATTATTTGATGGGGTTAGGGTTATTTGATTTTGGTGTGTACCAATTGGCTTTTTTTTTGTGCTTCCCTTGCTATGATACACATTTCTGATGGGATTGCCATGCTTTAAGTGTATGTTTACATTTTTAATCATGTAATAACTAACAGTCTCAAAGGTGACATTACTCAGTTCATGTTGTGTGAATGAAATAATGGCAAACGTTCAAAAAAATTTAAATCAATTTCATATAAATAATATATATATTTATATGTTTCCTCACAATGTCAAAAGTGCTTGTTAAGTGCGGCAGCTTTTTTTTAAATACATTTTACAATTTACATAATATGTAAGTTAACATTATGTCGAGTCAGCAGGGCTAACATTAAAACTCGCAGTTTGTAACGTTATGTTATGTATTAACCCTTATAAAAGTCTGTCTAGCTTTAGCAAATGTAACATTATGCCGGTCCTAATAAAGTTAAAACGTTATTAACGTTAGCCCTGAATGTGAAACATGCATCAGCCATCATAACATTAACGTTAAATACCTGTGGTTGACTAACATTAATTTAATAACGTTAGCTGTTAACTTAACGTTACATCTTACAAGTTACTGTTGCCTCTTGCAAACAAGTAACAGTTAAGTTAACGTTAAATAAAAGACTATTGCAGGTTGGAACCTTGTTTTATACAGTCTATGGTTTAACTTAGTTAACGTAATGTTAAGTTAGGACCTGACAAAGACTTTTCTCAGTGGCAGTTTGTTTTTAACTTAACGTTAGCAGTGGCACATTCAGTCAGTTAACATTAACGTTAGTTTGATACAAATACTATTAATCTAGGAAACTTTATAACTCTACGTTGCTCCTACCATTAAAGTAACGTTAAATTACTGGTAACGTAAATACTTTACCTGTAACCTGCGCGTAACGTAACGTTACCTCCTAGTTATACACATGCCTGGATTTTAACTTTCTCAGCTGACTAAGTTTGTTCTCCTTTATAGTGAACCAGACTCATCGTGAGTGAAAATAACAATTTAACATGAACTTTCATGTCCTCCTTATCCATAGTTTTTGACAGATTGGACTAGTTAACTTACTTCAACAACTTCTGGGTGAGTGTTTGACAAGTAAGTCGCTGAATTAGTTCTCGGCGGTTTTTTAAAAAAATATGCCGGTTTTTCCGGTTTATGACTTTTTTTTTTTTTTCCATGCATAGTCAGGTGTTCAATGCATTTTCTACTGGTTGAGAGAGGGATTACTGCAGTAAATTGACCTAGAATGGTCTACTTTACTGTCATTATTGAATATTGTAGATAGGGCTGGACTAGAATATTCGTTCAGTGGGTTGGTATTCGATTTGAAAATTTGACATTCGAATATTCATTGACAGAAGTGCTTTTGCTGTATTTGTTTTCTCGAAACGGTTCTCATTCATGCTTGAATATACAATATAGTTTACACTATTAAATCTGGCGAAATACAATACTCTTTTGGCCATTTTTAATAGGATGGACAGTCGAAGGAACCTAACCTCATTATACTTAATACATTTATTTGCTTCTTCTTGGCCTATTAAAGTGTTCCTGGAGTAATCTCTGACTAGAGCGCAGAACAGCGGAGTTTGTATGGACAGAAGTGCATGCCATCAATACTTAAAGGGATAACTATTTTGATAATAGTAATTCCTCATGTAAAACATTTGTTGGTTCCAGCTTAATACATGTGAAGATTATTTACACTATTCTACTCTTTAATTTACTTTATAAACTCTGCAATAATAACAAACTGTTCCATTTGACAATGAATGAAAATTCGAAAATCATGACCCATCTCTAAATTCAATAATTGTACTGCGAGTCAGAATAATTAAACTCAGTCTCTTGCCAAAGGTTTGTGCCAAAAATCACACTTGATTACAGTCAGTTTTACAAGTGGTTTTAAGATTTTGTTGATCACATTTACACAGCAGCTTGAACCCCTTTTAAGAAATTTTAACCCCTTAATGTTCCTGCATTAGAAGCAGTAATAGAGGCAAAGTTTGTTCATGCTCAATTTTCATTCAAGTTCCAAACTGCAATTATTGTTAAGCGGCAACCTAATGGCTCTTCTCTGCTGATGAAAACAAAACAATGTGGCCACTGTTGATGTGTAGGAATTTTTACAAGCATGATACATCTTATCTATTTTTCAGGACAAGGCCTGGTGAGAGTCACTACAGAGGATCATAGCCATTGTTGGAATTCTGAAAGGATGTGGGTGAATATCAATCTGCCAAATGAACATTCACATCTGTATATTAATACTGATTATATATGAACTTGTTTGTTTGTAACTGGAAAGAACTTAGCTTCTATTGTTTTTGACTGAAGGACTTGACCGTGTTTTAAGCCTATGTGCATTTTCTATTACCAGTACCTGCTCTGGCCGTGCTCCATTTTCCATTGCAGATCATACCCAGAGATAGTACCCCTCAATGCTGCTGGTCAGCATAGCAAGGCCACACACAACTGCCGCGACGTACTGTTCAATGCGACACACACACCTGCGACCCACATACAGCTGTCTCTTGATTTAAGTTAAAACGTTTCAGCATTACTCAGAATGTAAAGACAGATACTTAAAGGTGCTCTAAGCAATGCCGGGAGTCGTAACTTCTTGTTGACGTTCGAATTGTTGTCAAACAAAACACAGACCTTCACACTAACCACACTCCTCCTCATCCGTGCACTAAGCCCCCCAAACCCCACCCCCAAATCTTTCTTGTCGGTTATTGGCTGTAACAGGTTGTTATGTTTCGTGGTGCGGGTGTGCCCAGTTTGTTTTCTTGTAAAATGTTTGTGGAGCCTGTGGTGTCTAGAGAGACCGTGTTTTTTTTACAGTGTGTTCAGGGGACAGGCAGCTAGCGGATAGTGAGGAGATGTTTCCAGGATGTGACAAAAGATGTTTTGGCCTAAAAAACGTGTGACATCACTTAGAGCACCTTTAATTAATATAACATTTAATTTAACTAAAACAAATATCAAATACATGTCTAATACTTCATCAACGCGTCATACTCCTGGAAAAGACCCACATAAAGCGCACATTTTAAAATGATTAATATCCACATCACTGCTGTATTTTTCAGATGTCAGATCAAATTGAGGGGAACAAGCCTGCATCCCAATGTGCACACTATCCATCCTAAATAGTATATAAGAAAATACAGTATATATTTTTGTACGATAGTTGTTTTTATAGAACATCTCTGCAGTGAATGTTTTTGTCTAAATAATTCCAAGGATATGAAGTAGATTATTATTTTAACGTTATTACATTGCATTTCTACGTAGGCCTATATTTGATGGCTTTTTTTTATTCTGATTCTGATGCGAGTGACCGTACCGTTTTTTACACACTTATCTCATTAAAAGGGGAAAAGTCTGTCCATCTTCATTTCTGAAAATGTGTAACATTTGAGACCCCAGCTCGGTCACATTCATATTTCATTAATGTTAATTAAATAACTTGAAGTTCAGAAAGGAGTTAGAACTACCACTTGAGGTGTAGGAAACACTGGGACATGCCATTATGTACAGTAATAGTACGATTTGATTTGACATTTGAACTTAAATTGAAGTGTTCAAGCCATTAAAGGGTTAGTAATTCTGTCAGTAATTACTCACCCTCATGTTGTTCCAACCCCGTAAGACCTTCGTTCAACTTCGGAACACAAATTAAGATATTTTTGATTAAATCTGAGAGCTGGATCACTCCACCATAGACTTCTATAGACGTTATAACTTGCTGGCCCAGAAAATGTATTAAATACATCATTAATATAGTCCAAGTGACTACAGTGGCTCAATCTTAAGTTTATAAAGCGACAAGAATACTTTTTGTGCACAAAAAAAAAAAAAAAAAAAAAAACTTTATTCCACTATTCATTTCCTTCTCTCTGGGCCTCGAGTCTTTTCACGTAGTGTGATAGCGCAGCGCGTCTGTGTTGTACGTCACACGTAGGCTCACTATTGGCCGACGCTGGTCATGTGTGTGGTGCGTGTGACGTACAACACAGACGTGCTGCGTTTTCGCACTACGTGAAAACACTCGAGGCCCAGAGAGAAGGAAATGAATAGTGGAATAAAGTCGTTATTTTTTTACTTTTTCTGCACAAAAAGTATTCTCGTCGCTTTATAAACTTAAGATTGAGCCACTGTAGTCACTTGGAAAATATTAAAGATGGCTTTAATACATTTTCTGGGCCAGCAAGTTATAACGTCTATAGAAGTCTATGGTGGAGTGATCCAGCTCTCAGATTTGATCAAAAATATCTTAATTTGTGTTCCGAAGATGAACGAAGGTCTTACGGGGTTGGAACAACATGAGGGTGAGTAATTACTGACAGAATTTTCATTTTTGGGTTAACTAACCCTTTTAAAACAAATTAAACAAACATCTTCCCACCATGTATTTTTCCTCTTCCCACGGTCGGTGATGCAGGGAGTCTTGTGATCAATTGTCAAGCCAGCCAATCACAATTTAGCAGCCTCAACTCTGATTGGCTGGAATTATGGCATATTGTAACGCTGGGTTGTGTTGAGCAAGCGAGCCGTCTGCGCTTAGAGAGCACTCAGGGCTGGTATGAGAGGAGCAAGAACAAGAAAGTGAAACTTTGCACATGCGAAAGAGAACATCTGCACACATCCAAATACTTATTTTAAAAGCAAAATTGATTTTTTTACGCTCGAAATATTTTATTATCTGAGAGACAGATATTTCTCCGCAAAACTCGGTTCACACACGTGCGACAATGCCCATTCGCATGCTCAAAATGTGATCTTGCGCACGCAGAATTGTGACCGAAATCTAACCCCATAAACTTTTTGGGCATTTATCCTTATTCTGTTGTGAACATGAGCTACTCTCTCCCAAAAGCCACAAACTAGAGAAGACTCAAACCGTGATGTTATCACGTGTAAAATCTGGAGCCGCTTGTTAAAGGAGAACTCCGGTCAATTTTAACATTGAGCTCATTTTTTTTGTAAATTTGGAGTGCTGTCAGTCAGTACAGAGAAAACAACGACAAAAAATTGGTGTTGCCTACACTGTGTTATCCTCTTTTTAAAAAATGTGCACCCTGTTGACTTAAATGGGGCAAGTTTTAAACCTGCTTTTAGCCTCTTAACATCCTTGATGTGTCATTACAAGTGCCCAGCCATGTGAGTGATTCCTTTCAGAGTAAACACGGTGAATCTGACTGCAGTAGATGTGAAAGATATGAATAAAAGTGATGTTAATTCAGCCAGTGCACATATTAGGGCTGGGAGATATATCTAACGATATGATCATGCGCATCTAGTCAGTAAAATCTGGTTCCGTGATTACCGCTAAATCGCCATCACCCTGCTTTCAAATGGAGCGGCATTTAATAGACAGAGCCGTAGTTCACTGACAAGGTACGCAATATCGCGTTGATTATCGAAGGCGATACATCTGGGATAATGAAATGCGATATTGCGTAGCTTGTCAGTGATCTACGGCTCTGTCTATTAAATGCCCGCTCCATTTGAAAGCAGGTGATGGCGATTTAGCGGTAATCACGGAACCAGATTTACTGACTAGATGCGCATGATCATATATTCGTTAGATATATCGCCCAGCCCTAGCACATACCTGTATTTACTTCCTGTCGAAGTACACAGAAGTCCTATTGTCGAGTCACGCGCGTGATCATAAGTAACTAAGCAACAGTGGAGAACTCGACAATTGACTACTGTGGACTTCGACCGAAAATAGGAAGTAAATACAGTTATGTGGCGCTGGCTGAATTAACATCACTTTTATTCAAACTTTCACATCTACTGCAGTCAGACTTCACTGTGTTCACTCTGAAAGGAATCACTCACCATGACTTAACATTTTTCTTCGAGGGGAAATATACATCTCAAATGGGGATTCTGCAATGAAAGGATGGGACATTGCTGTAAAATGTCAGAAAAATTGTATGTATTTAGGTGAAAAAGCTGTTGATGCAAATGCGCTTAAACATAGACCCTTCCCCGGTTTTTGTACATTCAAAACACCATATACTAATACGGAATGTGTGGACATAAACTGGAATGTTGGCTTGTATTAATTGCTGTCAAATAATGCTTTAGCCTATTAGTTGTAGAATATTGGAGTTGCTTGTCACATGCAAATATGTTCAGGATAGTGGTCTGTATATATCGGAGTATATCGGAGTTGCTTATTATTACTGTGAAACCCGTGGTTATATAAAGTTAAACCCCATGCCGTAATGGAAAAAGTATGTACATATATTGGAGGGCAGTTTGCTTGTAATTGCTATCAAATATTGTTACCATAAATAAACATGTGTATTTTGGACACGATATTGGGAGAACGATTGCTTAGTATAATTGATACTGTCGCATTAATGTTTTTATATAAAAGTGAACTGCCATACATTGAGTAAATGTCATGTGTGATATATTGGAAAGTTGATTTGAATTAGTATAAAGCAACTGTTTATATATAAAGTTATACCTCATTACATTGATGTAAAGTATTATAGTTTTATTGGATAGTTGCCTTTAATCACTATAATATGTTGTTTAAAGTAAACCCTTTGTACATTAATGGTAAAAGCATGTAAAGTTATTGGAGATGTGTTTTTGTAATTACTGTCAAGTATATGGTGTATATAAGGTAAACCCCGGGGTATATTAATGGTAAACGTATGTAGATATAATAGATATATTGGGAAGTTTGCTTATAATTACCATAATAAAAAGCCGTTTTTATAAGGTCTTAAAGCCACATACATTAAAGGTACAAATAATGTAGAAATATTGGAGGGTTGCTTTGTAATTACTACAAATAATGGTTTGATATAAAGGTAATCCCCTGTACCGTAAATGGTTTTAAAAGTGTGTGATAAATATTGGAGAGGTTTGCTTGTTATTACTGTCGCAATAATATTTATTCTAAAGTAAACCCCCCCGTATTTTAAATGGTAATAGTATTGATAGAAATATTGGAGAGTTACTTGGTAATTACTGTCAACGCGAATGTTTATATAAAGTAAACTACCGTATTTAAATGGTAATAGTATTTAGAAATATTGGAGAATTACTTGTAATTACTGTCAAATAATGTTTATATTATAAAGTAAACTAACCGTATTCTTAAATGTATGTCACTAATCATAAGAAGTATTTAGAAATTTGGAGAGTTACTCCAGTGTAATTACTGTCAAATTGTGTTTATATAAAGTAAACTACCGTTACTGGATTTTAAAAACATGGTAATTGGTTAGATCAATTTAGAAATATTGGAGAGTTACTTGTATAATTATAGTGTCACAATACCATATGTTTAGATCGTATTAAGAAATAAACACGTAATTTTAAAATGGTAGTAAAGGTGACCCCCGTATTTAGTAATAGGTATTTATGGAGGAGAGTTACTTGTGTAATTACTGTCAAATAATGTTTATATAAGTAAACCCCCCGTATTTAAAAGGTTAATATGTATGTAGAAATATGGAGCCCCTGTAGCTTGTTATACCTGGTGTTATTACTGTCAAATAATGTTTATATGTCAAGTAAACCCCGAAACTGGTGATATTGTCAAGATTCTTGGTAAAAAAGTATGTAGAAAATATTTGATTAATGAAAAGTAAACTACCGTATGTTAACAAGGCTTGTTAGTAATAGTCAAATAATGTCACTGTGCATATAATAAAGCAAAACTATACATGACTAATCGGGGTAAAAATAGCAGAGGTTACTTTAAATTAAGTACTGTACATATTGTTATACAAGATACGTGGTTTTAGTTTTGTACAGGATAGAAACCATATACTTTAACAATATATGGAATTACTGATCTTACTAGATATGTCATAAAGAACGTTAAATTAGATGTAATTTATTAAAAGTATTTAGAAACTATGGCCGAGATTGCTTTCTATATCATAAAATTGTTTAAAAGTTTAATATCGATCAATATACTGGTATTGGGCTTTAAATTAACAGGTATCTGAAGGTAATTATACAACATTTTCTATGTGGCTGTTTTACATAGAAAAGTCTTTACTTTGACGAGGGAGTTCTTGTAGAAGGATTGGATTATCTTAAAAATATATCAAAAAATACTGTATTAATACAGAAGTCTTTGTTTTAATTATGTAATTTTAAGGTATTTCTGCAATATTTTTAAGTTTTTATACAGATTTATATACATTCGTTTGAACATTCAACCGAGATTTTTTTATGAGATTTTTTTTTTGTTCTTTCTACAGCAGGTTTGACTGTAAAAATACAGAAAATTGTTTACGGTAAATATCCGTTTTCAAAAAACAAATCATTTTTCTGTAAAATAATTTAAGGTTGTTTACTGTAATTTGACGGTAAGTGGTTGGCAACTTTGCTGCCAGACTTTTTACCGTTATTTTACGATTTTTTTTTTTACAGTGTGGAACATAAGAAATAATCATGGTCATAGTAGTTATTAGAATGAGACAAAATGCTCTTCTCTTCATGTGGTTTTCCTCCCCTCTCCTCTTTCTCCCTCTCTCTCCTGGTCCTGACTGCTTCAGAGCTCTGAGAACAGCCACAAGACAAAACAACTGGATGGAGAGGAAGATTACAAACTGAATCGAGTAGAACCACAAAAATATAATGGTTTGTAAGATTACAGTAAACATACAACACAAGCAAGAGCCAAGAGTGATTATCCAGACCACAGTGCAGCAGATCACTCTGTATCTGAGAGGTTTGTACTTCAGAAAGGTGAAAGGATGAACCACTGCCAGGTAACGCTCAACACAGATCAGACACTGAAACAGAGGACGACCAGCAATGCCTAGTCCTAATAAAAACCATGTTAATGTTTCGAGGTATGAAAACCAAAAACAGCTACGAACTATGCACACCAAACTATTCACACAGTTACCAATCTCTGAAAAAGAGAGATTGAGGCTGAAGAATCCTGATGCAACTCCACTTCCTGTTCCTGTGATGATGAGCCATATAACATAGGAGTGTATTGGAAAACCGAACAGTAAATTGATGCTGTACAGAAAAATGTCCAGTCTGTTCACTAACCAAAATGCTTGAGTCATGGAGTTTGTAGATGCTTCAGATGTGAAGTTTCACTGTAGAGGTTATTCATCTTCTCTGTGTCTGTCTTCTCAGTTCAAAAAACTGGAAGAAATA
Source organism: Cyprinus carpio (assembly GCF_018340385.1). Classification (NCBI taxonomy): domain Eukaryota; kingdom Metazoa; phylum Chordata; class Actinopteri; order Cypriniformes; family Cyprinidae; genus Cyprinus; species Cyprinus carpio. Next base: position 5,240,915 of record NC_056592.1, read on the forward strand.
TATGTAGAAAATAAAGCAGCTGTGATCAAGAGGAAGAGAAGTGAACTGGAAATTAGAATGTATGGAAAAAGTATAATATTTTCAAACATTGTGTAATTCCACACAATTCTAATAATTGGAACATTTCGATATTAAATATAAAGCATTAACAGGTCATTATAATACATACATCACAGTGAGTCATTCTGTACAACACAATACCCAAGCAACTAAATAACACAAGACAAATGCAAAACAATAAAAAAAAAAATAACAAATAATTATACTTGTAATTCTAAAAGAAGTGTTACTTACATAGTATACAAATTGATTATATTTCCTTTAAATGGCTTGCACAGTCTTTTTTTTACCAATTTTAAAATCTGTCTGGGAATCTGTCACATATAACAACAAGTAGATCTCAACAGTCGCGCCTGAAGACGTGAAATGTCCACAAATCTCTGCGCTGTTTTATTTTATAGCTGTCACAAGAATATATGTGCATGAACCAGAAATGAAAATACTTTTGTTTGACAAACATCAGTCTTCTTTATCCATCAGCAATGCCGGCAAATAAGCATTACATATAACCATAATCTGAATATTTTAAATATATTTCTGAAATTATAATTTCTGAAATTTTAATATGACAGGGGGAAAAAATAAACAGTTGTAGCTATTTTTATTGGTTTTACACAAATCACAAAGATTTATGTACCATTTGTCCAAACAAAACAAACAAAACTCTTGGAACATTTTTTATGTTTTATGGAGAGCAAAGACAGGACAGTTTTCCAGGCTGAAGAATCCTGATTCATTTCAATGCTGGTCATATGCTCTCCATATAACCATGTGTGTGACAAATAAAAAAAAAATCTTGAATAATACCAAGGCAAATGAATAACATAAGACAAATGCAATCCAATATTAAATGACATGAGAACACAAAATTATACTTTTAATTCAAATAAAGTAGTGTCTTTCCTTACATAGATTGTGTTTTGCTTGGAAATGCAAATGGCTTCTCACATTCTTTCCTTTCATTACATTTTTTCACAAATTTTAAAATCTATCACATACTGTACAACAAGTAAATTTCAACAATCACCTGAAGAGTGAATGTCCACAAATCACAAGAATATATGTGCATGAACCAGATATGAAAATATTATTTAGATATTAGTTATTTATACGTAAATCCGAACTTCAAAAATCGATAGCCTTGATGATTATGCAACTTAGTTCTAAATGGAAAATTGCACGTTGAACCGCATACACACTTCATTTACATAAAAGCAAGCAAATTTTCACTTGTATGGGACCATTTGTAACCATCATATGGGTTACTGTATATTGCATAGATAAAGCAAGGAAGACTAAGAAAAGTTTGTGGCTTCATTATTTCATAAATAATACCTATCCCTAGAAAAGAATACAAAATTGTGAGTTTTCATATTTGATCTCCTATTGTAATTTATATCAGACTTGGCTGACCTATCTTGACTTGACGTTTATCACCAAGCAACATTTGAACCTCATTTATTGTCTGGACATTAATTTCAATAATAAGACTGGAAAAAAGTTATATAATCTTTGTTCGACAAGCTAAAAACATCAGTCTTCTTAAACATTTATAACACTGGCCTATGCAGGTGCAACACATTTATAACCTCTGATGCAAATTTGTTAGACTGTCAGATCCACTGTAAGATTTATACAGTATCTGTGTGTTATTTCATTTTATGTTCAATTAAATAATCTATGTGGCAATCCTCTAAATAATTTAATATAATAAAAATAATTTAACTTAACAAATCCTTCTAGCATGTTAACCCAACCCTTACCCTTTGCAATGCATTACTTAACCACAATGAATTTGTTATATGAGACAACGACAATTAATCAAACTGAAAAGAGTGTGTCACCTGAAGAGTGAATGTTCAGTCTCTCTGATTTGACATAAAGCTCACTGCTGTTATATATAGTCACTTCACAGCTGTCACAAGCCAATGTGTGAATGATTTTGCTTTGTAAACATCACATATAGGACATCAGCTATGCAAATATTTAAGTGAAAATCAGGAGGTTAAAAGCAGAGCAGATCACTCTATATCTGAGAGGTTTGAACTTCAGAAAGGTTACAGGATGAACCATTGTCAGGTAACGCTCAACACTGATCAGACTCTGAAACAGAGGACGACCAGTGACTGCTAGTCCTATTAAAAACATTTTAATTTTGTGAGACTAAAAAAAAACAAAAAGAAAGTAAAAAAATCAAACTTTCCACACAGATACCAATCTCACAAATAGACAGATTCAGTTTGAAGAATACAGATGCAACTCCACTTTCTGTTCCTGTGACAATGAGCCATAAAACATGGGAGTGTATTGGAAGACCAACCAGGAAACTAAAACCACATACACACATTTCCAGAATGTCCACTAGTCCAAAAGAATGAGTTGTAGATGTTTCAGGTTGCAACAGTGATCTACTGGAAGAGAGAAGAGGATTTATTTCAAACAAAAAGCAGAAACAAATTAATATGTAACTTTTTCTTTAGGCTTCATCTCAGTTCCCAGTTGCACACAGCTCATATTTTAAATCCATATTATCAAACTTCTACAATATTACATTGCTTTCATGTCTAGGAAATGTTAGTTGACAATTATATAACACATATATAACAATCATCAATTCTACACAAAACTTACCAAAATGGCACCAAATTATTTAACTTTAAAATGATATATGATTCTATTCATTAATATAAAGCAAATGTAGTGTATTTCTTAGCCAGAAGTCATGAACAATTCAAATATTATAATTTTTTTTTTTTTTTTTTTACTATTTTTGTAGTGCCTCATGAAACAATACAATTTGGACTCATTTTAGCTAATTCATCTAACTCACCATATTAATAAATGGAAAACAAACAAAAAAATCAATCAAAAAGGACAAGCTTGTCACCTGAAGAGTGAATGTCAGGTATCAGTCTATGTGGGGTGTAAATGATAGTCTGTGCTGTTTTTGTAGTCTCACTTTATAGCTGTCACAAGGATAAATGTGCACAGCTTCATATACAATGTCACATAAAACAAAACATATGCAAACATATGCAACATTCATGGAATTCAAAATGATTGATGAGTGTTTATTCAAATGGATTAAAACATTTGAATACAAGTGAGAAACTGTGTGCATTTGTTTATGTGGACCAACTTAACTACAGAAATGAAATTATATATACTGTATAAAGCACATAACATTCAAAGACCTTCAGGTGTTTCTCATCTCAGCTACTGTGGTCTGTGTTCATATCAGTCTATCATCTTAATGTTGTAATCTTTTTTCATAAGATTCTTAAGTCAAAACCTAAAAAAAAAAAATAAAAAAAAATAAAAAAAATTGCACTGGTTGCACTGTTCCAGATTCCCCGTCAGCTGGCAGACCAAAGATTTTTGCTAGCGTTTGTTAATTCTGATTCATACATAATGCATGGTCAATGTAGAAGAGCCCTCCCTTTTTTTTTTAAATTTGTTCTCTCTGTTTTTGTTAAAAGTTAGGTAAAGTTCTTTGTATTTTTATTTTACTTATTTATTTATTGTTAGGGTGATTATATTGATTTATATTTAAAATTGATTTTGTTTGTTGTTTGGGGCCTTGGGTTTTTCTGAAGCTCAGTACCACTTTGAGACTGTTTCTCCTCATCTATTAAATACATTTACATAACAATATGTTCTACTGTTAATACAACTATTAATAAGTATATAAAAAGATTAGTTATTTGATTTTGTAATAAATTTATTAGCATGTCTTTTTAGGAACAGAGGCAGGATAGATTTCCAGTCAGGTGCAGATAAAAAAACAAGGTGAACAAAATCAGAATAAGATTCATAAGATTTATTGTATGTTTACACATGAGGAATTTGTTTTGGTGACAGAAGCTTCCATGGCACAAACATTGCAAGACACTGATAATAAAAAATCAAATAAGTATTGGAAATAATAATATACAAAAAAAAAATTTTTATATATATAATTATATATATATATATATATATATATATATTCAGAGCCATATGACTGACTGATAAAGCAACCAATCATGTTTAGGGGCGCGGTAATGTCTCCTCAATTACAGAGCGTTGGACGTAAATTGATGTATTTTAAAGATTCTGTGCTGCGAAATTTAAATATTTCACATAAAAATGAAAATCCAGCATTTTGTTGATCCTGCTAAGCGCTCATTGCCACAGTTGTAAACATGACAGCTTTCTTCTAACATGAAGGGGTTTTGTGTCACGGCACCTTTGTTTCCAGGTGCAATGTTAAAGAATGTGACACAAACGTCTCCAGGAAATCCTTTGTTAATCAACCAATCTGATGACGACTTCAAAACTCCCGAAGTGTTTCCAGTTTTGTGTGCCGTATACATCAGACATCCAGCCAATGGTCCATGGGCGTGTAATTCCACATAATTCCAAGTAATAGAAACATTCCAGAATTACATTCTAAGATTTATATGCAATGTTGTCATTCTGCACTACACCCAAATAACAATAACATGAGAGAAACACAGTCCAATATTCTATGACTTAAAAATATCATAATATTTCATTTATTTAAAATAATATTAAAAAAAGTGGTTCCATATAGAGAAGTATACTTACAACACTTCATTTACATTTATGCAGTAAATGACCATTTTTAAAACCATATAATGTCAGATAATGCCCTGAATACAACCAGGGAACAAAAAAAGACTGATAAAAAAAGACTTAATTATCTAATCAATAGTAAATTTCCTTGTCATATTTCACATTACGATTGAAATTGTTTACCAAGCAACATTTGAATAACATTTGTCAACTGACAATTAATATAAGACTGACAAATGTACTTGTGTTTGTATATATTGTTACATAATCTTATTTTGATATAAAATAAATAAATACATACATTTTTACAAACATAACATCACTCACTGTGGTAAGGGTTTTTGTTTTTGTATTTTTTTTTTTTTTTTTTTTTTACACTGTACAGTTGGGCAGTTATTAAAGGTGGCATGACCAGGTTGTAAGTTTAAAGGGGCAATTCATTTTTTTTTTTTTTCCACTTGGGTGGTAGTTGTTGGATAAGTGCTTTTTCTCCAGTAAAAAATGTATTATGTGTTTACTCACATCGCCTCTTAAATTAATATTTTTTCTTGGATTCATTTTTTACATGTCAAAAAATGCAATTTTATCAAACACTTTTACACATCACAAAACCACTTTCTGTTCTTATATATATATATATATATATATATATATATATATATATATATATATACATACATACTGTATATGTACTATAGCACTATATATATCCCTGTTGAAGAGAACTGTAATTTCATCAGTGTATTTGTGCATCTGTAGCTCTATATGTTTTATAATAATCAATAGAAAACACACCTATAGTTTTGATGCTAATATTTACTTTTAATAAATGCATTACAAGAAAAAAAAATGCAGTGCTTCATTTTGCTGTAAAGTTTAACTGTGGTTAAGATAAGCATGTGTTTAAATGGCTGTACTAACTGTTTTGAGAGCAATTACATTACTTTGGAGAAACGTGTCAAATCGATTGAGAAAAAATGTAAATGGAAAAAAGCACTGCTGCTATATACCTGTATAATGTTCTGTTATTTAACTTGTTAAGATGGAACAATTAAATGTTTTATGGAGAGCAAAAACAGAAGAGTTTACCAGTCCGATGCAGATAAAGAATAGGATGAACAAAACCAGCCAGCATATAACAAATAAAACCAAAAGAAAAAAGTTCCTCAGTAAACTGTTGAGTGTGAATGCAAGAGAATCCTGTTATAGTAAATGGAACATAAGAAATAATCATGGTCATAGTAGTTATTAGAATGAGACAAAATGCTCTTCTCTTCATGTGGTTTTCCTCCCCTCTCTTTCTCCCTCTCTCTCCTGGTCCTGACTGCTTCAGAGCTCTGAGAACAGCAACAAGACAAAACAACTGGATGGAGAGGAAGAGTACAAACTGAATCGAGTAGAACCACAAAAATATAATGGTTTGTAAGATTACAGTAAACATACAACCCAAGCAAGAGCCAAGAGTGATTATCCAGACCACAGTGCAGCAGATCACTCTATATCTGAGAGGTTTGTACTTCAGAAAGGTGACAGGATGAACCACTGCCAGGTAACGCTCAACACACATCAGACACTGAAACAGAGGACGACCAGCAATGCCTAGTCCTAATAAAAACCATGTTAATGTTTCGAGGTATGAAAACCAAAAACAGCTACGAACTATGCACACCAAACTATTCACACAGTTACCAATCTCTGAAAAAGAGAGATTGAGGCTGAAGAATCCTGATGCAACTCCACTTCCTGTTCCTGTGATGATGAGCCATATAACATAGGAGTGTATTGGAAAACCGAACAGTAAATTGATGCTGTACAGAAAAATGTCCAGTCTGTTCACTAACCAAAATGCTTGAGTCGTGGAGTTTGTAGATGCTTCAGATGTGAAGTTCACTGTAGAGTTATTCATCTTCTCTGTGTCTGTCTTCTCAGTTCAAAAAACTCAAGAAATATATGTAGAGAATAAAGCAGCTGTGATCAAGAGGAAGAGAAGTGAACTGGAAATTAGAATGTATGGAAAAAGTATAAATATTTTCAAACATTGTGTAATTCCACACAATTCTAATAATTGGAACATTTCGATATTAAATATAAAGCATTAACAGGTCATTATAATACATACATCACAGTGAGTCATTCTGTACAACACAATACCCAAGCAACTAAATAACACAAGACAAATGCAAACCAATATTAAATGAAATGAGAACACAAAATTATACTTGTAATTCTAAAAGAAGTGTTACTTACATAGTATACAAATTGATTATATTTCCTTTAAATGGCTTGCACAGTCTTTTTTTTACAAATTTTAAAATCTGTCACATATAACAAGTAGATCTCAACAGTCGCCTGAAGAGTGAATGTCCACAAATCTCTGCGCTGTTTTATTTCAAAGCTGTCACAAGAATATATGTGCATGAACCAGAAATGAAAATACTTTTGTCAAACATCAGTCTTCTTTATCCATCCGCAATGCCAGCAAATAAGCATTACATTTAACCATAATCTGAATATTTTAAATTTATTTCTGAAATTATAATTTCTGAAATTTTAATATGACAGGGAAAAAAAAATAAACAGTTGTAGCTATTTTTATTGGTTTTACACAAATCAAAAAGATTTATGTACATTTGTCCAAACAAAAACAAAACTCTTGGAAAAATTTTTATGTTTTATGTAGAGCAAAGACAGGACAGTTTTCCAGGCTGAAGAATCCTGATTCATTTCACTGCTGGTCATATGCTCTCCATATGTGTGACAAATAAAAAAAAATCTTGAATAATACCAAGGCAAATGAATAACATAAGACAAATGCAATCCAATATTAAATGACATGAGAACACAAAATTATACTTTTAATTCAAATAAAGTAGTGTCTTCCTTACATAGATTGTGTTTGCTTGGAAATGCAAATGGCTTTCACATTCTTACATTTTTCACAAATTTTAAAATCTATCACATACTGTACAACAAGTAAATTTCAACAATCACCTGAAGAGTGAATGTCCACAAATCACAAGAATATATGTGCATGAACCAGATATGAAAATATTATTTATATTAGTTATTTATACGTAAATCTGAACTTCAAAAATCGATAGCCTTATGAGTATGCAACTTAGTTCTAAATGGAAAATTGCACGTTGACCGCATACAACACTTCATTTACATAAAAGCAAGCAAATTTCACTTTATGGGACCATTTGTAACCATCATATGGGTTACTGTATATTGCATAGATAAAGCAAGGAAGACTAAGAAAAGTTTGTGGCTTCATTATTTCATAAATAATACCTATCCCTAGAAAAGAATACAAAATTGTGAGTTTTTCATATTTGATCTCCTATTGTAATTTCATCAGACTTGGCTGACTTATCTTGACTTGACGTTTATCACCAAGCAACATTTGAACCTCATTTATCGTCTGGACATTAATTTCAATAAGACTGGAAAAAAGTTATATAATCTTTGTTCGACAAGCTAAAAACATCAGTCTTCTTAAACATTTATAACACTGGCCTATGCAGGAGCAACACATTCATAACCTCTGATGCAAATTTGTTAGAATGTCAAATCCACTGTAAGACTTATACAGTATCTGTGTGTTATTTCATTTTATGTTCAATTAAATAATCTATCTAAATTAAAAAAAAAAGGTAATGCTGCATTTTCAATGACAACTCAATAACAACTTAATTTACCCAGAATAAAATTCACCTGAATGTAAAATGAGACAGTTGAGGATTTTATTCACAAGTAAATCAATGAGGTGGAGGAGCTCTCTAAATGAACTAAACACTAAATGACAGGTTAACATTCACATGTTTTGGTGCAATATATGTGCATGACTTCATCTGCAACAAATCACTGAAAACAACAGATATGCAAATATTTATTAAACTCAAAATTACTTTGAAAAATGCAGTCTTATATAAATAGTTCTTTATAGAAAATGATATGTTGAATGCTTACAACACTTTATTTACATTCATACAGTAAGTGACAATTTTGACAATCATATAATGATATAATCAGATAATGCTCTGAATACAATCACAGAAGACAAACAAGTGACTTGTTTATCTAATTTATAGTATTTCTCTTTGGTGAAGAACACACATTTTTGCTCTATAACCATGATTTCATATTTTGTTTTGTAATTTTATCAGGCATAGCTGCTTTATATTGACATGCGATTAAAATTGTTTACAAAGCAACATTTGAATAACATCTATAAAATGACAATTAACTTAAACTTGACAAAAAAAAAAGATTATTGTAATATAATCTTTAAAAAATAGACAGTCATCTTGCACAATCACCACCAATCTAAGACTATATAAACCAAACAGAGTTACTGTTGTTTCTCTCAATGACATATACTCACATTAACACGTTTTGAAGTCATAGAAGAACAGGAAAAGTTATTTGAAAGCTTATCAATTTTCCTGCCCAATATGTTTAAAATTATTCAGTAACTGAAATGGGAAAGACAAAATGTTTTATAGACGGCAAAGATAGGAGAGTTTTCCAACACGGTGCAGATAAAGAACAGGCTGAACAAAACCAGCCAGAGCAAAACAAATATAACCAAAGTAAAAAAGTTCCTTAAGATACTGTTGACTTAGAATGACAATGAATGCTGAAATAGAAAATGGTGCATAAATAATAATCATGGTCACAGTAGTTATTAGAATGAGATTAAATGCTCTTCTCTTTATGTGGTTTTCCTCCTCTCTCTTTTTTTCTTTCTCTCCTGGTCCTGACTGTTTCAGAGCTCTGAGAACAGTCACAAGACAAAACAACTGGATGGAGAGGAAGAGAAGGAACTGCAGTGAGAAGAACCACAGGTATACAATGTAGTGTGAGAATAGAGTAAATAGGCAACACGTGCAAGATACAAGAGTGATTAGCCAGGCCGCAGTGCAGCAGATCGCTCTGTATCTGAGAGGTTTGTACTTCAGAAAGGTTACAGGATGAACCACTGCCAGGTAACGCTCAACACACATCAGACACTGAAACAGAGGACGACCAGTGATACCTAGTCCTAATAAAAACCAAGTTAATGTCTTGAGATGTGAAAACCAAATGCAACTGTCAATTATAGAGAGCAAGCTATTCAGACAGTTACAAATCTCACAAATAGAAAGATTTAGGTTAAAAAACGTGACTCCACTTCCTGTTCCTGTGATGATGAGCCATAAAACATAGGAGTTTATAGGAAGACCAAACAGCAAACTAATGCTGTACAGAAGAATGTTCATTTTGTCCACTGTCCAAAAGGAATCAGTCGTGGAGTTTGTAGATGCTTCAGGTGTGGCGAAGTTCATTGTAGAATTATTCATCTTATTTGAGCTTCTCTTCTCTGTTCAAAAATTACATAAATTTACAAAAGTAAACTTAAATACAGTGAAAATGTAATTCAGATTGTATGAAACACGTTTTAAGGTCCTCAAACAGTGTGTAATTCAACAACTGTAAACAACAGAAAGTTTTAATATTGAATATCTAACATTTACAGGTCATTATTATACGTGTCACTTTTATACACCAAAGTGAGTCATTCTGTAGAGCACAATAGCTAAGCAACTGAATAACACAAGACAGATTCAATCAAATATCAAAAGACTTCTGAAGATAGACAACATATGACAAGCAGATGTCAACAGTCACCTGAAGATTTGTATAATTCTGTGCTGTAGACTGACTTCACAGTCACTAGTATATGTATGATGTATGAACCAGATATGAAAATATTAGAAGCAAATATGAGTGTATAGGAAGAACAGAAAACTAATGCTGTGCAAACAAATGTTCACTATTTCCACTGGACTGAGTTGTGGAGTATGTAAATGTTTCAGGTGAGGTCAATAAATGCAACTTGAATCTCTGTTGCTCTAGGATAAAGCTATACATCTGTTCTATGCAGTGATGCCGTGGGGTTCTCTGGGCCAGAGCTCATCTCAGATAGTCAAAAAGACAGTGGAAATGAGTACTGTGCTCGGATGAGTCCTCGTTTCAACTTGTTTTGGGGAAAAAATGGATGTCGAGTTCTCAGTCCCAAAGACCAAAGGCACCATCCTGAATTTCATCAGCGACAGATGCAAAAGCAAGCGTCTGTCATGGTGGGGGATTTTTTGGATTTTCTTTTTCTTTGTACTTTAGTCAATGAAATAAAGGTTAAAGAGAATGATCAAATAACAAAATTCAACTGAAATTAATCTGGAATTAAAATGCAGAATCAAAAGCATTCTAACTGATTTAATTTAGCTGCCACCCCAGTTCAACAAAACAGAATAGGTAAACTGGGCTAGAGTCAAGACTGAAAAATGTTCAACATGATGCTTTCTCTCTCAATCTCAGGTTCACACAGAATGCTCAAAACGGGTTAAATGCAGATTAGTATGTGCTGCTGAAGTTTTGCAAATTATATACTTCAAGAGTCCAACAAAAATAATATTTGATACTCTATTAGTAAAAACAATGTAGTGTTTACTCTTATAGCCTACGTTCATACAGAAAATATCAAGTTTCTATAGAGTCGTTTGTTACCTGAAGTGTAAATGCTGAGTCTCTGGATTTCTATAAATCTCTGTGGAGTGTTTTGTTTGTGACTGAATTCACAGCTGTCACATAAATATATGTGCATGACTTCATCTGATACACGTCACATAAAACATCAGATATGCAAATAAAGTAAAAACTGAATTTGAAAAAAAATCACATCTGAATAAACAAACATTTTCATGTAGACAATTATATGTTGAACATTTGCAATACTTAATTTACCTTCACACACAACCATTTTGACAATCATAATGTGATATAACACAGAGAATAAAAACAGGGAGGGGCAAGAAAAATGACTTGATTGTCTAATGAATCATACATCTGTTTAGAAGGATTTCCAACCAGGAAAATTTTCCAACCCGGTTCAGATAGAGTACAGGCTGAACAAAACAAGCCAGCACGTAACAAAAAAGGCCAAAAGAAAAAAGTTCCTGAAAATACTGTTCTGTCAGAATTAAATAGAATCCCAAGATAGTAAACGGAACATAAATAATAATAATGCTCACAGTAGTTATTGAAATAAGATGAAATGCTTTTCTCTTCATGTGGTTTTCCTCCTCTCTGTCTCTCATTCTCTCTCCTGGTCCTGACTGCTTCAGAGCTCTGAGAACAGCCACAAGACAAAACAACTGGATGGAGAAGAAGAGCAGGTACTGCAGTGAGAAGAACGCGTTATAAATATAATCTGAAAATATAGTACGCATGCAGCAGAAGCAGGAGCCAAGAGTGATTATCCAGACCACAGTGCAGCAGATCACTCTATATCTGAGAGGTCTGTACTTCAGAAAGGTTACAGGATGAACCACTGCCAGGTAACGCTCAACACACATCAGACACTGAAACAAAGGATGACCAGTGATGGCTAGTCCTGACAAAAACTCTGTTAATATTGTGAGGTATGAAAACCAAATAAATCGAACAAGTATACAAAACAAACTATTCAGACAGTTACCAATCTCACAAGCAGAGAGATTGAGGATGAAGAAATCTGATGCAACTCCACTTCCTGTTCCTGTGACAATGAGCCACATAACATAGGAGTGTGTAGGAAGACCAACCAGGAAATTGAAGCTGTACATACAAACTTCCAGACTTTCTATTAGCCTGATGAACTGAGTTGTGGAGTTTGTAGATGATTCAGGCGAGGTGAAGTTCATTGAAGAATTGTTCATCTCCTCTGTTTTTGTCGTCTCAGCTCAAAACCTCAAGAAATGTTTAAATAAATATAGCTGCTGTGATCAATAGAAAAAAAGAAGAGAACATTCAGACTATATTAAACAAACCAATGTTACTTTTCAAACAGTGTGCAATTCCACAAAATTCCAATATTAAATATTTAACATTTACAGCTAAGTCATTTTGTTGCAACTCACTTCACATCCAAATAACATAAAATAAATGTAATCCAATCAATTCATTCAATATATTCTATATAAGCCGTGTTTTATTTAAAAATAGAACCGTCTTACATTCTCATAGACTTTATCCAGTAAACATAACAAAAATGTTGAATATTAGTTAGCTGAAAGCATGAAACAATCAAAAGTTGATCACCTGAAGAGTGAATGTCCAGTTTCTATGGATTATACTGTATATAAATCTCAGTGCTGTGTTTTGTACACTGAATTTAGAGCTGTAAGTAATTAAGTAAAATTTATTTGTATAGCACATTTCACAGATAAAAATCACAAAGTGCTTCACAACAATAGGTAGAATCCACAACACTTATAAATACATTACAGCACATAATCAAAATAAACAAAAGTACACATAAGGCCACCCTACAGTCTAGTTAAAAGCCTCTTTAAAAAGAAGAGTTTTCAACTGGGTTTTAAAATTTTCCACCCAATCCAAGCAGCGTATGGAAGGAGGCAAAGCGTTCCACAACCGAGGTGCCACAACTTGAAACGAACGGTCCCCTCTAGTTTTAAAATGTGTAAGGGGGGCAACTAAAAATCTCTGGCCTGTTGATCTCAGACTACGTGAGGAGTATCAGGTCAGAGATGTATGGGGGCGCCTGTCCTTGTAAGGCTCTAAAAGTTAGAACCAAAATTTTAAAGTGCATTCTAAATTTCACTGGTAGCCAATGAAGAGAAGCTAAAATAGGAGTAATATGTACCCTTTTACTCGTGTGGGGTTTAAAAGCCTAGCAGCAGAATTTTGAACAGTCTGGAGACGACAAAGATCCTTCCTATTAAGGCAAATAAAAAGACTGTTACAATAGTCTAAACGAGACGAAATAAAAGCATGAATAATCAACTCGACCTTTGACACCAGGGCTCTGAATTGAAAGAAACAGTTTTTAATAAGTTGCTTCGAGTGTTTCTCCAGAGACATGGCCGCATCAAAAACAACACCTAAGCTCCTGAGACTCGGCTGAACAGACGAACCTAAGGCACCGATATGTTGTTTTATCTGAGGGATGCTCTGCTCAGGAGCAATGATTAAGGTTTCAGTCTTGGCTGAGTTCAGTATTAAAAAGTTATCGTTTAACCACTTCTTAATCTTACTCAAACAGTTGATTAAAGATGACAATTTATATAACTCAGTAGGCTTGAAAGAATAGTATAACTGAATGTCATCTGCATACAAGTGATAAGAGACATCCTGAAACTGACTAATTATCTGTCCTAGAGGAAGTATATACAGAAGGAAAAGAATCGGTCCCAGGACAGAACCCTGAGGAACACCACTCGACAAACCTACAGTATCTGACATAATCTGATATATAAAAACACTAAAACTTCTACCGGTAAGGTAAGATGAGAACCATTTTAAAACTGATCCCGATATCCCTAATAGATCCTGAAGTTTATCAAGCATAATATTGTGATCAATAGTGTCAAAGGCAGACTGTAAGGTCCAATAAAACTAACACTGTATGCTTCCAGAATCAGCTGACATCAAAATATCACTTGAGACCTTCACCAGTGCAGTTTTCGTTAGAATGTTTTTTACGAAACCCTGACTGATATTTGTCAAAATATCATTTATCTCTAAGAAAGTATTAAGCTGCTCTGCTACCACTTTCTCAAGAATCTTAGCCATAAAAGGGAGTTTAGATATAGGCCTATAATTTATGGGTTTCAATGGGTCTAAACTTGGCTTTTTAAAGAACAGGTTTCAACAATAGCATGTTTAAAAAAGTCAGGAACCACACCAGTTAAAAGAGAGGTATTGATCATTTCTACAACACAGGGGCCAATACTATCAAAACCTGCTTAAACAGCGAAGGCGGGAGAACATCACTATGGCCATAAAAGGGGTTCAACTTATCTAGCAGAGTGGTAACATCATGTAATGTCACTGAGTGTTTAAAGGAGAAACACGGATGGGAAAGAGCAAAAGGTGCAAGCCTTATGTGCAGGATGAGGTAAAATACTACTGCTCTGATATCCTTAATTTTCTCAACAAAGAAGTCAAGGAATACATTACTTTTTGGCAGAGAGAGCACAGCAATTGGAGAAACAGAAAAACAGATGGCGAAACAATAGAATTAATGGTATCAAACAAGATTTTGGAGTTTTTCTTATTAAAGGATATTAGCTGAGAGAAGTAGTTAGTTCTAGCACTTTTCAGGAGTTCATTTAAAGAAGTAGTTAATTCCCTGAGATAAAGCCTGTGAACTTCAAGTTTGGTTGTTTTCCATAAGCGCTCTATTTTCAGACATTTACTTCTATAGCTCTGAATAGATGCATTTATCCACGGGACAGGGTTTTTTAATAGAGACAGTGTTTGATTTCATAGGAGCCACTTCATCTAAAATTGCTAAACATTGGCTGTTAAAAAGACTCAGCATACACATTTACATCACTGCAACCCCTTAGCTGGCATGGATTAAACAAGTTAGCAAACTTCCCAGCACACATCCTGATTAATAACTCTCCTTTGAGCCTTAATTCTTAGAGGCGGGGGCAGGGGCGCTGCTAAGGATTTTGGGCCCCATGAAAAGAATCTTGACAGGGCCCCCAACACAGCTGAGAGTTTTTTCATATTAATTTACATAAAATCATGCGCTTTTATGGTATTTTGACTATCATTCTCATATATTTAAGTCAATCAACAATTGAACTCCATCCCATGTCCACACCCGTAATTTGTCCTCTGTAATACTGCACTACTTCAGTACTGTATAATGTATATACTGTGCATAGCTGTACATGTGTCATATGGTGTATTCATATATATTTATATTTGTATGAATGTACTGTACATATTTGTACTGTACACTGGCAATGACAATAAGTTAATCTAATCTAACCTAACATTTTTAACATGACAGTTGAAATGTAACGGAAACACTGAGCACTCTTAATACAATGAAATGTATTTATATTTATACCCGCAACATTTAAACTTATGGTAATTATCTTTAACACTAGAATGAACAAGGCATCATTTTGACCGTTTTGAAATTTGCATAGTCACTAACTTTGTCTAAATACAATCACAAAGCCTGCTGCTCCCTGACTTTTCCTAAAACTAAATGAATTTTCATTAAAACTAGTTTAAAAAATATTTATTGTGTGAATAAAAACAGAAATATAATCATTTCTACCCTATAACGTCCACAGGCAGTCATTTTGCACTGTTTAAATTGAGTTTTGGCCGACGGTCTGGATCCAGATAATGTGAAAGTATTATGTGAAGATAGTTGGCAGAGATGAATCATGCCTGTATTTGACAATATAGGGGAGATTGTTGTAGTAATACACACTCCACATCATCTTCAAGAGATGCACTGAAACCTCACAAAACAGCTGAAAGTAGTTTTGTAAACAGTAACGACTGGAACAGAGGATTTTTATCATCAGAACCGATTCATGAAGTTAGACTGCTTGCAAAGACAGGTGGCAACAGCGTGGACCGCAGCAGGGTGATGAAAGTGGGCGCCGCCTCGTACAAAGATGCCGACACCGGCTTCATGTGAGGCAAAGCCGGGACCCGCTGCACCCTGCTCTATCTAAACGTGCTAACTTATCGAAAAAATGCTACATGTAGAGACCTAGGGACTCATGTACAAAGCGTGGCGTACGCACAGAAAAGTGCCGTAGGTACGATCATTGTCACGGGCGGTCCACTAACAATTTAGGCCTACTTACAAACCCACCTTTTGTTGTGAAATATTCGGTAACATACTGTCGACCCTTTGCCTCTTTCACTTCTCTTATTTTTTTCTCTTTCCGTTTTTGACTTCCAGATTTTGAGGCATTTTCACATCCTCTGTCAAGTTGAATCTGCCGGCCGCTATAAGTTGAAGTCAAGCTGTTTGTGTTGCCTTGGTTACTGGATACAATTTGGGCGGACTGAACCATTTTTTATGTAATATATAGAGGGGGATGTGAGGGGCCCACGGACGTTTGTGTTTCCTAAACAAATATTTTTTTTTGACACCAGGAAACAGCAAATAGAATAATTTAAAGTTAAAATTTTTTACTATCAAATATTTTTTTTTAGCACCACAATTTTATTGGGGGCTTCTCTGTGGACCCCCTCTTAGTCATGGGCCCCGAGAATAGTCATCGTTTACCCCCCCCCGCCCCCCCCCCACAGCGCCCCCAGGGCCCGAGGCGGGGGGTCCCGAGGAAATTCAGGTTAAAGAAAACACAACTATGATCACTCACATGTACATCCTCCACACACACATTTACTATCTCAAGACCTAATGAGAAAACAAGGTCTAGGGTGTGCCCCTTTAAGTGTGTAGGTCCTGAGACATGTTGCGTAAAATTAAAAGAGTCAGTAATGGATAGGAGACCTGTAGCTGCAATACATGACATATCATCAATATGAAGATTAAAATCTCCAATAATTAAAACTTTCTCCAGCTTGATCATAGAGGTTAAAAAATCAGTAAAATCAGTGAGGAAGATACCTGCAGGACCAGGAGGGCGGTAAATTAACACACAATAAAATATGTTAACAGAACCAACCTTAATCATCTGCTACAAGAATATATGTGAATGACTTCATCTGCTACACTAAACATCACATAAAACATGCTCAATCGTACATGCTCATAAACCTTATACAATACATGATATTCACAGCAAAATGGAATATTAATGAGTTGAAAGCAAGGAATTATTAGCGTTTGTCACCTGAAAAGTGAATGCCCAGTCTCTCTGGATGCATATGCATTTCTGTGCTGTGTTTTGTACACTGACTTAAGAATATATGTGGATGACTTCATCTGCTACACATTACATAAAACATTAGATATGCAAATATTTATGACATTATTTGTATAAACAAGAATTTAAAAAAAAATAATTTTAGTTTGATGTGGAAGCTGCAACCTGTTAACACTGGACAGACTGAAAATAATTACTGTTGTTACAAATCTTGTTAAAAAAATAAATAAAAAATTGGTTGATTGGGAAACCAGTAAGGAATGGATTTGTGAATCAATCAATCACATTCCTGAACTGGGATAAAACCTCACCACAGTCCCATTCATGTTTCAGAAAATATTGAACTCGCTTTTAGTGCCACACAGTAAAGCTCACACTGGAACATCTGCAAAACATTTAAGAAGCAACAGAACAGTCATAAAAGTTTGAACTTATACAACACTTCATTTACAATAAAACTACAATTTCTCAGCCTCTTACGTGATGTAATGAAAGGAGATAACAATGTGTTCAAATTGTATGTATTTTATAATTTCATCTGATACTTCTCTTTAGAAGAATATAAAATTGTGTGTATGTATTTTATAATTTCATCTGATTGCCTTCAATTAAATATGATCTTGACATACTTGTTCACCTAACAATATTTAACATTTATCAACTGACCCTTAACTTCAATAGGCTCAAAAAAAAGAAAGAAAGAAAGAAAAAAATAGAATAAAAAAAACTAAAACAAAACCACACCCCCTTCCCCTGATAATAAAAAACAAAAATGTCTATGGAGTGTGTAGGAAGATCAGCCAGGAAATTGATGCTGTGCATTTACATTTCCACCCAAATGCTAGTCACTTCACATCCAAATAACATTAAAGAAATGCAATCCAATATTAAATTAATTCAGAACATGAAATGGCTCTACGAATTCAAATAAAGTACATAGTCTATATCAGCATTAACATTTTATTCAGTTTCTGTTATATTTTCCTCAACCTTTACATATTTTTTTACCATATTTTTAAATTCAAACCTGTTTTATTTAAAAATAGAACCCTCTTAATACATTCTCATAGACATTATACAATAAACACAACAAAATGTTGAATATTACTAACCGGAAAGCAAGAAAATGAATAAAAATCACCTAAAGATTGAATGCCCAGTTTTTGGATATATAAATCTCAGTGTTTTGTAGACTGAAATCACAGCTGCCACTAGAATGTATGTGAATGACTTCATCTGCCACACTTTAAATCACATAAAACATCAGATATGCTATATTATATAGCATATATAATTGACATTTATTTATTGAAGAGGAATAACCCCTTGAGATGAACCATCTCGTTTTCGAGGGGGTCCTTGAGTCCAGGTACAGAAATTGACATTGACCTTACAGCGGCAGTTAAACAAAGGGGGAAAAAAGAGAGAGAGAAAAAAAAAACAAAAAAAACAACTTACTTTAAGATAATGGTAAATGCAGAAATATATAATACATAATTCATACAAACAAGACATTCACTCATACAAGACTCTGACTCACACTCAAACATAAAAAGACAAATACAAAAAATATATACACATAACAAACACAAACCACATCACACACCATCAAGACGTAAGCACACATAAATGTAAGGGATTAATGCACCATACTAAAAATAGGTTTCATTTAGTCCCGTTTAAGGGTAACAACTCAGCGGTAACCACTGTAGAGCAGCAGTGAAGTGAAAGTCAATGATTTTATGTGACAATTTTCCCAGTCTCTCTGGATGTATATACATTTCTGTGCTGTGTTTTTAATACTGAGTTTGAAGCTGTCATAAGAATATACATTTCTGTGCTGTGTTTTTAATACTGAGTTTGAAGCTGTCATAAGAATATATGTGCATGACTTCATTCACTTCACATAAAACATCAGCCATGCAAATATTTATGAAAATACATGATCTGTATAAACAGGAATAAAAGAAAAAGCATTTAAGTTCAATGTGGAAGCTGCAACCTGGTCTCACTGGACAAACTAAAAATCGAAAACTATTTTAAATCACAAAAAAAAAAAAATTAAAACCATTGATAACTGTAATAAGAATAATAATAAAAAAATCAATCAATCAATTACTGTCGGGAAGCCATTGACTTACTTTTCTTTTCTGAATTGGCTTAATACACCACCACAGTCCCGTTCAACTCACTTAGTGCCACTCAGCGAGCATTTACAAAAAAAACTACCAAAAATAAAACCACATTTTCTCAGCCCAAATAGAATAAAAACACTATGCTCTTTGATATAAATGAAAGGGTCAATTTATTTATACAGCCGTAATTTAAAAACCGTAATTTAAAAACAGGAAGGGAGAGCTCCAATCTGATGTCCTGAGGTATGCTGTTCCATAATCTATTACTATTAGGGAGAGCTCTATCTGCTGTCCAGCTGTTCCATAGGGAGTTTATCAGAAAGGCACGATCCCCCTGAAACTTCAAGCGAGAGCGAGGTATATGAGGAGTTTATCAGAGGATCTGAGAGTTTGAGGAGATTGTTGGTAGCTGAGAAGTTCAGACAGATATGATGGTGAGACACCATTTAATGCTTTAAAAACAAATAATAAAATCTTAAAATGGGTCCTTCATTGCACCGATAACCAGTGAAAAAACGCTAAAATACCTTCCAAACTCCTACCTCTATCCAATAACAATTCAACAAAATTCTAACAAATAAATAAAAACTAAAAAAAAAAGTGACGTTTTTGTGTTGGAGTGTTGTTATGAACTACAGCAGTACTGCTTTATATCATTATCCAAATGAAAAATCCATCAAAATAATAAAATAGTAAATCAAAATACATTAAACTGGCTCTTACTGACTAATCCATTATGAAGAGGAAACTGTTTAATTGCATTATAATCAGAAAGAGCTAGCATTGTATGAATCAAACTCACTGAGACTGCCGACAGTTGCTTTTCCATAGTCATTTTATTATATTCATGTGTGTGTTTACAGACAAATCATATATAACAGTGAAATCGCATCATACTTTATCTGTCTTGTCTTGTCTGCATTCAAGAGGGATCGATTTTCAAGATCAATTTGATAGAAATTGGTAAGAGAAAAAGAAAAAGAAAACACAATTTAGTAATTTAGGATTTAATTTAAATTAACATTTTTAATAATCACATCAGAAAAACACACAAAACAAATCTAATCTTTATGGGGAAAAAAGAACAAACAAATGTACAGCTATTAGTCAGTTTGTGGTTGTGTAGCTAAACAAACAGTGAATGACAGAGCGACACAATATGATCTAAGCCACTTTACACTGTAAATACAGCACAGGAGCTACATGTGAAGCTTCATTGAATATATTAACATGTTCTGGTGTCATTAATTATTTAAAAAAAAAGAAAAAAGAAAAAAAGATTGCTTTATTAATGTAAAAACAGGAGAGTTTTCCAACCCGGTTCAGATAAAGAACAGGCTGAACAAAACCAGCCAGTATATAACAAAAGAAAGCAACAGTAAAAGGTTCCTGAAAATAACCTTGAGTCAGAATGGAATGGAATCCTGTGACAGTATATGGCACATATATGATAATCATGCTCACAGTAGTTATCAGAATCAGATAAAATGCTCTGCTCTTCGTGTGGTTGTTCTCCTCTCTCTTTCTCCCTCTCTCTCCTGGTCCTGGCTGCTTCAGAGCTCTGAGAACAGCCACAAGACAAAACAACTGGATGCAGAGGAAGAGGAGGAACTGTAGTGAGAAGCAGCATACATAAATATAGAAGTTACATGAGACCAAAGTAAACAAGCAGCACAAGCAGGAGCCAAGAGTGAACATCCAGACCACAGTAGAGCAGATCACTCTGTATCTGAGAGGTTTGAACTTCAGAAAGGTTACAGGATGAACCACTGCCAGGTAACGCTCAACACAGATCAGACACTGAAACAGAGGAAGCCCAGTGATGCCTAGTCCAAATAAAAAATATTTGAATGTTTTGATACTTGAAAACCAGCGATCAAGTACATGGAGAAAAATGTTCAGAGTACTGGCCAGCTCACAAACAGAGATATTAAGGATGAAGAATTCTGATGCAACTCCACTTCCTGTTCCTGTGATGATGAGCCATATCACATAGAAGTGTGTAGGAAAACCAAACAGGAAATTGAAGCTGTGCAGACAAAGATCCAAAATTTTTAACAGCCCAATGTGTTGAGTTGTGGAGAATGTAGAAGATTCAGGTATGAATTTATCTGTACAGTTATTCATCTCGTTTCTGTTTGTCTCTCGGCTCAAAATCTCACAGAAAATGTAGGCATTCTTTCAAAAAAAAAAAAAAAAGTTACCAATACATGAACCTAAATTTGCATGTAATTTCAAAGCTATTATGAAAGATTTTACAGTATGATTTGTATATCTCCAAAAATTCCCAAATACTTCTATTCATGTATTTTTGGAGAAACGTGTTTTACCAATAAATAAATAAATAAAATAATAATAATAATTAATTTAAAGTCTCTGGAAATATATAGTGCATAAATAAAATTTGGCGTCCTACATTCTCAAAAAAACAAAACATAACAAAAAAAGGCACAAAGGCTGTCACTGGTGCAGTACCTTTTCAAATGGTACACTTTTGTACCATATTTACCCCTATAAATGAGGCATATTAGTACCTAAAATATAAATATTAGTACCTTTTGAAAGATTCTTGAATCTCTTGAACATACATATTGGTACCTTTTGAAAGATTACCACCCCATTGACAGTTTTTATATCTTCATGGTCTGCATATAAAATGCTGGCATTTGCAAAGTATCTGATTTCATCAAAAGGCATAGCTGCTGTCCTATTTTAACAGAACAGAATAGCTTTTCAAACCAATTTTAGAACTGCTTATGATGAACACAGCATAAAATGCTCAAGATGATACTCATCTCAAGCACAAACAGTCTCAAAATATGTTGAATGAAGTTGAATACAGTATAGTTTAGCAAACCGGTCAATCTCAGGAACAAGTTCCATCATATCTTTTTGACTTTCATATATTCTTGTTTTATCATTATTAAATTAACAAACTTCACATAATTCAGACTGTGTGAAAAGAAGTCAAAGATACAAGATTTAAAGGTACATTCTAAATGTACTATTCTATGATACACTTCTAAAAGCCCCAAATCTAGTATCTAGTGCCTACATTCATATAAATCTCATAATCTATTGAATTAGCGAATAAGTGGAGTTTTATCACCTGAAGAGTGAATGTCCAGTCGCTCTGATTGTGTATAAATCTGTGTTGTTTTGTAGACCTCACAACTGTCACAAGCATATTTATGTGCACGAGTTAATCTGCCTCATAGCATAAATCATCACACATTCAAATATATTAATTAAACATAAGGTTCAAAAAGACAGTCATATATCTTACTAAACATTTGAATGAAGTAATACTGACTGACTTGAATTTAAAATCGAACACCAATGCCAACAACAACAACAGTATATGAAAAAGCTAACAGCAGGTCAATGACTATCATACAATAATAAAAAAAAAATCAAACAAAATCAAAAATCATCAGAAACAATCAAATGTACAACTGTAAGAAAGACTGGCAGCAAACTAAATCCAAGTTTATGTGGAACAATCAAATGTACAACTGTAAGTTTGTTTGTGATGATGGATCTCTTTAAATAAACATGCAGAGAGTCACACAAACACATTCTATCATATATTTAATGATCGATCTGAAAAGGGAAGGTTTGCTTTCCCCATATACATGATGAAATTATGTTATGGATTTTTTTTACTTTCTTAATTTTTTTTTACATATTTACATCAAAATTGAAAATATGGATATTTTTTACATATTTAGTGATAAAAATCACTGTTATGGTAAAAAAAAATCTACAGGATTTTTTTTTACATGTTTAGTGATAAAAATCACTGTTATGGTCCCAAATAGTCTAGGGGAGCATTGCAACAGAAATATATGGTTGGTGGTGAATGAATGTACAACAGCAGAGAAAACCAAATCTCCAGGCCCAGAATGACTACAATAACCCAAACAACCATGATATATTGCAATAAAAGGGAGACAAAAAGTACAACAACAAAAAGAAGAATGTCTTTTGAGCCACTATCAAAATAAAATTTTAGTTATATTATGATATTAAGCAGACAGTATACTAATTCTCAATGCTAGTTGACATGTAGTTGCAAAGTTATTTGATAAAGTGTTACCCAAAACCTTATGAATCTGGATGTAACAACCACAAACAAATAAAATCTATGAGCAACAACCACATCTAATGAGTACACAGAATGGAGTTAAAGTGCCTGTAAGAAGTCTTTGAGGTGGTTTAGTAAGATCCAAAACCTAAACAACTTTATGATTTATGGAAAGTGAAGACAGGAGAGTTTACCAACCCGGTTCAGAAAAAGAACAGGGTGAACAAAAGCAGCCAAAATAAAACAAAATAATCCAACAATGAAAAGTTCCGGAATATACTTTTGACTTAGAATGAAAAACGACCCTGAGACGGTAAGTGGCACATAGAGAACAAACATGTTCACAGTAGTTATCAGAATGATATAAAACGCTCTTTTCTTCATGTGGTTTTCCTCATTTCTCTCTCTCCTTCTCTCTCCAGGTCCTGACTGCTTCAGAGCTCTGAGAACAGCCACACAGCAGAACACCTGGATGGAGAAGAAGACGAGAAACTGCAGCGAGAAGAAACATGAATAAAAATAAAACAAGTCTAAAGTAAACATGCAGAATAAACAGGAGCCAAAAGTGATTATCCAGACTACAGTGCAGCAGATCAATCTATATCTGAGAGGTTTGTACTTCAGAAAGGTGACAGGATGAACCACTGCCAGGTAACGCTCAACACAGATCAGAGACTGAAACAGAGGACGACCAGTGATGCCTAGACCTATTAAACACTCAGTTATTGTCTTGAGAATTGGATAATAATCAAATAGAGAGAGCAAAGAATTCAGAGAGTTACAAATCTCACAAACAGAGAGATTGAGGTTGAAGAACTCTGATGTAATTCTACTTCCTGTTCCGGTGATGATGAGCCATAAAACATAAGAGTGTGTAGGAAGACCAAACAGAAAATTGAAAATGTCTAGAATGTTTATTAGCCCCAAGTAAAGAGTTGTGGAGTTTGTAGATGCTCCAAATGTGGTGTCGTTCACTGTAGAGTTATCCATCTCCTTAACTGCACCTTCAGCTCAAAAGATCACCGAAAATGTAAAAGTTCTATGAAATAAAATGGAGAGGATAAGGCTGGAGATTCACAGTAGTTTAAATGAATAGTTCAACCAAAAAAAAAAAAAAAAACTCTATCATCATTTACTCACCCTAATGACATTCCAAACATGTATGACTGCCTTTTTTCTGTGGAACAAAATAAATTTTGATAAATGTCTTTGTGTTTTATTTTTTCATATAATGAAAGTCAAACAGGTCTGTGTGGTTTGGACTCCAACATTCTTCAAAATGTCTATATTTTGTGTTTCAAAGAAGAATATAATATATAATATAATATAATAAAACATCATTTTCATTTTTGGTTGAATAATCCCTTTAAACATAATGATGATGATGATGCTTATGATGATTTATGATTTACACTTTTATACCCATATTTTAAACACAGCAGATCACTCTATATCTGAGAGGTTTGAACTTCAGAAAGTTTACAGGATGAACCACTGCCAGGTAACGCTCAACACAGATCAGACACTGAAACAGAGGACGACCAGTGATGCAGAGTCCTTAAAAAACCAAGTTAATTCCAAGAGTCTTAAAAGCCAAAGATAATCAGTACATACTAAACAGAACAAGGAATTCAGGCAGTAAACAATCTCACAAACACATTGATCTTTTGATGATGAGCAATAAAACATAAGAGTTTATCAAGAGACCAAAGAAGAAATGAATGCTGTACACACACTTGTAGAGAATGGTCACTGCTTCAAAGGACTGAGTTGTGCAGTTTTTAGATGTTCCATATGTGGTGAAGTTCAATGTAGAGCTGTTCATATATGGGAGGAAAAGAACTTTGGTACAGAAATCTCAGCTTTCATTGAACACATACATGAATCACAATGCAGTTGAATTAAATGTAGTGCTGTTGTAATTTAGTAAAATGGTCATTCTCAGGAAAGGATCACATCAAATGTTTTTAACATTTTAAAATGAACAAACTTCACATAAACCAGACTGGGTGAGACAAATCAAAAGTCAGCAAAGGTATGATTGGAAGATAAAATTTCAAGCCTAAATAACCAAAGCACTTCAATTTAAAATTCTTTAAAAAAATTGTATGACTCTTTTATTAATAATAAGGTTATAGATTATAATAGCAATATAGTTAACCTATTTATATTGATTATAAGAGTTTATCACCTGAAAATGTCCAGAATGTCCAGTCTCCTTGGATGTGTATAAATGTGTGCTGTGTTTTCTGGACTGACTTCACATCAAAAAAAAAAAAAAAAAATATGTGCATAATTTCATCTGCTGCATATCGTATAAATCACCAGAAATGTAAAAGCAAATAAATAGTCTCAGATTAATAGCTGAGTAATTTAAATTTTGATTATCAGTCTGCCCATATAATCTTTATAAATCCAAAACCGACTTCAGAGTTGGAACATTTTAAACACCTGGTATGCAAATGTTCAGTCTGTCAATCAAAACATTGACATGGGTGTAGATAGACAATTATTTATTTATTTATTTCCCTGGATATAATCTATCTGTATTTTTTAGTGTTCAAACAAAAGGTACTCAAACACTTCCAATTTAATCTGTAAATAAGTGAAAGGTGTAATTCATTAAGGATCCCTTAAAATACACAGAGCACTGAATGAACACACTAACATGTTCTGGCATATTCCCATCCCATTAAATTAAAGTTATCAAACAGAAAAATAACAAGCAATCTGATTTAGTAAAATATGACAATTGCAGGTTTTATGGGGAACAGAGACATGAGGGTTTCCCAGCCCGGTGCAGATAAAGAACAGGCTGAACAAAACCACCCAGAATAAAACAAACAATACCAACAGACAAAGGATCATCAAAATTGTGTTGTGTCAGCATGTAAACGAATCCTGAAACAGTAAATGGCATATATATCATCATCGTGCTCATGGTAGTTATTAAAATAAGATAAAATGCTTTTCTTTTCATGGGATTTTCCTCCTCTCTGTCTCTCCCTCTCTCTCCTGGTCCTGACTGCTTCAGAGCTCTGAGAACAGCCACAAGACAAAACAACTGGATGGAGAAGAGGACAAGAAACTGAACTGAGTTTATGCATGCATAAATGTAAAAGTTAAGTAAGACAAAAGTAAATATGCAACACAAACAGGAGCAAAAACTAAATAACCAGACCACAGTGCAGCAGATCACTCTATATCTGAGAGGTCTGAGCTTCAGAAAGGTTACAGGATGAACCACTGCCAGGTAACGCTCAACACACATCAGACACTGAAACAGAGGACGACCAGTGATGGCAAGTCCCACTAAAAAGTATGTTAATAATGTGACACTTGAAAACCGAGAAATATTATCAAGCACAGTGAACAAGGAGTTCAGACAGTTGGCAATCTCACAAACAGAGAGATTGAGGATGAAGAATCCTGATGCAACTCCACTTCCTGTTCCTGTGATGATGAGCCATATAACGTAGGAGTGTGCAGGAAGACCAAACAGGAAATTGATGCAGTGTACACTGAATTTTACATTGCCCAATATCCCACTGGATTGAGCTATGGAGTTTGTAGAAACAGCAAATGTGGTGAAGTTCATTGCAGAGTTATTCATTTTCTTTTCAGTGATCTTTCTTCACTGTCCAGAACATAACCAAACATATGTGTAAAATTGCAATATTGTGATCTCTAGGAACAAAATGAAAGCAAAAGTTATTTAAAATGGGCTATTTGGTTGCAGCAGACCACCAAACACACACACACACACACACACACACACACACACAGGCCTCCACACACACACACACACACACACACACACACACACACACACACACTCACAGTGCAAATATATATATATATATATATATATATATATATATATATATTATATATATATAATATATATATATATAAAATAGAACCTGATTCCAAAAAAGTTGGGACACTGTAATTGTGAATAAAGCATTCTGAAATAAAAGCATTCTGTTTTTATTGTGAATAAAAACAGAATGCAATGATGTGGAAGTTTCAAATTTCAATATTTTAAATATTGTCCTTGTCCTCTTTAGTCCGGATGACATGGCATCCCAGTTTTCCAAAAAGAACTTCAAATTTTGATTCGTCTGACACAGAACAGTTTTTTCACTTTGCCACAGTCCATTTTAAATGAACCTTGGCCCAGAGAAAATGCCTGTGCTTCTGGATCATGTTTAGATATGGCTTCTCTTTTGACCTATAGAGTTTTGGGCCGGCAACGGCGAATGGCATGGTGGATTGTGTTCACCGACAATGTTTCTGGAAGTATTCCTGAGCCCATGTTATGATTTCCATTACAGTAGCATTCCTGTGATGCAGTGACGTCTAAGGGCCCGAAGATCACGGGCATCCAGTATAGTTTTCCGTCCTTGACCCTTACGCACAGAGATTGTTCCAGATTCTCTGAATCTTTGGATGATATTATGCACTGTAGATGATGAAAACTTCAAACTCTTTGCAATTTTTCACTGAGAAACTCCTTTCTGATATTTCGCAGCATTGGGGGAATTGGTGATCCTCTGCCCATCTTGACTTCTGAGAGACACTGCCACTCTGAGAGGCTCTTTTTATACCCAATCATGTTGCCAGTTGACCTAATAATAATATTGCAAAATGGTCCCTCCAGCTGTTTCCTTATATGTACATTTAACTATTTTCCGGCCTCTTATTGCTAACTGTCCCAACTTTTTTGGAATGTGTAGCTCTCATGAAATCCAAAATGAGCCAATATTTGGCATGACATTTCAAAATGTCATTCATATTAAACATTTGATATGTTATCTATATTCTATTGTGAATAAAATATAAGTTTATGAGATTTATAAATTATTCCATTCCTTTTTTACTCACATTTGTACAGTGTCCCAACTTTTTTGGAATCGGGTTTGTATATTATATTATATATATATATATATATATATATATATATATATATAATATATATATGTATGTGTGTGTGTGTGTTATGCAAGAATTAAATGCAGGGAAGACTACTAAAAAGGTTATTTGATTGAACATACCCTACCTCTTTTTGGAAAAGAGAACAAATTCTCTTCGATGACAATGTTGTCATATTGTATGTTGTTTTGTAATTATATGTTATCTTATTTTAAAACATTATCACTGATAAACATGTATTTTTCATCTTCAGTAAAGCTACGGTCACACTAAACTTCACATCAGCATGCAAAATTTCAATGGACACTGACTGTGAAGGTATATCACGACTGAAATTTGTGTTATCAAATGCAGCGGATCACAGACACACTTTAAAGAACAGAGCAGATAACATCCATCCATCCAACAATTTTCAAAACATTCCTGAAATGTTTAAATATTGAGATTCTATTATTAACAACATTTACATTCATATAGAAAATCTAATGAGAGCTCACCTGAAGAATGAATGTCCAGTCTCTTTGTCTGTACACAAATCTCTGTGCTGTGTTTTGTAGACTGACTTCACAGTCATAAGAATATATGCGTATGACTTCAAATGACGTCAGAACTTACACCAAATGTGCAAGAAGTAACATAATATCATTTTGTAAAAATGACACCGCAGTCACATTTTTGAACACTTTATTTACATAAAAATACTTACTACGTACTAGTTTTAACTAACTTTTAAGTTACTAAATTAAAAACTTACTAACCCTCTTATATGATATTATGCAAGGATTAAATGCAGACAAGACTAATAAAAAGGTGACTTGATTGAACAGACTCTACCTGTCTTTGGAAAAGAGAAGAAATTATCTTTGATAACAATGTTGTCATATTTTATGTTGTTTTCATCCGATAGCCAGTGATTAAACTTATCTTGAGGTGACACTGAAATTGTTCAGCAAGCAACATTAATCAGCTGACCATTAACTAATACTAACAAAATAATAATTATTGTTATATAATCATTGATTGACGTATAGCCTAAAAACTTGGATTTTCTATCAACAGCTTTTATAAATCTGAATCTGGCCAGCACAGGTGCAACACTTAACACCTGTTATGCAAATGTATTTATCTAACATTTGTCAAATGAAAGACATATACTGTACAATATCTGTGTGATGGGATTTCAGGTCAAATGAAATAATCTCTGTGTGATGGTAAATTTGGTAAACATATATATAAATCTTATCTAATAAGCACACACAACATTTCAATCTGAATGTAGAATGAGACAAAGATTGAGTATGTATGTTTAATAAGTAGTCCTAATTAAAACCATACAGATTTTGTGAGATGTGAAAGATTAGTGCAGTAATAAATTACAGACACCAAAGAGTTCAGACAGATACCAAGCTCACAAAACGAGAGATTGAGGTTGAAGAATTCTCATGTAACTCCACTTCCTGTTCCTGTGACAATGAGCCGTAAAGCATAGGAGTGTGTAGTTAGAACAAACAAGATACTGATGCTGCATGTACAAATGTCCAGGGTGGTCATTACCCCAGTTACATCATATGAGTTTGTAGATGCTTCTGATAAGAAGGTCATGTTAAGTAGGGTGATGTTAGGTCAACTATGCCAGACAAGATTAAAGTTTTATAATAATTTAGTTTGGTTTTCCAAAGCTTAATACATCTGAAATTGGCATACAAGTGTGATGCATTGAACACCTGACATGCAAATTTTAAGTGTCATATACAGAATAAATGTGTTATGATAAGATTTCAAGTACATTAAAACAATCTCCCGGCCAATCGACAAAATGGAAAATATTAACAATGGGTGTTGATATAAAAAAATAAATAAATAAAATAAAACACACAAACAATAAAAACTATTTGCAAGATACATATCTAATAAACACACATAATAGAGTCAATGTGTCTGTAAGAAAGTCTGTGAGGCGGTTGATTGATTTAAATCAACAGAAAACTGAATGAAAGCATAACATACATGTTCTAATGTCATAAACACTAAAATAAAGGAAAGACAATTCAAATTAAATGGGAGGAAAAGAAAACAAAGTTTATTATTTTCAGATCTTTAAACAAACTCAGGATCACACTTATTTTAAATTTTTTTTTTTTGGTGCTAAAAAAAATCTACTGTCAGGATTTACTGAATACACATGACCCTTAATATTTTATTGAAAACGAAGACAGCAGAGTTTTCCAGCCCGTTTCAGATAAAGAACAGGCTGAACATAACCAGCCAAAATAAAACAATATAATCCAACAGTTATAATATCCTGAAAATACCTTTGAGTCAGAATGAAAAACAATCCTGATATAGTAAATGGCACATAAATGGCAGCCATGTTCACAGTAGTTATTAGAATGAGGTGAAATGCTCTTCTCTTCATGTGGTTTTCCTCCTCTCTCCCTCTCCCTCTCTCTCCTGGTCCTGACTGCTTCAGAGCTCTGAGAACAGCCACAGGACAAAACAACTGGATGGAGAAGAAGAGCAGGTACTGCAGTGAGAAGAACCATGGATATATAATAGGAAACAAGTCTAATATAAAGATGAGGCACAAACAGGACCCAAGAGTGATTATCCAGACCACAGTGCAGCAGATCACTCTATATCTGAGAGGTTTGAACTTTAGAAAGGTGACAGGATGAACCACTGCCAGGTAACGCTCAACACAGATCAAACACTGAAACAAAGGACGACCAGTGATACCTAGTCCTGTTAAAAAATACATTAATGGCTTGAGACTTGGATCCCAAACCCAACTATAAAGTGTAGAGAGCAAAGAGTTCAGACAGTTACCAATCTCACAAAAAGTGAGATTGAGGATGAAGAACTCTGATGCCACTCCACTTCCTGCTCCGCTGATGATGAGCCATAAAACATAGGAGTACAAAGGAAGACCAAACACAAGATTGAAAATGTCCAGAATTTTCAGTGGCCCAAATAAAAAAGTTGTGGAGTTTGTAGATGCTTCAGATGTGGTGAAGTTCACTGTAGAAATATTCATCTTCTTAACTGTCCCTCAGCTCAAATGCTCACAGAAAATGTATTATTTCTATGAAAAAAAAAAAAAAAAAAACAAAATAAGCCTGGCGTTCATAATCATTGTTTATACAATAATTTAAAAGGACAGTTTACCCAAATTTGAAAACTCTACCATCACCCTCATGTTCATAGAATAAAAGTCAAATGCGTCAATGTAATTTGGACCCCTAGATTCTACAAAATATCTTCATTTTGTGTTCCACAGAAGAACTATAATTATCATTATATAATTATCAACTTGTCCTACATCTATATAGCAACATACAGCATCTGCTTGATTTATCCGAGAGTTTAATAATGCTGACAGAGCAATTCCTTTAACAGATTGTATTAAATAAATGCCCTGACATGCCCTAATTGCTTCCTTCCTGACCTACTGTAGAATCACATTTACATTTTGGTTTCAGGAAAAAATCTCTTCCATACGCACTAAACTTTGCATGTTTCAAAGCTACAGTCTTTGAAAGATTTTTCAGCTTGTTTACTTTCTAGGTGGGGTCGTGGACTCTTCCATACGCACTAAAAAATCCACATTCCAAAAAAAAATTCTCAGAAAGATTTATCAACTTTATTTACACAGAAATCTCTTCCATACACACCAAACTTTGCATGTAGTTTCAAAGCTACAGTCTTTGAAAGATTTTACAGCTTGAATTATTTACTTTATTTACTGACACAAGTTGTCTGGGTGAACAAAGTCAAAACAAGTAAAAAAAAAGTAAGATTTGAAGTTACATTTTCAACACTTCCCAATATAGATAACCAGAACACTTATATACTGAGATTATATTATTAATAAGAAAGTAGAACTTATTTTTATAGTCTACAATCATACAGAGTTTATAAGAGGAATTTGTCACCTGAAGAGTGAATGTTCTGTCTCTCTGGATGTGTATAAATCTCTGTGCTGTGTTTAGTAGACACAGCTTTCACAAGAACATATGTGTGTGACTGCATGAATTCATCTACACATTACATAAAACATAACATATGCAAATATTTAAAGTAAACCCAAAATGTTCATTTTTGAGTAAACACTGGAGCCAACTTGACATGGTTCAGGAATGCACATTTTAAAGAAGTAGTTTGCTGATTTTCACCCAGCTTTGTATTGTTACTTTGTTGGTTATATATGTAAATCAGCAATGTGCATATATCTGCACCCATATCTCCTTATTTTTTTTTTTTTTTTTACTGCATTGACAAGTTTTATTAAAAGCCCATCTTTCCAATGGTAATTGGCCAATTTAATTATCATGTATCACCACTTTTTGATAAACCTCCTTCACCTCGATGGTGTCATGCACTGAACAGAGACATGAAGGTTGAGGATACAAACGCAGTATTTATTTAAGGGGTAATCCACAAATGTAGTCCATAAAACAGACAAAGGTCATACAGTACTAGTGATTTTTAATTCTTGAATGAATCTTTTTTTTGAGCTGGTTCTCAGGAAGCAACCGGTTGAGCCGGTTCACAAAATCTAACTGAATCGAACTTTAGTTCTGGGTTAATGATGCAGGACGCACAGCCGAATTAGCATGACCGACTCAAAAAGAACCAAATGAGCCGGTTTAACCAACTGTTGAAGTTTGCCGTGGATTGCCAAGGATTCTGACGAGTAAGTTGCACCACGTGTGTACCACCAAGGACTTGAACGAGCCTGATGCAAGCCCTGGATTTTGGAAAAACCTGAATTTTAGCACGGTTTATTGTGCATGCAGTTTTTTATGCAAAATCAAGGAGTTTATAAGACAGGTTTATTCTTTCTTTATACAATACTTTATACTTGTAGTACATATCCGCATTTGTGCATCAGTGTCTGTAATGTGTGCTGTAGGTGCGAAACTTTTAGGAATCTTAGGTAAGTTCCTAGTGAATACGTAAGTATTAAGTCCTGGTAGGTTAAGTCCTTGTAGGCTAGTCAATACTGGTCAGTCATATCTGACATAAAGGATCTGCGATAGAAACAGTGACCACTAACATCATTAAAGGGGTCATATGATGTTGCTAAAAAGAACATTATTTTGTGTATTTGGTGTAATGAAATGGGTTTATACTGTTTAAGTTTCAAAAAACATATTATTTTCCATATACTGTACATTATTGTTTCTCCTCTATGCCCCCTCTTACTGAAACCCGTCGATCTTTACAAAGCTCATTGTTCTGAAAAGTGAGGTATGCTCTGATTGCTATCCAGTGTGTTGTGATTGGCCTAATACCTTAAGTGTGTGATGGAAATGTTACTCCCCTTACTATACTGTGAAGGCGTGTGTCCCGGAGCGCCAAAACAAAAACATTAAAACCCATTATAAACATGGCATTTGTTGCATCCAGTAGGGACATAATTACTGATTATAATGACTTATACTATCTTTTACACGTTGTGTTGCATCACACCACGTAAACATAAAACCATGTCTGCATTTGTGATCAGAGAAACAACAAGCGCTACTCTACACTGCTCAAAACTCGCGTTTGAATTATCAGTTGCAAATCCTTTAAATATGTAAACGTACTTACAGGCTGTGAGTCAGAACAGCCGGCATTGTAGTCTACTGTACTCTCCCAGGATCAGGAAACAGTCCTTCATAAAATGCGCTGCACACATCTGAATATTTGGGTTGAACTGTTCTGGAACAGTGTTGTAAATACAACTTAACCACTGATTTCTAGTTGTGTCATCTTTACGAAGACCAAAGTAAGTAGTTCTGCTTTCACAATGAAACACAGCATCTCCACGACATTTTGCCAGCAGCAACAGTGAGGATAAAAGTTAGGCCTTCTTTCCATGAACATTTGGGTGGTGTTATGCAAATCCCACATCGTGACGTAGACGTGGGGGCGTGTTAGAATGAGCCATTTTAGGTAGGTTGATTCTTAACTTTTATAAAGAATATCTCTTTGGATTTGAGACTTTAGTCTTTGCAACTTTACTGATCTTCTTTATGCACCAAGAGCTTGTAACACTCCAAAGAGAAAAGAAAAAATTAAATCGCTTCATATGACCCCTTTAACATAAGTGAATGAAAGGCAATAATCAGCTGTATGCATTCACACAAATAACTTTTCATTTGAATGTTTCAATGTGTTGACACAAATGAATTTATCTGACTGCTTCATTGATACAAAATGGCACTGAGTTTTTAGATTTTTTTTTTTTTGCTGTTGCTTCAAACAACAGTAACAAAAATAGTTAACATATAAACATAACACAACATTCATATTATAACAATCATACATGAAATAAAATATAAAAAATAAAAACAACAAAACAGATATTTCTTCCTTTTCCCTAGAGACACGTTTAGCATACAATTGAGTTGAAAAGCATAGTGGGGAAATTCTTTTTCAAAGTATTTCTCCATACAATTTAACAATTTCATTCTTTTTTTTATTATTATTAATTAACACTAAGGACTTTTTTAACGACTCTATTTCTTTTAAGAATACTTCACATTTAGTTATAAAATTCGCAAATTTTTGTTTATTAAATGTAATATTTGCCATGTAAAATGTACATAAAAAGTTGACAGCATATTTAAACATTTTGCTTTTGTGTGTGTAAGAACATATAACATCTTTTAATGATAATTTATAATTAACATTCCTTGGGACAAATAAAAGAAAGCTAATTGTTAGAAAATAAATGCCTAGTGACATCATTTCTTGTTGATGTCAGGAGCCAATGAATCAGCTTTTTGAACCGGTTCAATCAGAAATACAGAAACGTGCTGCAAATACTCAACACAAATGCAGAAACGTGCAAGTATACAGACCAAAACAAGCAGGATTCCTGTATGAACTGTTTTTGTTTGTGTTATGAGAATTTGCAGCAAGTGTCTTGTCAAATTGATGAAGATGTTTTCTTAATTTGCAGGTGTTTTTGTTTTTCATTTACAAGGTTTAAAAATATAGTATAGACACATGCAAGACTTAAAAGTGAATAACTGCCTGAACCAGGCTTATAAAGGGTAAGCAAACAGCATTAACAAGGCACAGGTGAAATCAATGAGTGCTGATGAGTCTGTGCAAAAGATTGTGGGGAATGAAGTCCATGACAAAGTGGTATCTCTGATGGACATGCAGGGCACTCCAGCTGATGATCGTAACAGATGTTTTAGTTTGCACTTAGCCAGTTGTGCATAACTGGAAATTTGTTTAAACTAACATAAAATAATAAATTAAAACTGTTTCAATACAAACTGCTCATTGCATCATATAATTGAGAATTATAAATGTATTAATCAAACTCACTGAGACTACAAACAATTTATTTTCCATGCATCATTTTATTATATCCATGTGTGTGTTTACAGACAAATTATATGTAACAGTGAAACATAATTCCTAAATGATCTGTCCTGTCTTGTCTGAATTCAAGATGTGAGACGTGATTGACAGGTGAATATACTTGTTCTGACATCGTAAACAGTGATATATAAAAATAAATAAATAATAAATAAACAATTTGATTGAAATGGGGAAAAAAGAAAACAAGATTTCAAAATTTAAGACCTAAAAGCTAATCGACTTAATGTTTTACTGAAAGACAAGATATTTTACCAACCCCGTTCAGATAAAGAACAGGCTGAACAAAACCAGCCAAAATAAAACAAAATAATCCAACAGTAAAAAGGTCCTCAATATACTTTTTTGTCAGGACAAAAACCAATCCTGAGATAATAAATGGCACATACATGATAGTCATGCTCACAGTAGTTATTAGAATGATATAAAACGCTCTTCTCTTCATGTGATTTTCCTCCTCTCTCTTTCGCTCTCCTGGTCCGGACTGCTTCAGAGCTCTGAGAACAGCCACAAGGAAAAACATCTGAATGAAGAGGAAGAGAAGGAACTGCAGCGAGAAGAACCATGTATAAATATATATAAAGCCTAAAGTAAACATGCAGCCTAAACAGGATCCAAGAGTGATTATCCAGACCACAGTGCAGCAGATCACTCTATATCTGAGAGGTTTGAATTTCAGAAAGGTTACAGGATGAACCACTGCCAGGTAACGCTCAACACAGATCAGACACTGAAACAGAGGACGACCAGTGATGGTGAATCCTAGAAAAAAACGTCTTAATGTCTTAAGACTCGGATCCCAAACACAACAAACAAGAATACTGAACACAGCACTCAGACTGTAAACAATCTCACAAACAGAGAGATTGAGGGTGAAGAACTCAGATACAACTCCACTTCCTGTTCCTTTGACGATGAGCCATATGACATAGGAGTGTGTAGGAAGACCAAGCAACAGATTGAAAATGTCCAGTATTTCCAGTAGCCCAAAGAAAAGAGATGTGGAGTCTGAAGAATTTCCAGCTGTGGAGAAGTTCACTGTACAATTATTCATCCTATGGAGAAAAAAATAAAAAAAAATCTCAACTTTCATTGAACACATATATTCAACCAAACTTTGCATGTAGTTTCAGTGTGTTGTTGTGAAAGACTTTACATTTGTTTGTATAATATTTGCTTTCTGATTTATTTCCTAGTTTGTGTATACATGGCCGAAAATGGGTGTTACAAATCTCTGAAGAAACATTTTATTTTTATCAAACAAGAAAGAAAAAAAAAGGGGAAAGTAAAAAAGACAACAACATATGATCATAACATAGCATTTAATGAATTATATTTTTGTGGTTAATACACAACTGTCAAGACTATGATATATGCAACATAAAAATGCTCGATGAAATCCTCATTTCTAACTTTCAAGCTGATGTAATTCAGTAAAACAGATATTAAAAACATTCATTTCTTATAACATAAAAAAAACTTCACATAATTCAGACTGTGTAAAGAAACATAGTCAAATACAGTTCAAATAACCAAGACACTTCAATATTAGATTCTTTCAAAATCTGATATCACTCTATTAATAATAATCTTCTAATTATTTAGTTTATAAAATTTTATCACCTGAAGTGTGAAGAGTCTCTCTGGATGTATATAAATCTATGAGCTGTGTTTTGTAGAGTGACTTCACAGCTGGCACAAGAATATATATGCATGATTTCATATGCTACACATCACATGAATTACCAAAATGCAAATATTGAAAGCAAACAAATGTAAGTCTGAGATCTGTTCACAAAGACACATTTCAAATGTTGAACCTTATCTTCAATGTAGACAACAGCGTGATTGTTATGATGCAAACTTATTTCTAAATCATCAAAAATACTAGAAGATAAAATATAAGAAAATAGTAAAATATTACAATTGCACAAACTAAAACAAAAAAATACAACAAACAAACCAACCAAAGTAAAACAAAATAACACAACGCACAAAACCAGCTAGTATATAACAAATCAAACCAGTGATCCAAATTGCATAAATATTGTGGTTTGTTAGAACGGTAACTAATCCTGAAATAGCAAATGGGACATATATGATAGTTGTGGTTGCAGTATTTATTAGAATGATTAGAAATGCTCTTCTCTTCATGTGGTTTTCATCCACTCTCTCTCTCATTCTCTCTCCTGGTCCTGACTGCTTCAGAGCTCTGAGAACAGCCACAAGACAAAACAACTGGATGCAGAGGACCAGCAAGAACTGCACCGATAAGACTGATGGTGTTTGACTTATATATAAGCAAAAGAAACAAGACCAAAGAGTGATTATCCAGACCACAGTGCAGCAGATCGCTCTGTATCTGAGAGGTTTGTACTTCAGAAAGGTTACAGGATGAACCACTGCCAGGTAACGCTCAACACAGATCAGACACAGAAACAGAGGACGACCAGTGAAGACTAGTCCTAGTAAAAACAGTGGTAATTCTGTGATATTTGCCAAGCAAATTGACACAATATAGAACAAACAATTCAGACAGATACCAATCTCACAAACAGAGAGATTGAGGATGAAGAACTCTGATGTAACTCCACTTCTTGTTCCTGTGATTATGAGCCATAAAACATAGGAGTGTGAAGGAAGACCAAACAGCAGATTGATGCTGAACACACACATTTTCAGACTGTCCACAAGACCACTATAATGAGTTGTGGAGTTTGATGTTCCAGATGAGGTGAAGCTCACTGTAGAGTTAATCATCTCCTCTGTGTTTGTCTTCTCAGATCAACAGCTCACACAATTATGCTGCAGCTGTGATTTACAGGAAGAGAGAAGTGTAAATGAGTCAATCAACTCAAATTAATAATTCAAATGAATAATACATACAGTTTACAAAATGTCCTATTTGCAGTCAAATAGCCAGAGCATATCATTATTAAATGATTTCAAAATATGGTTTCATTAATTGAATAATATTTCCTTTTATAGTCTACGATCATATTCCCCATGAGCAAATTTATTTAAATTGTTCCTTCTGTTCAATAAAACAAAAATGGCTCTTTTTTAGCTCTTTTAAAGCTCTTAATACCTTTTTAACTTTAATAACAAGAAATTGAATCAAAAAGGAGTTGATCAGAAGAGTGAATGTCCAGTCTCTCTGGATAGATATAAATCTCTGTGCTATGTTTTGTACAGCTGTCACAAGAACACACAGTATGTGAATGCCACACGTCACATAAAACATCAGATATGAAAATTTTAATGTAAAATCTACAAGGTTAAAAAATAAAATAAAATCAATGGTCAATTCCATCTGTAAAGCAGAAATCACCAATGGAAAAGTGAATATTTAGTCTCCCCAAACACTCTTTATTTTGGAAATGGCCAGCACAGGTGCCACTCATTCAACACATTATATGGAAATTTTATGGCCATGCATGTCAAAATGAAAGAGAAAAATACTCTACACATCTTTGTTATGATGGGATTTTATGCAAGGTGGCACTCGGCCAATGATGAATATCAGTCATGAACAATCTGATAAAAAAAAATAAAAAATGATGACAGCGAGTCACACATGTTCTGAGCCACTTTACAAAAAGCCTCAAGTAGCATAAATACCACAAAATTATATGATACATAGATAGCTTAAAATATTAATCCAGAAACAGTTGAAAGAAGCAATGAATCACATTCTAAAAAACTGAAATCACAATTTTCCCATGCTATAATAAGTTAACAATATGTAAAATAAGTTAAAATAGAGCACTAAATGTAGTGTTAAATTTTTAATCAATTAATATTAAATTAATGTTTAGAAGGCACATAATTTAGTAAACTATCACAATAGCAGGTTTTACAGAGAACAGAGACAAGAGAGTTTTCCACCACGGTGCAGATAAAGAACAGGCTGAACAAAACCATCCAGCGCATAACAAACCATAGAAATGAACCAAAGTGTTTGAATATTCTGCTTTAGAATGCTAAAGAATCCAGTGAAAATATATGAGACATGTGTGATAAACGTGCTTACAGAAGTTATAAGAATGAGATAAAACGCTCTTCTCTTTATGTCGTTTTCCTCATTTCTTTCTTTCCTTCTCTCTCCTGGTCCTGACTGCTTCAGAGCTCTAAGAACAGCTACAAGACAAAACAACTGGATGGAGAAGAGGAGAAGGAACTGCAGCGAGAAGAACCATGTAAATACATAATGGATATTTGAGATCAAACAAAACACACTATAAATACAGGATCCAAGAGTGATTATCCAGACCACAGTGCAGCAGATCACTCTATATCTGAGAGGTTTAAACTTTAGAAAAATTACAGGATGAACCACTGCCAGGTAACGCTCAACACACATCAGACACTGAAACAGAGGACGACCAGTGAAGACCAGTCCTAGTAAAAATTGTGGCAACAATGTGATACTTGAAATAAAATAATTTACACTATAAAACAAACAGTTCAGACAGTTACCAATCTCACAGACAGACAGATTGAGGATGAAGAACTCTGATGTAGCTCCACTTCCTGTTCCTGTGATGATGAGCCAGATCACATAGGAGTGTGTTGGAAGACCAAACATGAAATTGATGCTGGATACACAGATTTCCAGACAGTCTATTAGCCCAAGAGACTGAGTTGTGGAGTTTGTAGATGTGTCAGGTGTGAAGTTCCCTGTAGAGTAATTCATGCTTGTCTTCTCAGTTCAGCAGCTCACAAAATACATATAATATTGAAACTAATTATGGAAAAAGAGAAGTATAAACGAATGAGGTTGTATCAAGGTGAGGTTGAATTGAGACTGAATCAACAGAACACAAGTAAAAATTGACACAGTTTTCAAATAAATCCAAATAACCAGAGCACACTAATAAATTACTTCAAATATGGTTCTGTAAATTCAGTAGAATTTAAATTCGCAGTCTTTTATTTTCCTTTAAATGGATTTCATTTGTTAAATGTTAAATGAAACAAAATAGCTTACAAGGGTCAAAACAATACATTTACACACACAAACACACAGAAAATTTGTTTATTACCTGAATCACCTGAATGTCCAGTCTCTCTGGATGTGTATACATCTCTGTGCTGTTTTGTAGAGTGACTTAAAAGCATTGACAATAAAGCTTTATCTGTTACTCATTGCATAAAAACACTAATTTTGACATGCAAATATAATGTACTTAAAGGACTTGCAGCTCAAACTGCAGCTCAATATTGAATATGTTAACTTGTAAAATACCATTTACATTAATGAAAAAAAAATGTGTAACTTCAGTTACCATGTTTATAGTATGATGTGGACAGATAAAATTAGTAAAGATTCAGACTTTATCCATCTGACACCAGTCAGCAGGTGCCACTCATTCGACATCTGATATTCAAATATTTGTGTTATGACAGGATGTCAAGTTTGATATAATAATCTCTGTGGCAACCCTCATTAAAATGAATGAATGAATGAATAAATATACTTTATTGTCCCATTTGAGACAAGCATGATCTGGCCAGTACAAAACATAAAACTCACACAAACTCAAATTAAAAGCTATAGTATACCAATAAAGCGTCTCATTTTTGCAATTCTCTATTGAATATTTTAACCGCAATTGGCACAAAATAATTTTTTTAGCGATTTGATTTGCACACCAGAGTACTCAAACATCTCCCTGAAGGGTAAAAACAGATGTCTTAAAACAGATACCTCATACATCTCCTGTATACTCTATGTCATTTTGCATTCAGACCTACAATTTTTAGAGCAGCATATACAAGTCAAGCAAGGTTCTATTTTGATTGGACAGTCAGGTTTCCATACCATGCTATTAAACCATATTTTATCAAACTCTCAAAAACAGACTGATAGAACAGAAATAAAATCCTCTGATTTACCCCAAATACTCTTAACCTTCGCAAAAAAATATAACCTCTGTTGCAATCTAGAACACAGACTGTTGATGTGAGAAGACCAACATAATGAATTGTCCATATAAACACCCAAGTATTTATACGATGAAACCTGTTCAATCTTTTTTCCATGTATTATTACAGGACTATGACCCCTCACAGATCTAGGGTCAAAGATCATTTCAACAGTCTTTGTTTCGTTTAATATCAAGGAATTAACACCACACCATCATACAAATCTAGCAACTTCTAAAAAAGTATTGTGAAGGAGTAGTATTACTATTCAATAAACTTCAATAAATTGCTGTATTGTCTGAAAATTTAATAAAAAAAATTATTGTCCTGACATGAAACACACTCATTAGTATATAATGTAAATAAAATGGGTGAACTAACACAACCCCCATATTAGTGGTTTTCACCTCAGAATAACAATTATTGACTCTAACTTAATGATTTGTTAAAAATAAATAAAACCATCTGATACAAAAGGGATTCACTTACAATTCTATCAGCTTCTTAATTAGTACCTTGGGTTGGAACGTATTAAATGCCGAACTAAAATCTATAAAAAGTAAGCATGCATACACTTGGGTATCTTCTAAATGTATATTTGCCAAATGAGTAATACAGTTAATAGCATCTTCAGTGCCTCGTCCAGCCTTATAAGTGAAGTGAAGTAGGTCAAGTGATAATTTTACCTCCTCTTTCAGAACACTGACTACTAGTCTTTCAAAACATTTCATAATATTTGAAGTCACAGCCACAAGTCTTAAGTCACGATTCTCAACTGGGCAATTTTTCTTGGGAACTGGCATAATTATAAAAAATGCTACGCAAATCTAAAGATCTCTGAAAGATAGGACAAAATGCTGGGGTAAGTTCATTGGCACAAGTTTATTTTTCCAATATTATAATTTCCCTGAATCCCCAGAGTTAAAATGTTGTTCTATAATGTCTCAAAGTTTTTTCATTGCCCCTTTCAACAGAGTATTTATTTCCTTTTGAACAAATTTTAAAGGTGGCATTGGGACATTGATGAAGGTTTTTTTTTTTTTTTTGGGGGGGGGGACAAACCACAAACTAAAAGCAACCACTCAATCATCTCTTAAACACACTCGAAATAAACAGAACAAATCTGCGTAAATAATTACAACAATCAGAAATACAGCTGCATCTCTCCTAATAAACAGTGAATGACAGAGTCCCAAAACTGCAAAGGCACGCAAAATATTTATCTGATATAGCATATATGCCACAAAAAGGTAAATTTGCAGGCATTTGGCATTTTAAGAGCTCATGTAGTCCATAGATACAAGAAAAAAAGTTTATGGAGGCTCTGGTGTGTGATTTCATTTTGAGCTATATAACATAAAAACAAAACCTTAATTTAGAGAAGAAAAATAGCTACAAGGAAGCAAGGGATTTTTTTTACCATTCATTCATAAGTTATAACAATAGCAGGTCTTATAAGAGACAAGAGAGTTTTCTAGCACGGTGCAGATAAAGAACAGGCTGAACGAAACCAGCCAGAACATAACAAAACAAACCAGGAACCCATTGTGCATCAAAACGCTTTTCTGTGATAATGGTAATAAATCCTGAAATACAATATGGGACATGTGTGATAACCATTGTCACTGTTGTTATGAGAATGAGATTAAACGCTCTTCTCTTCATGTGGTTTTCCTCCCCTCTCTCTCTCCCTCTCTCTCCTGGTCCTGACTGCTTCAGAGCTCTGAGAACAGCCACAAGACAAAACAACTGGATAAGGAAGAAGACAAGG
The DNA here is from genome assembly GCF_018340385.1 of Cyprinus carpio. Lineage (NCBI taxonomy): Eukaryota > Metazoa > Chordata > Actinopteri > Cypriniformes > Cyprinidae > Cyprinus > Cyprinus carpio. Next base: position 5,284,496 of record NC_056592.1, read on the forward strand.
AACTGAACCGACAAGAACCACATATGTACAATGTAGTGTAAGAGTATAGTAAATATGCAGCACAAACAGGAGCCAAGAATGATTATCCAGGACACAATGCAGCAGATCACTCTGTATCTGAGAGGTTTGTACTTCAGAAAGGTTACAGGATGAACCACTGCCAGGTAACGCTCAACACACATCAGACACTGAAATAAAGGACGGCCACTAATGATTATTCCTACTAAAAATAGTTTAAAATCCACTATAAATGAAAACCAATGTGACAGTACAAAGGTCAAACAATTCACGCAGAAAACAATCTCAGAAACAGAGAGATTGAGGATGAAGAACTCTGATGCAACTCCACTTCCTGCTCCGCTGATGATGAGCCATGCAACATAGCAGTGTGTAGGGAGACCAACCAGGAAACTAAAGCTGTGCACACAAGTGTTCAGAGTTTCCACAAGTCCAGTGGACTTTGTTGTGGATTGCTCAGGTGTGGTGAAGTTCAATGCAGAGTTATTCATCTCCTCTGTGTTTGTCTTGTCGTGTCAGCAGCTCACAAAACATTAATTTCTATCTGTGATCCATGGGAAATAAGAAGTGCACATGAGTCAGGTAATTCATCAATACTTATATAAAACCAAAATATACAGAGCAAACCAATATTAAATAAATTCAAAATATGGTTCTATAAATTCAGTAATGTTTAAGGTAATTTCTCTGGTTCTATTGTATTTCCAATTAACTGATTCCTTCTCTTCAGTAAAAATAAAAAGAGCTCAGTTTCTATTTACTTAATGAACTTTTTCTAAAAACCAAATCAACACTGTAGCAACGTACCTTGAACCAAAAAGAGGAGTTTATCACCTGAGAAGTGAATGTCCAGTCTCTCTGGATGTAAATACATCAGTGTGCTGTGTTTAGTAGACTGGAGTCACAGCTGTAACATGAATATCTGCAAGACTTTGTATGCTACACCTCACATAAAACACCAGATATGCAAATATTTAAAGTATGACAATGATTATGTCAATATGACTATGAAATATGACTGGCTGTGCTTGCACATTTTATCCAAAACATTGAAATAAACAACACACTAGTGTATGAAAGTGTTGACATGAGTGAAATATTCAGAATCAGAATCAGAAAGAGCTTTATGCCAAGTATGCTTGCGCATACAAGGAATTTGTTTAATGACATAAGCTTCCAGTACACAAAAGACAACAACACACAGTCAAAAAAATAAAAAAAATAAAAACCCTTTGCAGATAAATAAGTGTATAAACAATTGTGCTATAAATGATAAGGGATTGGATTGAGTAAGATGCAGGGATGTACTAGGATGAAGGGGTAACAAATAAATATAAGGATATTGCACATTTTTATTGTATAAGTGGGGAACATTTAACTGTTCATGAGGTATATTGCCTGGGGGAAGAAACTGTTCTTGTGCCTGACTGTCCTGGTATTTGCGGCTCTGAAGCGCCGGCCAGATGGCAAGAGTTCAAAGATGGGGTAACTTGGGTGTGAGGGATCCAGAGTGATTTTCTGAGCCCTTTTCCTCACTCTGGATGTATATAGTTCTTGAAGGGTGGGCAGGGGAGTACCAATAATCCTTTCAGCAGTCCGAACCGTTCTCTGTAGTCTTCTGATGTCTGATTTTGTAGCTGAACCAAACCACACAGTTATTGAAGTGCACAGGACAGACTCAATGACGGCTGAGTAGAACTGTTTCAGCAGCTCCTGTGGCAGGTTAAACTTCCTCAGCTGGCGAAGGAAGTACAGCCTTTGTTGGGCCTTTTTAACAATGGAGTCAATGTGATTGTCCCACTTCAGGTCCTGAGAGATGGTGGTTCCCAGGAATCTGAATGACTCCACTGCAGCCACAGTGCTGTTCATGATGGTGAGTGGGGGGAGTGCAGGGGGGTTTCTTCTGAAGTCCACGATCATCTCCACTGTTTTGAGCGTGTTCAGCTCCAGGTTGTTAAGACTGCACCAGACAGCCAGCTGCTCAACCACTGGTCTGTAAGCAGACTCCTCACTGTCCTGGATGAACCGATGAGTGTGGTGTCGTCTGCAAACTTCAGGAGCTTGACAACAGTCGTTGGTGTACAGCGAGAAGAGCAGGGGGGAGAGAACACATCCCTGAGGGGCACCAGTGTTGGTGGAGCAGCTGTTGGAAGTCTCACTAGCTGTTGCCTATCTGTCAGAAAGCTGGTGATCCACTGACAGATAGAACTAGGAACAGAGAGCTGGGTCAGTTTGGTCTGGAGGACTGTTGGGATGATGGTGTTGAAAGCCGAACTAAACTCCACAAACAGGATCCTCACATAAGTCCCTGTTTTGTCCAGATGTTGCAGGATGAAATGCAATCCCATGTTGATTGCATCATCCACAGACCTGTTTGCTCGGTAAGCAAACTGCAGGGGGTCCAGTAAGGGTCCAGTGATGTCCTTCAGATAAGCCAGAACCAGTTTTTCAAACGACTTCATGACGACAGATGTTAGAGCCACAGGTCTGTAGTCGTTAAGTCCTGTATCTTGGGTTTCTTTGGAATGGGGATGATGGTGGAGCGTTTGAAGCAGGAAGGCACTTCACACAACTCCAGAGATCTGTTGAAAATCTGTGAAAAGATGGGGGCCAGCTGGTCAGCACAGGTTTTCAAACAGGCTGGTGTAACGCCATCTGGGCCTGGTGCTTTTCTTCTTTTGTTCTTCCTGAAGACCTGGCGCACATCATCTTCACAGATTTGAAGAGCAGGAGGTGTGGAGAGGGGGATTGCAGGAGGTGTTAACGGTTGTGTAGAGAGATGGTCAGAATGGGTGTTGGGGGTTTCAAATCTACAATAAAACTCATTCAGGTCGTTAACAAGTCGTTGATTAGCCTCAGTGCAGGAGGATGGTGTCTTGTAATTAGTGATGGCTCTCAGTCCACTCCACACTGAAGTTGAGTCGTTGGAAGTAAACTGGTCTTCCAACTTTTTAGCGTAGGTCTTTTTAGCCGCTCTAATCTCTTTGTTCAGTGTGTTCCTGGCCTGATTGTACAAGACTCTGTCCCCATTTCTGTAGGCATCCTCTTTGGCCTGACGAAGATGTCTGAGTTTTGCTGTAAAACCATGGCTTATCATTGTTGAATGTTAAATAAGTCCTGGTAGGAATGCATATATCCTCACAAAAACTAATATATGATGTTACGGTCTCTGTGAGTTCGTCCAGATTGGTGGTAGCAGCTTCAAAAACACTCCAATCAGTGAGGTCAAAAAACAGGCTTGTAAATCCTGCTCTGTTTCGTTGGTCCATCTCTTTACAGTCTTTACTACAGGTTTAGCAGATTTAAGTTTCTGCCTGTAGGTTGGTATAAGATGAACCAGACAGTGATCAGACAGTCCCAAAGCTGCTCGTGGAACAGAGTGATATGCATCCTTTATTGTGGTGTAACAGTGATCCAATATATTACTGTCTCTGGTGGGACATGTAACATGCTGTCTGTATTTTGGCAGTTCACGGGAGAGATTGGCTTTATTAAAGTCCCCAAGAATGATTTAAAACAGAGTCCGGGTGTTGTTGTTCTGTCTCTGTAATCTGGTCAGCGAGTTTCTGTAAAGCCAGACTTACGTGCGCTTGCGGAGGGATATAAACACTCACCAGAATGAACGAGTGAAACTCCCGCGGCGAATAGAACGGCTTGCAGTTAATGAAGAGTGTTTCGAGATCTGAGCAGCACATCTTCTTTAACAAAGTTACATCTGTACACCACCGTTCATTGATGTAAAAGCATGTCCCGCCGCCGCGCGATTTCCCCCCCGTTGATTCTGCGTCGCGATCCGCTCTGAACAGCTGAAAGCCCGGCAGATGGAGCGCACTGTCCGGTATGGCGTCATTGAGCCAGGTTTCCGTGAAACACAGAGCAGCAGAGTGTGGGAGGAAATCCTTATTTGTCCGAGAGAGCAGAAGGATTTCGTCCGTTTTTGTTGGGTAGAGAGCGGAGATTTGCCAGATGGATGCTAGGCAACGGCGTTCGAAATCCGCGCTTCCTGAGTCTAACGAGCGCACCAGCTCGCTTCCCCCGTTTTGCGCGTCCTGAAGCGTTTGATCAGCGCCGCTGCTCCTCCGATAACAACGTTCAGTAAAACGTCTGAATAATTGAAATCCGGTAAAAGTCTTGTGGTGTGTTCTGCCGAATGTTCAGCAGTTCATCCCGTGTTTGTTAAACAAAAAACAGGAAAAACTAACAAAAACAGTAAAAAAAATAGAAGAAAATATAAAAATAAAAAAAAAAATAAAACTCAGTTTAGAATCCGCTCCATTATATTAGAATTAGACATGAGTGAAATATTTAAAGAAATTGTGAAATGGAAAGAGAATTTATCACTGTGGTGTGTCTCCGCTCCATTATTCATAGTCAATGGCCAGCGAGTCAGCCATTTCTAGGCCATTTCATTTCTAATCGTTCCACTGTACTAAACGTTTATTCTCTAAAAATGTCCAAAAACAAGGGAGCATCATTGTTTACTACACCATTACCAGAAATTTCATTGGGTCCTCAGTCTCTCAAACAAACGAACAGCAATGCTAATGCACCGTGTGGTAAAAGAACAAGATCCTAACAATTTTTGTTAACAAACTGAGCTTGTTCCTTGCAGGAATATAGAATTAATGTCGACTTGAAATGTAAATTGCACAAGTCTCAAACATTATGACTCAATAGTTTTGAAACTATAACGTTTAAGTTAAATCACAGGTATCACACCTCATTAAATAGACTGTGAACACATTCCAGCAAAAATGTATTACTAATATTTAGATGTTAAAATGAGTATTGCAGTCCAAAGTCAGACGTGACGCTCCAGCAAGTTGTCAGATTGAGGACACAGTGTAGTGTAGATGAACCAATATGTAGTTCCACCTTTTGCCCTGAATTTAATTTGTTATCTGGCTTATTTAAGTGAGTGACGTGACATACAGCCAAGTATGGTGACCCATACTCAGAATTCATGCTCTGCATTTAACCCATCCAAAGTGCACACACAGCAGTGAACACACACACACCGTGAACACACACCCGGAGCAGTGGGCAGCCATTTATGCTGCGGCACCCGGGGAGCAGTTGGGGGTTCTGTGCCTTGCTCAAGGGCACTTCAGTCATGGTATTGCCGGCCCGAGACTCCAACCCACAACCTTAGGGTTAGGAGTCAAACTCTCTTCCACGACTTCCCCACAAAACAGTACAGGACAGTTTATTACAGTACAGGACCGTCTTGCTATTATACGCTTGGGGTTGCTATTATGTATCTCCTAATTAAGTCTACAGTAGAATCCGTCGATCAAAAACATACGTGAGGAAGACGCCAAACAAGCAATCTGATATGTATGCATATGTATATGAAAAACAATGCTATCATCAACAATGAACAGCATATAAAGGAAAACTGCATAATACTCCAGAGTAAAATGTTGATCCAGAAAGTGGTAAAGGACTGTGCAAGTTTTGGGGGTGTTGATGAAAGTATATATATATATATATATATATATATATATATATATATATATATATATATATAAAACTTACCTACATTCAAGTGTTGATAAAAAAAAGAAAACTTTAAGTTAGAATAAAACATTTTTTTTTTTTTAAAGTAGAGGCTTTGTTCTTTATTTTGATGTATTGCATGTTCAGATATTCATAAAACTAAATAGTCTGGGGTCCCATAATTTTAGTGAAAATCATCAAAAATGTTGGCGGTGGTTGGCAACTTCTTTCAAAAACGCTGGCAGGAAAAGTGTTAGAACTGCACTTCAAGTCACATTTTACACAACATTTATCAGCTGACCTTAACATAATAACTGAGACTCGTACCAGCTAGATTAATATGGTTTTTATTCAGGTCTAAAAAAAACTGTCAATCAAATCTTTAAGGAAACCCTCTATTTGTGACAACTTGCCAGCAAACCTGCAAATCAGTCAAAACCAAATATGCAACATTTTTATACCAAGCGTTTAAAAATGAGATAGAAAAAACTATTTAATTATCTGTGTTATGACAAGATGTCAATTTTAATACAACAATCTCACTGGAAAGCTTACACTAAGGAAAGGTGACACAGGCTCATTGACAAAACTTTAAAAATGTGCTTTTAAAATGGTTAACTGCCTGAAATAAAGTCAAGCTCAAGATATTTACACATTTTATTCTACAACATAAAATACATCAAAAGATAGTTGCTATCAAGTGGCTAAATGGGACTACAGAGGTCATCAGGGACATTAAACTCATTTACTCACTAGCTTTACAACCAAATTGCATCGTTCTTTCAGTAATTTAATAGTGACTGAAAAATATTACAGAAGTGTAAAAACAGCAACTTGACTGGAAGATTTAATCCATTTATGAATTTAAACATATATAACATATATTATCTTCTTAATATTAACCTGCCTAACAGTAAAAATTACAGTGTTTCTCATACCCTTACATGTCATGCTTCTGACACAGAGTTGCATCTATGTTCATTTTAGTGGACAGTTAAAACAAACACATATCCAGGATCATATTTACCCAGTAAATAAAGTTAGATTTAAGTAAAAAATTACGATTACAGATTTTATGATGAACAAAGGCAGGAGATTTTTCCAGCACGGTGCAGATAAATAAGAGGCTGCACAAAACCAGCCAGAATAAAACAAGTCAAACTAGTTATCCAAACTGACGGAGAACTGTCTGCGGTAAAAATGATAGCGAATCCTGTGACTGCAAATGGGAAATATAGAATAATCATAGTCACAGTAGTAATTAGAATAAGATAGAGTGCTTTTCTTTTCATGGGGTTTTTCTCCTTTCTCTCTCTCCCTCTCTCTCCTGGTCCTGACTGCTTCAGAGCTCTGAGAACAGCCACAAGACAAAACAACTGGATTGAGATGACCAGTGTAAGTTGAACTGTCAAGAACCATGCATGTGCATGAATGTTCTTTGAGGCTAAATTGTGCATGCAGACCAAACAGGAACCTAGATTAATGATCCAGGCCACAATGCAGCAGATCACTCTATATCTGAGAGGTTTGAACTTCAGAAAGGTTACAGGATGAACCACTGCCAGGTAACGCTCAACACTGATTAGGCACTGAAACAGAGGACGACCAGTAAGTGTAAATCCTACTAAAAACAGATCTAATATATTAAGACTTGAAAACCAAACTGACAGTATAAATACCAAACTATTCAGACAGATACCAATCTCACAAACAGAGAGATTGAGGTTGAAGAAATCTGTTGCAACTCCCCTTCTTGTTCCAATCATGAGCCATATAACATAGCAGTGCATAGGAAAACTAAACAACAAATTGATGCTGTACACGCTTATTTCCAGAATGTCCATTAGCCCAACTGAATGAGTTGTGAAGATAGATGTTTCAGGTGTGGTGAAGTTCACTGTAGAGATATTCATCTCCTCTGTGTTTGTCTTCTGAGTTCAGCAGTTCACAAAACAAAATAATGCAACCACAATCTAGGAAATCAAAAGTGGAAATGAACCAGGCATGATTTGAATACATACTGTAAATATTATTTGAATAAAAAAAAAATCCAGTCTGTAATATAACAAATCTTCCTATTTAAACCCAAATAACCATTATTAAATCACTGCAAAATATGGTTCTGTATATTCAGTAGCATACACATGCAAGATATCATTTTCTATCATATTTCCCTTGAATGGAATTCATTTAAATTTTAAACCTGCTCTGTGCAAAGCAACAAAGTGATATTGTTGCATATTGTTGTGGTTAAAACAAGAAATTTAATAAAAAAGAGTTGATCACCTGTTGAGCAAATGTCCAGTCTCTCTCAGTGTATGTAAATCTCTGTGCTGTGTTTTGTAGACTAAACAGCTGTCACAACAATATATGTGCATGACTTCTAGTGCATTTTTGTACACGTGACAAAATCCTAAACATGCAAATATTTAAAGACATAACCATACAGCAAACCTCTGAACAGACATGCTGAAAGCATTTTATACTTTATATACTTCTAAATTTGTTACATTAAACCAACTATATGTTGTTGCTGTTGTTTTTACATTGACATATCAGTTTCACAATGTAAGTATGTAAGTTTGGTGAGCAAGTACGAAATTTTGTGAATAGAGTGGATTGCTATACAGCAGAAACAAATGCATGTGTACAGTTATCCACTGTTTGTCAGGACTGTGGACTTGTCTGTGTGTTTTTGCCCCTGTGACCCAGTTTCTGTCTCCCGTGGTTTGTAAATTTGATTCCAGGTATGTCTAGTTTCTTCCTCATGTGTTTCATGTCCCTGTTAATTTAGTATTTCCTTACACCTGTGTTTCCCCAGTTATCCTGAGTTTAAAAGCCCTTGTTCATTCAGTTTGTGTTGTCGGAGATTATTCGTCTACCCATGTGTGTCCTGTGCTCCTGTCTACCCCTTTGGATTATTGAAATTAAAAGAAGAGTTTTGTGCATTTCATGTTTCCTCGTTCCTTGCTCCTCGCAACACATATTATGACACTGTAATTATGACAGTGGTGTATTTAAGGCAGTAAATTTCATTCACTTAACTATAGGGCGATCTAAAGTTGCAAAAATACACAAAACTACATTTGTTTGCTTTAATCATTAGCTTCCCTATAGTGAGTGGTGGAGTATTTGCAAGCAACTGCACATTTTTATTTAATGCACTGAATATATAAATATATATATATATATATATATATATATATATATATATATATATATATATAAACAAAAAACTAAATATATATAAATACAATAACCCAACCAGCATATGGTAAGTTAAAAAGTGTAATGCAACCCTCTTTGTGGCAACCCTCAATGAGGAAAAGAAGGTGACTGATGGAGTGTTTTATTGGATAAACAAACAATTAACAAACACTTACAACAACCATATACTGTATGATAAATACACTCAGAATCAACTTAATCTGTGTGTAAATTAATAGGACAATGATGGATATCAAGCACTTATACACAGATTGCTGTTGACTTTGTGTCTGATATATTGTGAACACAGAACTGACATGAAGGGCATTTAGATGACAAAGTGAACAGGGTTTTATCAGTTCATTCAGAAATAAAGTTGTGTTTGAAAGGAAGGTTGAAGTGAAATATCACAGTAGCAGGTTTTATGAAGAAAAGAGACAGGAGAGTTTTCCAGCTAAAGAACTTGGATAAGCAATCTACAAACTATTGCAACCACTTACAATATATAGCCATATCTGATAAACACACTCAGAATAAACTTAGTATAAATAAATAGAACAAATAAAAAGGGAATAAACAGTGAACAATAAAATTACTCATTGTTCTGAGCCACTTTACACTGCAAACACACAGAAGCCACATCTGAAGCATATATACCAAAAAGGGTACATTTACAGAATACTTTTCAATGTAAAAACTTTACATGTTATGTTTATAACACATTGTTGCTATCTGGTTAAAATATAGTAAACATATATAGTAAAAATATGAACTGATTTCCATTCCCTTCTGATAACAGATCACTCTTAATTGTAATGTAGACACATGCATTTTCTGTAAAGCTGCTTTGATACAGTGTGCACTGTGAAAAGCGCTATACAAATAAATTAGAATTAGAATTTCCAGACACCAGTAAGTTTAAGGTGACTCACAACGGAATTTGGAAGTGCCATTCAGCTGCTTAAATTTGCCGGATGTGTCAAAAACCCTAGTTTACAGAAAAAACAAAAGTGAAAAACTTCATCAATACACAAGGTTCAGTATCTGAATCTACTAAAATATCACACTTGAAAATATTATGGCAAATAGAGACAGGAGAGTTTTCCAGTGTGGTGCATGTACAGAACTGGCTGCACAAAACCAGCCAGCACATAACAAATAAAACCAATAAACCAAAGTGGTTGAATAAACTGTTTTATCACAATGGTTAAAAATCCTATGATCAAACTTGGACCATATGTGATAGCCATGCTTGCAGTAGTTATTAGAATGAGATAAAATGCTCTTCTCTTCATGTGGTTTCCCCTCTCTATCTTTCTCTCTCCTGGTCCTGACTTCTTCAGAGCTCTGAGAACAGCCACAAGACAAAACAACTGGATGGAGAAGAAGACAAAGAACGGCAGCGAGAAGAACCATACATATAAATGATTGTCCTCTTTACCTAAAGTATACTTGCAGACAAAACAAGAGCCAAAACAAATTATCCAGGCCACAGTGCAGCAGATCACTCTATATCTGAGAGGTTTGTACTTCAGAAAGGTTACAGGATGAACCACTGCCAGGTAACGCTCAACACACATCAGACACTGAAACAGAGGACGACCAGTGATGGTAAATCCTACAAAAAACAATTCACGAGCTGGGTGACTTAAAGACCAATATGATATTGCATATACAAAACAATTCAGATAGATACCAATCTCACAAACAGAGAGATTGAGAATGAACCATTCTGATGTAACTCCTCTTCCTGTTCCTGTGATGATGAGCCATATCACATAGGAGTGTGTAGGAAGACCAAACAGAGAACTGATGATGTAGACACAAATGCTCACACTGTCCAGTATCCCATTGGACGAAGTTGTGAAGTTGGTAGATGCTTCAAGGAAAATCACTGTAGAGTCATTCATCTCCTCTCTGTTTGTCTTCTCGTTTTAGCAGCTAAAGTTATTATGTAGGCTTTTAAAGGATCTACTGTGGGGGAAAATATTTCATTACAACGTAACAAACTTCTCTCAAAAGCTAAAGCCCTTCAAAACACATTAGAATTATCAGATAATGTTTTTTATTGGGGATAAAAACAAGAAATTCAATCAAAAAGAAGAGTTTATCACCTGAAGAGTGAATGGCGAGTCCACAGATGCCAAAAAAACACATTTCAATTACTTAAACTGACACAACACATGCCACAAGAAAAAAAATACATGACACAATTTAAAACACGTCACATAAAACAACAGATATGAAAATGTAAAAACGACTGGCCATTAATTTCTCATACCATCTGTATTACTGTTTTACATTTAGCAGACACATTTATGATATATATACAGTGGATTTGAGGAATACAGATTTGCATTTGTGTTCGCTGGGAATCAGACCCCTTTTAAAAAAAACAGTCAAAGATCAGTAAACCTTTAAAGAAGAAATTAGCACTAGAACAGTGAATATTCAGTGCCCCAAACAATCTTTAAACATCTGAAACTGGTCAGCAGGTGCCAATCATTGAACACCTGATTTGCAAATTGTTTGAGCGGGCATTTAAAAATGAGAGAAAAATACTATACTTTAGACTTGTTATGATAAGTTGCAATGCAAAAATCTTTGTGGAAAAGGTGACACTGTCTGATTATCATTGATGGAATGTTTTATTGGATAAACAAACAATTAGGAACCACTTACAACAATATACTGTATATGATAAATACGCTCAGAATAAACATGGTGTCAGAGGTGGGTAGTAACGAGTTACATTTACTTCGTTACATTTACTTAAGTAATTTTTTGGGTAACTAATACTTTTGGAGTATATTTAAAGATGGGTACTTTTACTTTTACTTGAGTAAATTTTGGGGGGAAAAAATCTTTACTTTTACTTCGTTACTGTGGGCTGCGCTCCTCTCGTTACTTTATCTTAATGCAATATAAGTTATAAATGCTTCAGTTTATTACAAACGCGCCCTCTACTTTTCTCTGGGCAATGAGCGATGCTCATTCGCGAATGATTCATGCATCAATTCTGTTCAAAGGCTTGATCAAACCAGTTGGCTAACCAGTGAATTGGTTCGTGAATCACTTTGAATGATTCGTTCAGTTCCCGCTGCGCTCACTGAGCGTCTGAAGCAGTTCACTCAGAGTTAACGTGGCTTTGGATCTGCACTGAATTGAAAGCAAATCTGCAAAGGCTATTGTTTGCTTGCGATGAATATCTTTATTAGATGAACACCTCGTGTGCTGTCTACGGTTCAACAGGTATAACTTAGGCTACACTCGATTACAGTACACGATACCACTATGACATTAGTTTGTTGTAGGCCTAGGTGTAACTTATAACAGAGGCGTCATGCCCATTCACGTGCCCCCTCAGATTTTTGAGCCAAGTGGATTTTGAATGCAGCTTCCAAAAGACAATATATATATATATATATATATATATATATATATATATATATATATATATATATATATATATATATATATATATATATATTGGCTGATTAATATCAGATCTGCGTTCGCTGGCTGACGCTGAGCCAGAGACAGACGCGTTTTTACAGCACTGCTCATTATAACCAATCACACAAGATTCTGTTGAGCTTATAAATGCAATGGGCAATCAAAGGTGTACCGATGAGTCATCGCTAAAATGCCGGTGCTTCCTTCACTCGCTCGCTGACTGAATATCTCTTTTCTGGCGAATTCTCTCATCAGAAACAACAAAGTGCAGATGTGTGTACGAATCTGTAAATAAGATCTTGATTTCACAGTTTTAGCAGTTTCAGTGATTTTAATGGGAGTTATTTGAGAGTGATGGCACTCTAGACTGTCAGTGAAAATGTTCTTTGATAATGTAAATGTTCTTTGCTCTCTTTCTGTACATTGAAAGATTAGTAGCCTAACTTACAACGTTTTTTTATATCACATTAACTTTCAATGTTATATTTACATTTAATATAAAGATATGAAATATAAAAATATGTTATGGCATGACACCCATATCTGTTACTTAAGTAAACAGACAGGTTTTTATGCATATTTAATAGATTACATTATAAGGCTACTTTGACCATCGCATATTATCTAACATAATCTATGAAGGTGAGAATCGAATTTTATCTATATATCCAAATAAGAATAGACTATAGATATTCAGTATATGACCCAAAGTAACTAGGAACTAACTACTTGAGTAGTTTTTTTTTATCCGATACTTTTTGTACTTTTACTTGAGTAAACAACTCAAAAAATAACTTTTACTTTTACTTGAGTAAATATCTCTATAAGTACTTTTACTTTTACTTGAGTACAATTTTTGGGTACTCTACCCACCTCTGCATGGTGTTCACTGAGTGTCTGATATATTCTGAACATAAAATTGACATGAACTGTTTGCAACCACTGGTTTAAATGTCATTTGCTTTCTGCTAGGCAATTAGAAGACAAAGTGCACAGAGTTTTATCAGTTCACTAAGAAATAACGTTGTATTTTAAATGTACCAGGTTGAAAACAAAACATTTACTCCTCCTTTTTCTCCTCTTTTGTTTGACCACATAACACTTTCAATTGACTAAGTTTGCGCCTTCATGGGTATATTGTAATTTTACCAGACAAAGCAGGCGTCAATAAAAATGTGCACACGTTCCTCACAAAAATTAATTTTATAATGTCAAACGACTTTCGGTATAGACCATAAAACATGTAGGCTACATTTAATGAACATTTAAAAAAAATCTTTTTGGGGTTTGGAAGTATAATGAAACTAACAGCACGGCGGGCAGTCAGTTTTGCTCAGGCTGGTGGATGGCTTCATTTTAATTGTGTTAAATTTTATTGATTTATAAGCTTATATCAGTGTTGTGCAGTGTGGTGACACCAATGGAAGTTCTGCACTTCTAACCTATAGCCACACATGTCTCCATACAATCATCAGCACCACCTTCTGACACATCAGAGTGATTTTATATTGTAGCAAAAGCAACACAAAAGGTACTTAAAAAAAACTCCCATCCAATAATAAAATTTATCAAAAAGTAAAATTTAGTAAAATATCACAAGGTTTTATTGGGGACAGAAGCAGGAAAGTTTTCCATTCCGGTGCAGATAAAGAACAGGTTGCATAAAACCAGCCAGAACATAACAAATTAAACTAGGAGCCCAAACTCCCTTAATATTTAGTTTTGTCAGATTGGTAAATAATGCTGAAATAATACTCGGCACATACAGGACAACCATGTTCACAGTAGTTATTAGAATGAGATTAAACGCTCTTCTCTTCATGTGGTTTTCCCTCTCTATCTTTCTCTCTCCTGGTCCTGACTGCTTCAGAGCTCTGAGAACAGCCACAAGACAAAACAACTGGATGGAGAGATAGAGTATGAACTGCAGCATGATGTACCATGTATGTCCATTAATGTTGGATGAAACTGAAATATATATGCAGCACAAACAAGAACCGAGAGTGATTACCCAGACCACAATGGAGCAGATCACTCTATATCTGAGAGGTTTGTACTTAAGAAAGGTTACAGGATGAACCACTGCCAGGTAACGCTCAACACACATCAGACACTGAAACAGAGGACTACCAGTGATGGAGATTCCTATTAAAAATAGTTGTAATATCAAGAGACTTGAATACCAAATTGAAAGTAAAAAGATAAGGCAGTTCAGAGAGTTACAAATCTCAGAAACAGAGAGATTGAGGATGAAGAACTCTGATGCAATTCCACTTCCTGTTCCTGTGATGATGAGCCATATCACATAGAAGTGTGTAGGAAGACCAACCAGGACATTGATACTGTACATACAAATTTCCAGATGGTCCAGTAGCCCAATGAAAGGAGTTGTGAAGTTTGTGGATGACTCAGGTGTGGTGAATTTGTCTGTGGAGTTATGCATCTCTGGATTTGTCTTCTCAGTTCAGCAGCTCATAAACTAATAATTTTCAAATTGTTATCTACAAAAAAAAAGAGATGTTTAAATTAACCAGATCTGTTAAAACGACATGATATCCAGTTTGTACAGTTCAGTCCATAATTCTACAACATTCAGGTTAAATCTGAATAACCAGAGCAACTACCATTTACGTAAAAGTATATGGTTCCACAAATGTCATTTAGAATGGATTGATTTAAACTGTTCTGTTCAATTAAACAGAAGTCAGTGTCAATTTAATCAGAAGCTAAATCATTAACTTCATTCCAAACCTTTGGACATTATCAGATGAACACACCAGGTGAAAAAGAAGTACTCTAAAAAATGCACTTGAAATTCATATAGTATATTTATAGTACAATTGTACTCCAAAAATGCTTACTTTAAGTGCATTAAAATTGCATTTTAACATATTTTAAAAAGTATACTAGAAGTTTGTTGGTTAGTAATTATTTTGGTCAAGTGTTTATATGTGCTTCTGTACTTTTTAAATGGATTACAACAATATGTACTCAAGGACTATATTGTTGTAATGTACATTAAATTTTTCCAGATTTGAAAGAGTGTACATTAGTCATTTTAATTTAATGATTTTTGTATTTTTAATATACCGTTTTAGACTGCTAAAAATAGCTTTATTACAAACTAATAGTGTACAAGTAATGCATTTCTAATGAGCTCATATGGTCTTGAACATGTTCTTGAAGAATATTAAAATGAGGCTTAAAATATATTCTAACTGTACTTCAAGAAGTGTATTTAAATAATGTAAATAATTACAATTAAATTACACTAAATATACTTGAAGTTAACACAACTAAATATATAAAAATGTACTGCATTTAGCTTAAAGTTCATCTTAAGCATATCTTAACATATCTTAGCACATATCATACTTTAAGTTGTTCCAAAATAACACATTTATTATGCACTTAGTATTGTATAATAAAAATATAATAAGTGCTTCGATATTAGTACAACTTAAGTATATTTCTTTTTTTACTTGGGCAGTAACGCTGTTGGTTATTAATAAGTGTATAAACAAGAAGAATCAAAAAGAGGAGTTTATCACCTGGAGAGTGAATGTCCGGACTCTCTGGATGTGTGTGCTGTTTTTTAGACTGACTTCACCTCATCTGTTGCATAAATGTATGTGCATGACTTCATCTAATACACATCACATAAAGCATCTGATATGCAAATATCAAGTGACCCTGAACTTCAAAACATTATTTTTCATATTATACAAAATAAAATTGTCAGTGTTTAGTCTACCTGATTTTTATACATCAGGCACGCACTGGCCAGCCCAGGTGCACTCACTGAGCACATGATATGCCCGTTTTTAGATAAATATGTAAAAAATAATGAGATGGAAAATGAGGCTTGGTCATTAAGTGATTTATTGAAAAAACAAACTAATAGCAGCCATTCATATGATTTTAGGACAATATCATTGGCTTCATGCTAGAAATTTTCTAGATATCACAGTGTACAAGAAGTAAGGGACCAGGTTGATAAGTACTTTTGAGGACAAACTTATCCCTGGTTTTGAAGAGTATAATAATAGCAGGTTTTATAGGGAACAGAGACAGGTGAGTTTTCCAGTCCGGATCAGATAAAGAACAGGCTGCACAAAACCAGCCAGCATATAACAAATAAAAGCAGTAAACCAAACATCCTGAATCATTACTTTTGTCACAATGGTATACAAGGCTGTGAGAGTAAGTGGCACATATGTGAAAACTATGGTTGCAGTTGTTATTAGAATGATATAAATCACTCTTCTAGTCTTGTCGTTTTCCTCCTTTCTTTTTCTTCCACTTTCTCCTGGTCCTGACTGCTTCAGAGCACTGAGAACAGCCACAAGACAAAACAACTGGATGGAGAAGAAGACCAGGAACTGCAGCAAAAAGAACCACAGATATACAATGTTGTGTGAGATTACAGTAAACATGCAATACACACAGGATCCAAGGGTAAGTATCCAGGCCACAGTGCAGCAGATCACTCTATATCTGAGAGGTTTGTACTTCAGAAAGGTTACAGGATGAACCACTGCCAGGTAACGCTCAACACAGATCAGACACTGAAACAGAGGACGGCCAGTGATAATTAGTCCTACTAAAAATTTATTAAATATTAAGATGCCTGAAAACCAAAATGACAGCAGAGTGATCACCGAATTCAGACAGGTACCAATTTCAGAAACAGAGAAATTGAGGATAACAAACTCTAATGTCAATCTATTTCCTTTTCCTGTGATGATGAGCCATATAACATAGAAGTAAGTAGGAAGAACAAACAGAAAATTGATGCTGTGCAGACACATGTCCAAAATATAAAGTAGCTTGAAGGAATTTGTTGTGGAGTTTGTAGATTCTAAAGGTGTGGTGAAGTTCACTGTACAGTTATTCATCTCTTCTGTGTTCGTCTTCTCCGCAACATGCAGAGCAAAGTTATGTAGAAATCTTATCTATGGAAAGAGAAACATGTAGATTTTCAACACATTAAGTATAATTCAATCTTCTCACTTTAGTTCTAATTTTAAAGCTGCTTCATGAAGCTTTGAAAGCATTTTTTTATTATTATTTTGTTTAGAACCAATCATTCATAATGCATCAAACGTGATTGTGATTTCAGGAAGTGCTACCTGGTCTCATGGCAAAAACAAAGGGGCACTTTTTTCGCGAAACGTGAAATACGCACCAATAAGTACATATCACTGCAGTTTCCAAAAGAAATGAACACTAGAGGCAGTAAAACTCACCTTTTATTCTTTTTCACACAAATTTACAGAGTTTTGATTAATAAAGCGTAATTTTCACACAATTAATTGAAGAATATTATGCTATGACTTCAAAACTATTTTAATATGCTGGGAGATTCGAAAACTGATGCTTTTGAATGTTAGCATTGCACATATCCAGCTTCATTTCAATGGGTTTTCATGGATGGTAGGTTTGTTCAGTAGCTCACGGAGTACAGAGACGTATTTGAGAAGTGAGGAGCTTCAGTTCAAATCCCGTGTGACTACGGTTTGACAAAACAGTTCAAATCTGAATATGGAAGTTCAAATGTCACAGTTGCATCAACAAATACATTTTTATATCAGGTTTGCATTTGTTAACACTATCGGTTGGTTTAGGGTTGGGTTTGGTGTAGGGCATATTTCCAACACGATAGAGGATTAACTTTTAGCAACAGTACCCAGATATTTTAATTCTGAACCGCTGCAATATGAACCTGAAGCAACTTAATAAAAAGACAGCAATATGTACCTATATGCCAGGTTTCACATATTTAACCCGTTTTTTAGCACCACTCAGTGGACATTTCTCTTTGAAACTGCAGCGAAACATGTAAAAACGCTGCTGCAGAAAAGTACCCAGAGGTACGTATTTTTATGAGACCAGGTTGGAATCTTCATTGCCCTGATAGCACACGTACATCAGGGAAACGTCTGCATTACATCTGCAAGACGTATTTTTAGAGTGTTTGCTCATCTGCAATACATCTATAGGACATTTCCTATAAGATGTCAAATAGACATTTAGAAAATGTCTTTAAGGTGTTAATGATTTAGAATGTATGTAAAATTGACATCTAAAAGACGTCTATCAGATGTTTGTACACAGTGGATGCTTTCCAGATGAAGAGATCTTTAACAGATATCTTGCAGATGTACGTGGGGTTGGGTACGTCATTCTGTTTGCAGATGTGTATGGTCTGCCGCTATATGAGTGCTGATAAAGTTAACCTGTGAACATTATGATATTACCGATCTCGAATCATCTTTAAATGTGTGTTAATCGTCTCTTATTAGCAAAGCCCACACACAGGCACTACTGTATGAACAGATGCTTCGTAGTGGTAATTATCTGTAGACATTTAATATATCACACTTTTCATGAAAACTTATAACATATAATGTTGCAGTTTGGTCATTATGTTGTAATTTTTACAATAATAACTCTTAAGGTTAAAGAATCTGTATTACAGAATACTAATAGCATAATAACTCCATCCATTTACCTCCATAACAGAAAACATTATCCCAACAAATCAGAACATGAACAATCTTTCTCAAAATAACTTATTTACATGTAAAATAACATTTTCATTAATATTTCTCTTGCTTTAAATTATCTCTGTTCAATGAAACAAAAAGAGCTGTCTCAATAGCAATCTCGGACAATAACATTTTTGCTTATTATTGAGGATAAAAACAAGTTTTGTTTGTTACCTGAAGCGCGGATATTGCATCCACAGTTCACAGTCGTCACAAGGATAAAGTAAGGAATGACTTTATCTGTTAGTCTACAAGCCACATAAAACATGCCAATATTTAAAACATGCTAATATATATATATATATATATATATATATATATATATATATATATATATATATATATATATATATATATTATATATATATATATATATGCATGTTTTATATATATAGGTCTGAGTAAACTTTTGAACAGAATATACAGAATTTGAATGCATGTGATTTATGTTTTGTTTGAGAAATGTGAAATTTCAACTTAATCATCTTTGTGAGTGACCATGACTGACCAATCACAATCAAGTATTCCAGAGCGCTGCATAATAATGTTATATCATGTTGCATTTAGCCTACAGTAAATAGAAAATTCAAATTGATCACCTGAGTATTATTTTTGCAGACTGAACATTCAATCTTTATGCATCAATTTGCCAGCTCAGGTACATCTTATTTATCATGTGATATGCAAAATATTAGAGGGATCATTTAAAAGAACAAGAGGGAATGAAAAAGATACAGAAATAAATATGAGGGAAAATATGGAAAGAGTGACAATGGGTCATTATTTAAATGTTTTATTGGATAAATAACCTGATCGTGGATAAACACTTATAATCACATTAAATAAAAACCCTCATAATAAACTTAATCTCTGTAAATTTACATCGATTGTCTATAAGTATACTTTGAACACAAAACTCTAAATTTGCAGATATGTAACATCAAGTCTTTGAAATATAACTTAACAGTAAAGACCAGAATGAACACCAAGGAAAAAGAAGTCAAATAAATAAAATAAAATCACCCAATACACTAATAAAAATTATTTAAAAGGTGTAGTAGTACAAGTGTAGTGAATTGTATAGTTAATTTTTGTCAGTTTATGGGGAACAGAGGCAAGAGATTTTTCCAGCCCGGCGCAGATAAAGAACAGGCTGAACAAAACAAGCCAGTGTATAACAAACCAAACCAGGGGCCCAATATGCTACATCATAGTGGTTTTTCAAAATGATAAATACTCCTGAGATAATAATTGGCACATATGTGATAACCATGTTCACAGTAGTTATTAAAATGAGCTGAAACGCTCGTCTCTTCATGTAGGGCCCCCCCTCCCCACACCCACATCACTCACCTCGCCCTGACTGCTTCAGAGCTCTGAGAACAGCCACAAGACAAAACAACTGGATGCAGAGGATGAGAATGAACTGTGATGAGAAAACCCATGTATGTGCATGAATATTAGATGACATTAATGTGAACATGCAGACCAAACACGAGACAAAAATAATTATCCAGGCCGCAGTGCAGCAGATCACTCTATATCTGAGAGGTTTGTACTTCAGAAAGGTTACAGGATGAACCACTGCCAGGTAACGCTCAACACAGATCAGACACTGAAACAGAGGACGACCAGTGATGGTAAAACCTTGGAAAAGCAGTGCTAATGGAGCAAGAAACAAAATCCAGTTTGCCAGGACAAAAATCAAACAGTCTAGACAGGCAACAATCTCACAAACAGAGAGATTGAAGTAGAAGAACTCTGATGCAACTCCACCTGTTCCTTTGACGATAAGCCATATAATATAGGAGTGTGTAGGAAGACCAAACAAGACATTGATGCTGAACATACAAATTTCTAGATTTCCAGAAATGTAAGGAGTTGTGGTGTTGGTGGAAGCTCCTGGTATGGTGGTGTTCATTTCCTCCTCGTCTGTTTGAGCACAGTAGCTCACAATAAATTAATAAATAATATTGCTGTATGAATGGAGAATTGTAAACATTAGTATTTTTTCAGGCTTTTCAGTCCACCCTAATTCTACAGAATTCTCAATTAAATTCAAGTAATCAGATCACATCAATATTAGGCTACATAACTAACATATGCAGGTAATTTTCAAGCTTATCATTTGATATTCTGCAGTAAGCCTACACAGTGCCCTAATGGTGTCAAGTAAATTCTTCATTCACAAATAATAACAAATAGAGATCATCTCTGGTTTACTTAAGTGATTCATTTAACACGCCCATGTCCCCTTTAATACAACTAACGACTGCAGCAATATTGTCAAACATTGTTTAGTAGAAAATAGAGGACTTTATTACCCGAAGAGTGAATATCCAGTCTGTAGGGATGTATATAAAACTCAGTGCTGTGGTTCGTAGACTGACTCCACAGCTGTCAGAAGAACATTTGTGCATGTCTTTATCTGCTATGTTATGTAAAACACCAGATATGCAAATATTAAAGTAAAAAAAAAAAAGGTTTTGAAAAAATACAATTCTAAGTCTTATCTGATATTTTTCTTTTCTTTTGTTTAATTATATTTTAAGTGAATAATTTTTTTTTTATTATTGAACTTGTACTAAAGCAATATCTCATAATATATATTCTTTCTTTAAAGAAAAAATAGCAAGAGAAAAGTGAATGTGCAAGACCCCCAAACAACCAGTGCAGGTGGAAGTCACATCATATGCAAACTTAGATATTTAGAAAGAATGGCAGAGGAACTGATACTGATTAAGTTATTTATTGTATAAGAAAACTAATAACAACCATTTATAATAACTATACGACATAAACACACTTTTAATAAACTTCAAATAAATAGGACAATGAAAGATTTCATCATGCACATATGCATTAGCTGTCATTCTTTACCTGTCTGATATATATTAAACACAAAACTGTCAAGGACTACTCGAAATCACCAGCTGAAATCATATCGTTTGGATGCTATTCATCTTTTTGAAGAGTGCACTTTTTTTTAACTAGTCCTGCAGGAAATAAAGTTGTGTTTAAAAGGTACCAAGCTGATAAAATGAGAACTTGAGGAACAATCACTGGATTTGTGAGTTGTGCCATTGATTTAAGCATTGTAAAGACCAGAATAAACAGCAATTTAGAGGACAGAGGCAATTCAGAAAGAAAGAAATTATTAAAAATGGTCCCATTCTGTAATTAAATTTATCAAAAAGTAAAACTAGAGGTACTCAAAAGGTTTTATTGGGTACAGAGGAAAGAAAGTTTTCCAGCCCGGTGCAGATTAAGAACAGGCTGAACAAAACCAGCAAGCACATAACAAGTCATAGAAGGAATCCAAGCTATCAGATTAAACTGTTGTGTCACAATGGTAAAGAATCCAGAGATAGTGGTTGGCACATATGTGATAGCCATGGTCACTGTAGTTATTAGGATGAGATAAAATGCTCTTGTCTTCAGTTCATCTCTCTCTCTCGTTCTCTCTCCTGGTCCTGACTGTTTCAGAGCTCTGAGAACAGCCACAAGACAAAACAACTGGATGGGGAGACAGAGTAGAAACTGCATTGAGAAGAACCATGCTTGCATAGTAATGGTAGAAAAAATGAATATAATCAGACAGATCAAACAAGATCCAAGAGTGATTATCAAGACCACAGTGCAGCAGATCACTCTGTATCTGAGAGGTTTGTACTTCAGAAAGGTGACAGGATGAACCACTGCCAGGTAACGCTCAACACAGATCAGACACTGAAACAGAGGACGACCAGTGATGGTGAATCCTTGTAAAAACATTGCTAATGGAAAAAGACTTGAAATATAGCTTGCCAACATAAAGATCAAAAAATCCACACATATACCAATCTCACAAAAAGAGTTACTGAGGTTGAAGAACTCTGATGCAACTCCACTTCCCGTTCTTGTGACGATGATCCATATAACATAGGAGTGTGTAGGAAGACCAAACAAGACATTGATGATGAACAAAGGATTTTGAGCACCGTCCCATGGTGAGGTGGAAGGAGTTGCGGTGTTGGTGGAAGCTCCTGTTGTGGTGGAGTTCATTTCCTCCTCGCTTGTCTGAGCACAGAAGCTCACAATGCATAAATAATATTGCTAATGGATGAGAGAATTATGAATTCACCAGGTTATTCAGACTGCAATTCAACATAAACGAGATCAAAAAGTAGACTGAATATGCAACATACGATTATTCCTGCAAAATGTTTGTTTTCGCGGCATTTGTTAGGGAAATGTTCCAACAGATCTGTTTAACAGAAAATGTTTAACCTACCTTGTCAACACCAAACCAAGATGGGATTTAATATTTAAATATCAATATGTTATAACATATTTAATATGTTATATATCCATTTAAATATCAACTTCACGTGAAATCGTTATTTGCTCAGCCGATCCCTAAGATCGCAATTTGTTATCTGAACGACTTTAGCCCGGACTAGACTGGAGCATCTGATTACAAAACTCTCTTCCTAACGCAGAAGTAAAATGCGGTTTACCCTTGTGGAGTACAAAGCTGTTAGTTTAAATGATGTTTCCACTAGGTTCAACATTTGCTTAACAAACATAGCTAATCTTCGGATTATGTTTTGGGGTTATTAATAGTCTGTTCCTGGAAAACATTCGATAGTACGCAAGGAAATATGCATTTATTGGTGTCAGTCATGTTTTATTTTGATCTTTAATGGTGTTAAATGTCAATTTGTTTTATACTAATACATATTTGTAATGCTTAAGCAGATTCATTCGCAGTCGATCGACAGTTTAATGGAAGTTACTCCCATAATTCGCAAAAAGTATCTTGAGCCGCATATTGAGTATTTATGTAATTGTTTTTGTAATTTGTTATTGTTACAGAGAAAATGTAAGCAAAGTTTTATAATAAATAATAATATTCATTATTTTATGGTTGCTCAAACATGACTTTAACAACTTTACATTTACCCAACCACATTGACATTGCATATGGTTTAGCAGAATATAAAAAAAATTAATCCAATATACAGTAGGAGAAGAGTTTATCACCTTAGGAGTGAATGTCCAGTCTCTCTGGATATATATGAATTTTGTGAACTGGCATTACACTGTCACAAGAACAGCTCATATGTGCATGACTTCATCTGCTAAATCTCCCACAGACATATGCAAATGCTTAAAGATTGAAAATAAATGAAGTTCACTTATAGACCAAAATTAGATGGACTATATAAATAAACAGGCTAAATATAATTGAACCTTTGTGGTATGATGCGCACAAACAAAATTAATTAAAGAATTATTTAGGGAGAAGAACACTGCATCTAGTAGTGCTGGTGTATAGTAATATTGGCACTGATTTTAATTGTTGCAACTGTACAGCAGGCCTTCTTTATGCTTTAATTTCACAAAACTTTAGTTTGAAACCAAGCCAGATTTTATACAGTACTTATGAGCTGACACTGATCTTCAATAAGAGGCTCCAGACATGCTGTCAGTCTGTGTATTAGTGGCCATTTTCACTCTTTCTATGGGTTATATCAGGGGTAGGCAACGTCGGTCCTGGAGAGTTTAGCTCTAACCCTAATCAAACACACCTGAACAAGCCAATCAAGTTCTTCAGGATTACTAAGGCTACAGACAAATGAGTTTTTTTTTTTGTTTTTTTTTAAGAGTTGGAGCTAAACTCTGCAGGACATCAGAACTCCAGGACCGACGTTGCCTACCCCTGGGTTATATTGTTGCGCCAGTAGGGACAAGTTACTGTGTTCGTGAGTGAATGATTCACTCAGCTGATTATTTCAAAACATTCATTTGAGAATGAAACTCTAATACTGTGTGTTGCTTGGAGAGAAAACTTGGATGTTTTGATAAAAAAAATAATAATGAAATAAAAAAAACGAAAAAAAAAATATTGTGTCTAAAATGTAAGTTAAGACATATTGTTTACTAAAATCTCATTGTTTACTAAATCGCTGTATAAAAGCAATAGCACTGTCAACACAGTTGTGATTCGTTACAGACACAAGACAACCACACTCTTGATATGGCAGTTTGATATTATGATTTATTTATGGGCTATGATTAATAATGGAATAATGAATATCCACTCTTATAAAACAATCTTTAATGTCTGAAAGTACAGGCTTCTACTACTGTCAGTCATTGAACACCTGAAATGCAAATGTTTAGATCAAGCTTTTAAAAATAATGAGCAATAATGCCACTAGATAATTAATGGAATGACTGATTGTATAAACAAACTAACTAATATCAACCACAAGTTGGAAGTAGATGCATAGGATTTGATTAATCAACCAGAAAACAATGTAATGTTTAAAAATGCACCATGTTAATAATGCAAACTGTAGTGGCTGTATTTGCATGTTAGTGACATTAACAAGAAGGTATATTCTTTTTTTTTTTTAATCAATATTCATAAAGTCATTTAAGGACTCAAGAACCCAGATGGGTTATAATAAATTGTTGATTCTGCTATATGAAAATCTTACTATGAAAATGTAATACAGTTCACCACAGTGATTTCTAGCACAGTTTTTATGGAGGACAAAGGCAGGAAAATGTTCTACTCTGGTGCAGATAGAGAATTATAAATGTACCTGGTTATTCAGGAAGAAGACAAGAAGGTATATTGAAGGCAAAAAAAAACTCTATTTTAATGTCATGTTTATTGAACTGTTGCAAAATATTGCACTTGCACTTATGATGAATATCAACATGCCTGTGATTATATAGCCATATGCAAAAGACATACTGCTGTTTGTGTGATATAGCTTAATTATTTTTATTCTGTAAAATATATATAGAGAGATTTACTGGATTAACAAACTAACTAATAGATAACTAACTAATAGGATTTCTGGGTTCATGACAAGAAATCTTTCAGATACAAAACTGTCCCATGACTTTCAAATATCATAATAGTAGGTGTTATGAGCAACAGAGACAGGAGAGTTTTCCAGCCCGTTGCAGATAAAGAACAGGCTGAACAAAACCAGCCAGCACATAAAAAAGCAAAGCACCAAACCAACCCCCGTGTATATATTGCTGTATTACAATGGTATAAAGTGCTGTGATGGCATACGGGATGTATATGATAGCTACATTCACTGTAGATATAAGAATGATATTAAATGCTCTTCTCTTCATGTGGTTTTTCTCCTCTATCTCTCTCCCTCTCTCTCCTGGTCCTGACTGCTGCAGAGCTCTGAGAACAGTTAAAAGGAAAAACAACTGGATGGAGAGAAAGAGAAGGAGCTGTAATGTAAAGAACCAGCAATATGCCTCCAAATTGAGAGGGTGTAAAATAAACCTACAAAACAAACATGGTCCAAGAACAATGATCCAGGCCATGGTGCAGCAGATCACTCTGTATCTGAGAGGTTTGAACTTCAGAAAGGTTACAGGATGAACCACTGCCAGGTAACGCTCAACACACATCAGACACTGAAATAGAGGACGACCAGTGATGGCGAGTCCTTGTAAAAACGCGACTAATGTTGAGAGACATGAGAACACAGTTGACAGCATAAAGAACAACGAATTCAAAGAGTTTCCAATCTCACAAACAGAGAGATTGAGGATGAAGAACTCTGATGCAATTCCAGTTCCTGTGACGATGAGCCAGATCACATAGGAGTGTGTAAGAAGACCAAACAGGAAATTAAAGGTGAACACACACATTTCCAGACAGACTGTTAGCTCAATGGAAGGAGTTGTGGAGTTGGTGTATGAGTCAGGTGTGGATGAGTTCATTTTCGCCTCGCTTGTCTGGACCACAAAAACTCGCAAAATACAGGAACTGTGATCTGTTGGAATAGAAGGAATTTTGGTTTCGAAGTAAATTATTGATTCTTTTTCACTTAAAATACATCTCCCGTACCAATTCTACCTTCTTCAACAAGTTCAGTTGCTGCCTTAAATTAAGTATAATCAAATTGGCCGTTCAAGTGATAAATTATTTTAAACTGGCTTTTAGTTGAATCGCATGTGAAAAGTGAAGTTGAAATTAGTTACGTTAATTTGACGAGTTAAAGTAATTGAATAACATATGTTGCCATGACATATTGATGATATAATTTTTATAGTGTGCCTTTAACCCTTTAATTTGACTAATAACCACACTGTGACATACCATATTCAGCATAAAAAAGAAAATGAATGCAATTTGAAAGAAAGGTTCATCACCTGAAGTGTGAATGTCCAGTTGCTCTGGATAAATCTGTGCTGTTTTGTAGACTGACTTCACAGCTGTCACAAGAATATATATGACTTCCACATGCAATAGAGCACATATGCAAATATTCATTGGAAAAAAATTAGATTCAAAATATAATTGATAGTTCATGGAGTTCAATGATTTCAGCTTATGGGATATGATGCTTTTTTAAGGGCTAGTTGGAAAAATATGTTGTAGGATACTATTCTCTACAAATATTTGTTTGTATTGTAATGCATCTAACATTTTAACCAAATTTATGGTCTTAATGTATAAGCCTGCCTTTTTCGCAAGGGGGTCACCTTTTTTAAAGATAAATCACATAAAAAAAAAATAAAAAAAATGAGTCAATTGTTTAAAGAAATTGTCACATGACGAGTATACATCTGAAACTTGGCTTGCACAGGTGGCACACACCATGCAAAATTTACACTGTCAAAAATGAGATTTAGAAAGACCCAAAATTATTAGAAAATTAGACACAATAATACACTTGCAACATACTCATTCTTTAATAATATTTTCCACATTTTTGAATAATAGCACAGCCATAAAATAACACCTTATTACAAAAGAATGACAAAAACATGCTCGAAGTAGTGCACATGTATGAAACAAACATGCTATTCTTTAGGTGAACAATGTTTTGAGCAATGACAATGAATAACTATGTATAGTATATAAAAAAATGCATGTTTATTTTATTGTATACAAAAAGATCTTTATTAATAATCTACTGTTTTTACAATAAATGATTAGGCGATACAAAATTATAAGAAATTTAAATTCAAATGATTATGTACCCTAAAAAGTGAATGCCTAGTCTCTCTGGGCATATGTGTTGTTGTTTTTTTAGACTGACTTCACAGCTGTCACTATATATTTGCATGACTCCTTGTCACATAACTCAACTGAGATGCAAATATTTCAAATGGGACCTGCCTGACAAAGTGAAGTAGACCAAAAGATCCTCAAAAGCTAGACATCATGCGGAGATCCAAAGAAGTTCAGAAACAAATGAGAAAGGAAGTAACTGAGATCTATCAGTCCGGAAAAGGTTATAAAGCCATTTCTTAAGTTTTGGGACTCCAGCGAACCACAGTGAGAGCCATTATTCACAAATGGCAAAAACATGAAACAGTGGAGAATCTTCCCAGAAGTTGCCGGCTGGCCGCATTTCAGAAAAAGAACATCATACCAACAGTAAAATATGGTGGTGGTAGTGAACTCAGGTGTGATAAACCACAGTTATAACAGGGGGGCAAACACTTCTTCACAAAGGGCCATGTAGTTTTTGATTTTGTTTTCCCTTAATAATAAAAAACTTAATTTAAAAACTGCATGTTGTGTTTACTTGTGTTATCTTTGACTAATATTTAAATTACTTTGATGATCTGAAAGTGTGACAAACATGCAAAAAAATAAGAAATCAGGAAGGGGGCCAACACTTTTTCACACCGCTGTATATGCATAAAAAAAAATGTACATGTAAAACACATGCTAACAATTATTATTTGTTACATTTAATTCAATAAATATTGACTTGAAATTAAGATAAAAGCTCCATTTAGAAATTCATCTTGAGTGTTCTGATGCAGGCAAACTTTGTGCAAAAATTGTGCTAAATAAAAAAAAATACCTTTTAAAATCAAATATATAATAAAACTTGTAAATTCACAGATTTAAGAAAACTTGTAAATTCACTGCAAAGCTGAATAAAAACTCTGACATGGAACCTTGTGACTCTGTTAGAGATAAATGATAAATGCTTTTATTTTGAAAACAAATCATTAACAATACATAAACTAAAATGGTGTGTGGCAGATTTTTGTTTTATTACACTTTCCCTCATTTCAGGGAAGTTTTTATAGACACAAATACAACATCTTCAGTATACAGTATTTACACTTTTGTTGCATGAAGGAAAAAGCATAGCTGATCTTAATGAAACCATAAGAGTAAAACCATCAAGCAAAAAAGCACCCTAAAATAGCAAAATAGATGGTAACATGCTGACAAAACTTAAAGGGGTCATATGATGCGATTTCAATTTTTCATTTTTTCTCTTTGGAGTGTTAGAAGCTCTTGGTGCATGAAGAAGATCTGTAAAGTTGCAAAGACTAAAGTCTCAAACCCAAAGAGATATTCTTTATCAAATTTAAGACTTTGCCACGCCCCCCTAAAATGGCTCATTCTAACACGTTCCCACATATCTACGTCACGATGTGGAAATTTGCGTAATGCCTCCCAAATGTTCACGCAAAGAAAGAAGCCGTGGTTTCAGTAACCACAGTTAGTGTCGAAGCAGCCATGTCAGGGAGATGCTGTGTGTATCTAGGCGAAAGCACTTTATTTGGCCTTCCGAAAGTAGATGTATTCAGGAAGCTTTAAGATTACTTACAACAAAACAGCAACGCATTTTATGGATGACCGTTTCGTGAACCTAGGAGAGGAGGTCATTCTGACTTTGCTAGACAATCTGGCGCTTCTGAATCAGCTACTGTAAGTATGTTTTGTTATTAAAATTGATATTAGTATTTGCTATTGACTGTTCAAATGCGGAGTTTTGTGCATCGTGTCTGTGTGTAAGAGAGAGAGAGAGACAGGGTCACACAGTGGAGTCAGCTGTCTTAACCGTCCGTGACTTGTGTACTGCAAACACATACGAGCTTCATCACTGAGTCTGTCACGTGACTCTGTTCCCCCTTCAGCTTGAACTGATGGTAAAACTAGGACATTAATAACTGTCTTTACATTTATTTTGAAAGATGAAGCTCCGACGAGTGCTTGCAGTATTCGGCCAATCACAATGCACTGGATCAGTTGGCCAATCAGAGCAGACTGCGCTTGTCAGAAGGAGGGACTTTGTAGAAAACTACGCATTTGAGAGAGGCGGGCATAGAGGACCTACAATAATGCACAGTATTTGAAAAAAATGTGTTTTGTGAACATTAAAACATGTCAACATATTCTGTTACACCAAATACACACAAAAAGCATCATATGACCCCTTTAAATGTTTTAAAGTAGTGAGAGGTGTTATGGAGGTTTGAAGAAAGGCAGTTTCCCAACGCACCAGAGATAAAGAATAGCAGGTACAAAACCACCCAGCACAAAACAATACATTCTAACCAAGCTCACTTCTTCAACGTCTTTTTGTAGCAGAATATTGAGGAATCTTGAGATAATAAAAGGAACAACTATGAATAGCATAGTCACAATCAATATAACAATGATCTTAAATGCTCTTCTCTTAACTGGATTTTCCTCCTCTCTCTCTCTCCCTCTCTCTCCTGGTCCTGACTCCTTCAGAGCTCTGAGAACAGCCACAAGACAAAACAACTGGATGCAGAGGAAGAGAAGGAACTGCAGGAATGAAATCCACACAAAATGTGTTTGAAATATTAAAATGAACAAGCAAATAAAGCAGGATCCAAGACCTATTAACCAGACTACAGTGCAGCAGATCATTCTGTATCTGAGAGGTTTGTACTTCAGAAAGGTGACAGGATGAACCACTGCCAGGTAACGCTCAACACACATCAGACACTGAAACAGAGGACGGGTAGTGATGATTTT
This sequence comes from Cyprinus carpio, assembly GCF_018340385.1. Lineage (NCBI taxonomy): Eukaryota > Metazoa > Chordata > Actinopteri > Cypriniformes > Cyprinidae > Cyprinus > Cyprinus carpio. The sequence goes on from NC_056592.1 coordinate 5,315,021, forward strand.
TCCTGTTAAAAACCTCAGTACAAGCAAGAGCAATGATTCTTGCAGACTTCGACTAACTGAATAAATCAAAAAAAGAAAAGCATAGACAGAAAAAATGAGCTCACAAACAGAGAAGGTCAACACACAAATGTTAATAGTGGTCATTGCAGTGCTGAGGTTTGTTGATGGGAACACCACACATGTGGGATCTTCAGAAGAGCAGTTCATGGCTGTACTTGTCCCTAAATACAGTCTTTCAATTAGTATCTGTATAGAAATGTTCATTAATGTTCATTTATATACAAAAATATGTATTTTAGAGTAAGAGTGTGGTCTCTCTCTTTTTTTGTGTGGTCTGTTCAATCCCAAAGTTATGCCAACAAGCCTACAAACTGCAAATGAAAACAATAATCTGATATGACACAACATTTACAACTCATAGCTTGTAAAAATGGCATCATCTATTAGCTTTGTAATATGACTGAAGACAAATTGATAACACATCATTTGTTTAACAATTTATTATTTCATTTTAGGATCAAAAACAACTTTAATATAAAGGAGTTTTGAGGGGAGTTTATTACCTTGACAAGTCAATTTCCAGCCGTCTTCCAGATATCAGATTATGCAGACTGTAACTTTTTACTTTAACGTTTTAACTTCTTAGATATAACTGAGAAAACAAACTGGTAGGCTAAATATTCATGTGGGAAGCATAGTATAGTGGATTACTAGCTCTGTTGTACACAGAAATTCATTCTCATCTCATATATACTCAACATACTGTCATTCAGCCCTCACATACAAATGTACTAAAATGTCAGGTGATATTTTTTCCGTTCCTCAAAATACAGAATCTCTAGCTTTGCAAAAGCAAATTAGTACAGATGTATTTATTGCTTTAAAATCAAGCCATGTGGACTTTTCCCATTTAAAGGGACAGATTTTCTTGTTTCTACTGAAGCAAAAGATGATCTTTGGAACATTCTCAAATACATGAGAACATGGTCATCATGTTTTACGCTGACAATTTAGAGCAAAAGAACACAAAATACCAAGCAAAAAAAAAAATGTTCAGATGAAAGGGTCCACAAGTGCGTGTACATCAAATACGTCCACCTGCGCTCGCTCAACTGAGCCTCATACGTTTTTGAATGAAATCACCAACTCAACCTCATATTCTGTACATGGAGAATATAGGCCTATGATTAATGTGTTTTCACAGTCTTTTTATTGTCTATATAAACATGGAAAACCTTGTTCATCATCTAAAAAAGATTTCAGGATAAATCATTACTTCTTTATCAAAACAGCTCAGGAAGAAAAAAAACTCATTTAAATTATGTTTTTCACCTGTATGAAACTGTCCAGTCTGAGTGCAAAAATTACTTGAATACAAAATACTGCACTTAGAAGATTTTAATTAAACTAAATATTGACTATAGCCAATATAAAACATTCTGGGTGTTTAAGTGTTGGGGAAGTGGCTTTGTTCTAGGGAACAGGCTATATATGAATATTGCGCAAACATAATCAATGAAGACTTAACAGAACAACAATTATTTCAAATTTTAAACTAGCACGAACAAATATCAAACCAACAGAAATTTTAATAACTGATAAAACTGAAACATCCATCAAATTTGACAACTTGCCCCAACCTGAAATTTATGACTCTCCTTGATCTAAGAACAAAATTAAACATTTTACTTGAGTCTGAATGACAAATGGTTATATAGCAAAAATATAATATTGAATTTAGTTTCCATATAAAAGTGTCATATGACATGATAGCGTAGAGTCAGGGGCGTTGCACAAGATCCAGGGCCCTATGCATAGGCAGTCCTGATGGGCCCCCATGACCCCCCAATGAAAATATCCAGGTAAAATATAATATAACTTTTCAAGGGCCCTCTCTTCCTTTGGGGCCCTGGTAATCAGTAATGGTTTTACCCCCAGTCCGACGCCACTGCGTAGAGCACACAGGATCCAAGACCCGTTATGCAGGACACAGTGCAGCAGATCACTCTATATCTGAGAGGTTTGTACTTCAGAAAGGTTACAGGATGAACCACTGCCAGGTAACACTCAACACACATCAGACACTGAAACAGAGGACTGATGGTAACAATGTCTCCTGTTAAAAACTTTAGAGACTTGGAAACATCAACCACTGTACAAAAATAAACGAATACAGAGAGAAAATCATCTCACAAACAGACAGACTGAGGACGAAGAAGGATGCAACTCTACTTCCTGTTCCTGTGACGATGAGCCATATGACATAGTGTGCAGAATGACCAAACAGAAAACTGAAGCTCAACAAAGAAATCTTGAGAACAGTCACTGGTGTGTTTTCATATGTTGTGAGGTGGGCTGATTGGAACGCCTTGCATGTAGAATCGTCATAAAGGAATGTCATCTCTGCATGTCTCTAAACAAGCAGTATTTTCAGTGAATATGTGTGTGGAAAAGAAAAACCGTTGACAGTGTGTTTACACTTGACCTGTTTGGATTTGGACTACTCTGTTAGTGCAGTTCATTTGAGTAAGTGTGAACGTTGCCATCCAAACCTTGGTGTGCGCCAAACAAACGGGCGGAGACCCTTTGAAAAGGTGGGCTCTTGATACATTTTCAAACAAACTCTGGTGTGGTTTGACTTAAATATGAACACAACTCGGACCAAAGACATTAGGGTTGCTTTCCACTTCGGAGCTGATTTATTGGAGCTGATTTATTCATATTTCGCAACCCCCTGATGGAGCTGATTTATTGGAGCTGATTTATTCACATTTCACAACACCATCAGATTTATTCATATTTCGCAACCCCCTGAATTGTATATGAGTAGACTCACTCCCTCAGTCAAATATATATATACCTACAAATGGACACTTAAAACATCATTGTATTAGATGACAAAATATGAAACCAAATGCTGTAGAAGTATTGTTTCATTGTAAGTTCATGCTTATTAATTTAGTTAAACTATTAAGGGTGCAGTTTGTCCAATGGGCTATTTGAAGATTGAATACAAAAAAAAAAAAAAAATGCAAGCGTTTCAAATGTTTAAATGGTTTATTAAAAGGCAACATGTAAATCCACACAGCCAGGAGGTCTGAATATTATCTTCCTGTACACAGAATGGTCCGCACAGATCAAATCAGCTCCAGTCCACTGTCAGGGGAGAATTACTTATGTTTTCTCTTCTTCAAGAGTGCATCTCTTAATGCGATCTGAGAGGAAAACGAGAGGGGAAAAATCACTATTAATAAGAAATACTGCAAATACAACACACAAACTGAAGTTTCATGGTAAATTGCACAGATTTATTCTATCTAAAGGTAATCCAGATGTGAAAACAGCAGCAGGGCTCACCTGTTTATCTCTGAAGGAGCGTTTGCCTTTGGTCCTCACATTCTGACTGTGTTTCATCATGATGAAGTTCTTTTTTCGCTTCTTCTCTTTGTTACTGGTGCTGGCGAACGGGTTTAGCTTACTCCTCTTTTTAACAAACTCTTTTCTGTCTGTCCGCCCAGCCTGAGAATCAAAAAAAAAAACAAACTAACTTTAAACCTTAACCTTCACTTCCACTAATATCAAAATATAAATATATAAAAAAATATATATATAAGAAATAATTAATTCCATACTCACCATGGCTGTTGCCAGCCGTGTTTCTTTGTCAGATTTGGGTTTCTTGTGAAGACGCTCAATGTCTCTTAGACTAAGTAACTCGCCTCTGAAGAAAAAAAGAAAAAAAAAAATTCTGTCACCGCTTAATTCTTTTAATTATTCTCAGTTTATACAAATTCCTGACATAAAGTTTCTAAAATCCTTTCAGTAAGGAAACATCAACACATCCTACCTCTCCTCCTCTTCTTCACTTTCCACATTCTTCCTCTTCTGTCCCTTTCCGGGTGCAGCGCTGACCTCTTTGGCCATCTGAGCGATGCGGATCTTTTTGAAGTCGTCCTGCGTGAGGAGTCGACTGGTGCTGACCGCCGCAGCTTTAGCTTTGCGCTCGTCCTCCGGGATACTCTGTAATTTCTCAGCCTGACATTCAACAACACAAAACGGGTTTATCTGCACCATTTTCCATCATTACAATCAAATCAAGCATTAAGTTAAGTGATAAGATCCTCACCACTTCTGTTTGATCTTCATCAGAGGAGTGATGGACGTTCACCCACTCGCTATCGTCATCATCTTCACTCATGCTGGCGCTCTCCCAGCCATCTGTGAGACAGAGGAGACTGGTCAGAGAGCTTTCTGATTTCGGATGCAATAATAAGCTAATGTTAATACAGCTTTTCACACACCTTCATCTTCCTCTTCATCTACTTTCTCCTTTACTTCCAGCACCTCAGCTCCAGGGATGTAGTCTTTGGCCTCCAATTCTCCGTAGTTCTGGATTTTGGCCTCCTTGGAGGATTCTGTGGGCTTTCCCTGATAACACAATAAATGCAAAAATCTTAATGTAATCAACTGTACAAAACACTGGGGTCAGCAAGATTTTTTTTATGTTTTTGAAAGAAGTCTTTTATTCTCATCAAGGCTGCATTTATTTATTATCAACAATACAGCAATATTGTGAAATATTATTGCAATTAAAAATAAATGTTTTCTATTTTAATATCTTTTAAAATGTAATTTCTTCCTGTGATGCAAAGCTGAATTTTCAGCATCATTACTCCAGTCCTCAGTGTCACATGATCCTTCAGAAATCATTCTAATATGTTGACTTACAGCTCAAGGAACATTTCTGATTATCTATGTTGAAAACAGCTGTCCTGCTTAATAGTTTTGTGAAACTTATATATTTTTAATTTTGATTAAACACAAGTTAAAAGGAACAGTTCATTTCTGCCATTTATTCAAGACTGGTTTTATTCTGTTGATTAAAAGTCAATTCAATTATAAAAATATAACTTTCATCTATTTAATATTAGTATATTTCTATAATGTAATGTTTTAGGCTTCTCACCCGGTCTCTTCTGTGTAGCATGTGTGGATTGAGATCTCTGAAGAGCTGGATAAGACCTCTGGCAGACATCACAACATCTGGAAGATGTTCAAAGCAAAGTCAATCAGTCTATGCTGATATTATCATTTTATACATAATAAGCTGCATCTAATGAACAGACTATGATCAATAATGATAACAAATGGCATACTTTTATCTTTGTGAGATTTGTACTGTGCCAGATCTTGAAGCAGATCTTCAGACATCGAGAGAGGACAGCGGGCAACCAATTCTTTTATGGCGTTGATTCTGTGATATGAGGATGAACAAGAGAGAGCTATCATGAGGAGAGTAAATTACAGTATTTCGCATTATTTAAATTCATGTTTCATTGTATTTGAGTCAGATTTACACAGAGCCTACCCAACTGTCATGGCCTCTCCTGAATTTCTGTCCGTAACAAAGTTATTGGCGATGGTCTTGATGACTGGCTCAATGATCTGTAGATGGAACAGTAATTATTTTATTATTTCAACTTAATTTGCAATTATTAAAATTTTAGAGTCAGTAAGATTTTTCTTAATGCTTTTGTCTCTTATGCTCACCAAAGTTGCATTTATTTGATGAAAAATACAGCAAAAACAATAATGTTGTGAAATATTATTACAATGTAAAATAACTGTTTTCTATATGAATATATTTTAAAATGTCATTTAATCCTGTGATCAAAGCAGAATTTTCAGCATCATTACTCCAGTCTTCAGTGTCACATGATCCTTCAGAAATTGTTCTAAATCCTAATTATTAGGTTGATTTATTATTACTTTTGATCAATTTAATGCATCTTTGCAGAATAAAAGCATTATTATTATTACTTTTGTTTTTTCCAAAAAAACAAAACAAAAAAAAATTGATTAATGATTAATTATTATAAAGTCCTCATGATCAGTTCTTACCTCAGGAGGGACCAGCTGATGCGACGCCTGGGCGGCACACAACAGAATTTTGGTAACCTCTGAAAGAAAACGAATGAATTAATATGAAGAGATCATAAACAGCCTTTGAAGATATGGATGAGTATTACATAAGAGACATTCAAAGACACTTCAGTGAAGATGACAGTGTTTACCTCTCTGATGAGGCTGAAGGAAGCGCTGGACAAATGGATAGAAATTAAAGAGGAAAAGCTGTAAAACAGAAGCAAAAACAGGTTAAAGTAACTAATGGGAAAATCTGAAATTCTAAAATGCTCAAGTTGAATGAAATTCCCTTATTAATGACCTCATGAATTCCCACAAGTCTAGAGATGAGCTCCATCATCATGATCTTCACCTCAAAACGCTCGTTTGAACTCTCCAGCTGCTTCAGGAGCTTCTCTGCAAAATCTGAATTACACAGATATTCATTTCTAATCTAGGTGCTTTTATAGAAAGTGCTTCACAGTCACAGTTTATGGATCAACCCTTGTGGGGTTAAACCTGCAAACTTTTAGTTACCAGATATTCACCTCTTCATTGCATCATCATCATTCCATGTTTTTGTGCTCTGTCAGTGTGAAAGGGTGCTCTTACCTTGAGGGTCATGGACCAGGTGGATGGCAGAGAAATTAAAAACCTCCACTTTTTTCTTTTTTTTATGTTTCTGAGAAAAGAAAATGAAAATGACACATTAAGCAGTGAAATTAACAAGGATTATTATAGTGAATTTAAACTATGTCATAGAGAATATGTGACCCTAGACCACAAAATCAGTCATAAGGGTACATTTTTCAAAATTGAGATTTATACTTCTCATGAAAGCTGAATAAATAAGCTTTCCACTGATGTATGGTCTGGATATATATGAGGGTGCAAAAAAGAGATAGAACTATTTGAAAATCTGGAATCTGATATTTAAAAAAAAAAATCTAAATACTGAGAAAATCGCCTTTGAAGTTGTCCAAATGAATTCTTAGCAATGCATATTACTAATCAAAAAATAGCTTTTGATATATTTATGGTAGGAAATTTACAAAATATCTTCATCGAACATGATCTTTACTTAAAATCCTAATGATTTTCGGCATAAAAGAAACATGCATACAATGCATTTTTGGCTATTGCTACAAATATACCCCAGGGTCCCATAAAGTCTAACTGAAATAAAATCAATGTACTAAAATAACTAAAACTAAAGCTGAAATGAAAACAAATATATGACACTGTCAAAACACAACAAACTAAAATGAATATATAAAAATAAAAACTAAAATAGCATCTGAAATAATCAAACAAAACACTGATTTGCTGATTATGATTTAACCTTGAGGACTTTCATGGCTTTCTCTAGTTTCTTCTTGTTTTTGGAGGTTTTTTTTCCGGTGGAATATCGGACCATTAGATCTCTGGTTGTTGGCCCTTCATCCTGCAGAGGAAAAACAAATATCACTTTTAATGATTTTTAACAACAATCATTTTTAATATTTAAAGTAGACTACAGTTCACAAGTTTTGGGGTTAGTAAGATATTATAATGTTTTTGAAAGAAGTCTCTTATCATGATCATCAAGGCTACACTTAGTGGATCAAAAATACAGTAAAAACAGTAATATTGTAAAATATTATTATAATGCAAAATAACATTTTCTATTTAAATACATTTTAAAATATAATATGATTACAATCATGAAAACCACGACACATACGATTCTTAGATGAACAGAACGTTCAAAAGAACAGTATACACATAAAATTCTTAGATGAACAGAACGTTCAAAAGAACAGTCTTTGTTTGAAATAGAAATGTGGAAAACCACGACACATACGATTCTTAGATGAACAGAACGTTCAAAAGAACAGTATTTGTTTGAAATAGAAATATTTTGTAAGATTATAAATTTCTTTACTGTTACTTCTTATCAATTTAATGCATCCTTCCTGAATAAGAGTTATTTTAAAACATTTTTACTGTACTTATTGTACCTCAGATTCTGAATCACTGTCTTTCTTTTCATCCTCATCTTTTCCCAGGAAGAACTTCAATCCAGCCACAAGGATCTGAGAGGAGATGAGATTTAAAACATGTTAGAAGAGGTCATAGTAAACTTAACTAATGTTTATTGCTGGAGATTCATACAAAGCCAAAAAAAATTCACCTTTGTGACTTTAGAGAAACAAGCTGTGGTGATGACGTTGACGGTTTTGGTGTCATTCCTGGTAGGTTGATGTGGGAATGGAAAACAGAGTGATTGCGGATCATACCTAATGACATCATATTATGTTACAAAAACATATCTGTTCAAGGACTCACCAGATGTTTCTTCTGTAAAGCTCAACCATCACATCTAGTGAGATCTTGGCAGCAGTGGGGTTTGAATCCCTCAGCATGGTGTACATGAAGTTCTGCAAGGTCTGAGCCCCGAAGTAAATACAACAGCAGTGAGTATTTACATCAAAACTATGGGTATGAATCTCAACATGTCAGTGAACAATTCAGCCCAAAATCTAAACAAGAAATCAGTGCTTAAAGGGGAAATTATGAAATGCTGCAGTCTTGACTTGAATGGAAAATGAATATTATGCCCAAGTGACTTACCGTGTTGAGTTTGTTGTTTTTGTGCTTGGCATTGATATTTTTAATATCGGTCACAATATGGGTATATAAAGTCTGAGGAGACAGAAGACATTTATTTATTTATTTATTTATTTTATAGCAGCAAGCTTTGCAATAATTTAAATTCATATTCTTAAAACCGCACTGCAAAATGAACAGACCTTGCGCAAAAGTTTGTCATGACAGCGCAGCAGCTCAAAGAACAGTCCCAGAAGACTGGTGGGACTGATCAGATCTTTGTTCCTCAAGAGGATGAGAGCTTTACAAAACGTCTGAAAGAAAGTTTTTCTTTAGAAAACAGATCTTTAAACATTAAGAACATCTTCTACCTTGAAAGACAGAGTATCTCGGAGTGTACAGCTAGTAAACTCTACAAACTGTACTGATTGTACTGAATGTGATTTAAGATTTGAGTCAGCTAAACAGCAAATGTTATTCGCACCATCCTGAGATCCGGCTCCAGCACCGTATGATGGTTTAAGAGCAGATCGGTCAGTTGCTGTGGGAAATCTGACAGCTCCTCTAAGTAACAGTGTCCAACCTGAAGACAAAATCACAGTCAGCCAATAACACCACAACAGTCGAAACACACTGAAATAAATGACCACGCAAACTCTAAGAGAAAACACCTCCATACCTGAGCCAGAAACATGACCAGCTCTGCCAGGTCTTTGTTGGATTTGTCAGGCTGATGTTTAAAGATCTCCACATTTGACTGATAGTGACGATACTGTTGCAAAAACTGGAATAACATCAAATTAAGATCATTCATATTATATGGAACAAGGGTTGAGACATTTAACGTTACTCCGTGGAATTAACAAGTATCTATTTTTAGTTACTAGTAGGAAATCAATCGCTGATTAAGTGAACTAACGTTACAGGCCCCATCGGTGTTTGTTACCTGTAATAATAGAATAATTACTTGGTGTCACTATTTAACACTATTAAACACTAGCGAAATCAAAAAGGATATGACACTATTGGATTATTTACTGAAAAAAGACTTCTAGTAACGTTAGGGTAAGTTTAATAAATACATGCACAGCTTGACGTAGCGTAATGTCATGAAATTATTTGGTTTACTAGCGATAAGACTAGTCACATCTAGACAAGTTTTTTTTTTTTTTTTTACCTCCTCTGTGTAGGACTTCGGATCCCTCTTGATCAAATTCTGCAACTGTGGGAGGTTCGTCGGTAACTTGTTATTGTGACGACCCGACATTTTTGATTATTTTCCAAAACGAAGCGTCAAATAATAACGTTTATTTGATTATCCCAGCACCAACGTGGCTCAAAAGGAGGTCGCCATGTTGCCTTCAAACTACGGAAAGCCTGAAAAGACATTCCGGTTTTCAGACGCGTCATTACTGGTGGTGCTTCGTCAAGCTTCGAATCTGTTGCGAATCATTTGTTTCGAACCAGTGAATTTACAGGTGCTGCGTCCCAGTACGCATACTAGCTGTCCTAAATAGTATTCGAAATTAGAATTAGTATGTCCCACGCAGGTGTTCTCAGCGTGTGGTATTTCTTAGCGCTTCGAAACAGTGAATCATTTGGTGAATCGTTTGATTCAAATATTCGAAAAGGTTCGTTTCCTTTATTTAGATCAGTACCTCCAATGCCCCGCTGGACATTGGAGGTACTGCATGCGACTCATTTTAAAGTCGGTATATTTTTTTTCCGGTGGTCTGAATAATTGACACTAACACTACAACTCAAAAAGAAAAATCATAAATCTATATCCTTTATATTCTAGTCTGATATGTTAAAAAAGGGCACTTTTTTGCAATTGGGATCACTAATAAATATGAACTTAGGCAATGTTTATATCAAACCAAGTAGAACCTGAATGCATCCAAATAACATGAAAGACATAACTCAAATAAATAAATACATAACTTTCACATCATTCATCACAGTAGCAGAAATGGCAAAAATACAACAATTAGAGAAAACCATAAAGGCATGATATTCTTTTATTTACAATTAGCAAATTGTCCAGTAAGTAACAGCTTTAAAACATATCAACAGATTTCATAAGATAAATATCACACTAAATATAACACTTTAAATTCTTCGATTACCACTGGCACTCAGTGATTTCTAAAAGATTTACAAAGAAAATACTGTCTGTATTCTGTCAAGGCAATATTTCCAGCATCATTTTGTTTAAAATACACAAGAATCATTTTGTACCACAAAAAAAATCATTAACTCATTTATTTTATACAAAATCCAAAATCAATAAATAAAATATAAAAACTGTTTTTACCAAAAAAAAAAAAGAGATAAATTATAAAATAAATGGTTTAAAGAAGTAGCAGCCAATGGTCAAGAATGTAAGCGATAAGAATACACAAAATTCTGCAAGAATTGTACACGTCACTGACGTCCAAAACATCATAAGACAGATTTGTTCTGATGAGGTCAAAGCCCCTGATGTGAAAACATTGTGATGACTGAAGCCGCTGGTATTTTCAGCTGATCTCTCGAGCCTGTCAGGAGAGCAGAAAGGCAGTGGGGTCCTCGTTTTATCCTGAGAGTTTCTCTTCCGCCTGCAGACATCTGAGCACATACAAGACGACCTGGTAGCAGAAAATGTATTGTTCCTGGAGAGGGAAAAAAAGCTAATGTTACACACAAAAAGACAGCAGAAGTAACCTTGATTTAAAAGTGTAGATCATTATAAAGCTGTTACCTCTGTTTGCACCATGCCCTGCCTCTGGAGTCTCATGGTACGGACCACATCTGATATGTCAAACTAATGAGAGGAAATGACCAGAACATATGATTATTACATATAACTTCAATCATCACATGTATGTTATATAATTTTGTTTATCATTATATTCTAGTGCTTAAAGGTGCTATAAGCATTTCCATCCATTTCATTTCAACTTTTGCCATTTTCACTCAAATAAAAAAACAAAAACATATTATAAAGTGGTGCCATAAACAAACAAATTAAAATAGTAAAATAGCCAAACAAAAATGTGATTATTAGAAAAATAATGAACTTTAGCTATTTAACTTCACTGATTTATTTTATCACTTACATCTGCATCTTTGCTGATGAGGCCAAGAACCACGTCTATGCAGATGAGCGTTCCTGATCGGCCAATCCCTGCACTGCAGTGGGTGATGATGGGCCCTGATTGGTGGATGTGTCTCATGTAGGAAATGAATGTCAGGAGCTGTTCTGGTTGAGTCGGGGTTCCATGGTCAGGCCAGCCTGTGTAGTTCAGATGAGTGACTCTCTGGATTTCATTAGTCTGCAGGAGACAAACATGCATGCAGATTTTTGCAAACATCTATGTGTATAGGTGTGTTTATAGAGATATTAATATATAACTGTCTCTCACCTGGATGTCTTTGACTTCTATGAGCCGGATGACAAAGTTGTCCAGGTGTTGATCTTTGACCAGCGTGATCTGCAGCCGGTCGTCCACCATCTCGGGCGAGCGGGGCGTGTCGGGCCAGTACCTCTGACATTTCACCTTCCCCCCCTCCACTTCCTGTGTCATCATGGCAATCACGTTGGACTTCTGCTCCCAAACCATTTGCCAGAAGTCCCCCAGCGTGGTGGGCAGCGGCCCCTGGCACGCGATGTACAGGAAGTTCTCGTCTTTCACAGGCATCTTGATGAAGTTGGCATTGATGTAGCCACCATCCTGCCCCAACATGACCCTGGTTGTGTCGACTGAATCATGAAGATGAGAGATTCAATAGTCGAATCAAGCTGCCTTCATTTCTACAGCGCTTTATATAATACAGATCATGTCAAAGCAGCTTCACAGAGATAAATAGGAAAATAGTGGAACTCAAATACGGACATTCACATACAATAAACTCATTGTTTATACATCAGTGTTTTTCCTAACTCACATGGAACGATGTTCTTGTATCGGTTTTTCTTCTTGTTCTCTTTAGTCTGACCAATCAGACATTCATCCAAGGGGCGCAAATTCTGCAGGTTCTTTGAAAGGAAACACATATATTCACATTAAAATGTGTTTTTATATCCATATTAGCACTGAAGGCTACATTCATGCCAATAAATAAATAAATACTGGCATTCAAAATGTTGGGATCAGCAGTATTGTTTAAGGTCTCTTATGCTCATCAAGGCTGCATTTATTTGATCAAAAATACAGTAAAAACACTGAAATATTATAATCTTTTAAATTAGCAATTTCCTATTTAATATTTATTGAAAGTGTATTTTATTCCTGTGATACAAAGCTGAATTTGTATAATTATAATTAAGCATAATTACTCCAGTCTTCAATGTCACATGATTCATCAGAAATCATTCTAATATTCTGCTCAAGAAACATTTCTTATTATTATCAATGTTGAAAACAGTGCTGCCTAATAATTTTATGGAAACACTTTTTTTTTTTTCAGGACACTTTGATGAATAGAAAGTTCAAAAGAACAGCGTCTGAAATAGACATTTTTGAAACATTATAAATGTCTTTGTTGTCACTTCTGATCAATATAATGCATCTTTTTGAAAAAAGTATTAATTTCTTTAAAAAAAATAAAATAAATAGTGGTGTTAAACTTCTGCACAAAAAAAATTCAAATATGAATGAAATAGTTTAAGGCCGGTTTATAATTTCTTGTAACTGAAGAAAATGTTCTAATATAAAAGAAAAATAGACACTTTCTATACATAGTACAATCGAACATTTTTTACCTCAAACTCTTGCAGAGGAACTTTCTGTTCCAGCAGGCCTCTCATCATGCGGACTATAGTGTTGAGATTACTGGACGTATAATGACCGTCAGGAACCACTTTCACCAGAGGCAGAGACGTCAGCTCTTCCTCAGTGACAATGGGTCCATCTGAGAAAGAGAGTGAAAATAACAAGTGTAAAACTTGCAATAAGACAACCCGATTCAATGAACAAGATCTGAGCTTTACAACCCATTTGATACAATAAGTACAATTAGAAAACAATCCATTTCTCTACGAGAAGCTGACTTACCTTCAGTAAATTTAGAGTCGATGTTCTCCATCGGCAGTTCGTCACTCCCCCATGTGATCTCATCCTCATCCAGCTGACCTGATGATGACTGCAGTGCACTAAGAAGAGAGGGAGATGTGCTCAGAACTAACCTGCTAGATTAAACCCTGCTTGAGGACATAGCTGTCAGGTTTTTATTAGTACACTATGAACTAATAAAACAACATGCAAGCATAACTACAACAGCAGACTGTTTCATACTGATTTACAGTGAACTTTTGAAGAGTTAGTGTACTGTACATCCAAACAATATTTAATCTACTCTATACTGTATAAAGTGCTTAACTTAAAGAGCACCTATCATGGAATTTTGAAATAAAAAAAACATGTAGTGTGTAACATAGATCTAAGTGAACAAAAACATCCTGCAAAGGTTTGAAATATGACAGTGCACCGTTTATAAAGTTATTGTCTTTCAAAAGTAAGAGAGTCGACTCTGAGTCATTTTTATGAATCGTTAGAAGAACGAAGCTTTTTCTCTGACTAGATGACGTCAACTTGTCAAGTTATTTGAATACGATACGCCCACCTTATTGCGCTCCAAGACGCCAGTGAAAACTAGAAAACATCATGGCGACGAGACGCTGTGCGTTCTGAAGTGCGACTCAAAAGCAAACTTTTTTCATCTGCCCAGGATGAGCATTTGAAGACTAAGTGGCTACAATTCATATATATACACTCTGTACCACAGAAGTATAGTCCGAGCCTTGTGCTTTGTTCACCGCCATTTTGAAGACGATTGCTTTACCAACTTATATGCAATCAAACTTGGATTCGCGAGCCGGCTGATATTGAAGGAAGGTTCAGTTCCAAGTGTATTTGCATCAGCTTCCTCCTCCGTATCACAACCTGTAAGGTGTTATTAATAATTGTTGCTTTTACGTTTTATGTAGCATGCTTAATAATTGTTTGGTTTGTTGTGTAAGCACCGTTTTTAGCTTCTAGGTCTTCAATGACAACTGTATTGAGATATGTTAATTGTTTGTCGTTGTGTTGTCTGATCAGTATTTTAAAGTTGCAAATTGTTTCTGTGTAGTTGTAGCCCGTGTTAAATAACTATAATGTGTTTCCAGGTAAAGCACGATATTACTGTCTTACTGAAGTAGTTCTATAATAATGTGTTTCCAGGTAAAGCACGATATTACTGTCTTACTGAAGTAGTTCTAAAAATTCGCAGTGAACCTAAGAATATGTTGATTATTATAGACTGACGTCGTTCTAATTACTTTGTTTAATAATAAAGAATGTAGTGTAGCACACAGACTTTATAATAATTGTGAAACTGCTGTTTATTGTGCTGCACTGGCAGTTACAGGGTTAATGCGGGGTAGAGATGAGTGATTTCGGCTGGTGCTCCTGTGAGCGTCTTTTGTCTGTCGTTCTTCAAACATTACAGTAGACACATTTTGGTTTACAAACTGTATTGTTTAATCAGTTAGTCACGTTAGCACTCGGCTAACGTATCCACCTAGTGTTCACAGTTTAGCAGCTAAACTTTAGCTATGGGCACGATTCGCTTGCATAAGTGTTTTTGTATTTTATGTAATTATAAGAACGGATTGACTATATTATTGTTTTATGTAAAGGTACTTTGTCAATGGTAGCACTGGCTATCTGGCTCAAGGACTCATCTCTGTGCCAATCACAACAGGTTTGGCCAGCTGACCAATCAGAGCAGAGTAGGCTTGAGGAAGGGAGGGGCTTGCTCCGAACTTGCTTGGAACGAATCGTTTCCTAATCATTGGCAAATGACTCTAATATTAAATGTATATTCTGAGAAAATTACAATGTTTTCTGATCTTAGATGCACTTAAACCTGTTGTAGGGCACTCCAACACAATATTAGGACACTTTAAAATACCATATGACCTGCTCTTTAAAAAAGCCTGGATTCAGTCATGTTTACTGAATAGAAAGTGTTTCAGAAAATCATGTTGATTAATAGTAAAATGCACTGAATTTTCACTATTATGCCTAATAAAAACACAAACAAAAACATACACAAAACTAATCTAAAATTAATATACGAAACAAAAGAAAGTAGAATTGTTTTCTTTACCTGACGTTGAGTGGGTCATCAACATTTTCTTCCTTCCACTCAGCCTTCCGAGACGTCTGAAGACAGAAGAACATAGAATGTAGTTCAGATAAACAGATGCATTGTTTTAAGTCAATAATATCACTACAAAGATAAGGTCTTATGAACGCTGTTTGACTGCTGTAAAACTGCAGATATTCAAACTTTAATTACAGATGGCTGTACCTCTGGGGAGTCTTCCGGCAGAGACGAGCCGTCACAGTCTGTGTCCTCTGATAGGTCACCACTTCCTTCTGTTCCCTTCCCTTTCTCTAGAGAGCCTGTGTCATAGTCTAGAACACACACACACACACACACACACACACACACACACACACACACACACACACACACACACACACACACACACACACACACACAGGTAATTAGAAATACCATAGGATAAAAAAGAACGAAAAAAAAACCTTTTCATTAAATAAAATAAAAATCTAGTGAAATTAGTAAAATATACTTGATAAAACAAATACTAAAAATATTTAATTAACTTAATAAAAAAATAGAAATATAAAAACTAAAATAAAAATAAAAAGGAAAACAAAATTGCTAAAACTAATTTGCTAAAATTAAAATGGAAAATATATACATATAATTTAATATTTTATTTTATAAATAACTTGAACTTTGCTTGAAATATAATAAACATTAAGTGAAATTATTAAAATATGCTAAAATATTTAATTAACTTAAAAATAAAGAAATATAAAAAAAAATAATAAAAAAATGAAAACAAAATTGCTAAAACTAGTTACGTAAAATTAAAATTATAAAATATATATGAAAATATATACATATAATTTAATATTTTATTTTATAAATAACTTTAACTTTGCCTGAATAAAATAAACATTAAGTGAAATTGCTATAATATGCTTGATAAAACAAATACTACAAATATTTAATTAACTTGATAAAAATATAGAAATATGTTATAGAAATGTATTATATTGAAAAGTAACCCATCAAAATATTACAATTAAATGTATTAATGTTTAATAAAATTTAACTAAATTAATTAAACATTTTAATAAAATCTATAGTAAGAACTCTGATACTAAAACCAGCTGGTCATGTGATCTTTATTGTACCTATGGGAGGGAGGGGAGGTGGGCTGCTGGTCTTGCTTTGCTCTGATGGCGTCTGGATTTTTGTCTTCACACCGCTGTCCTCACTCACATCTGAAACAGATTTTTGTAAGACTAAATTATTGCTCTTTTTTTATGCAATAAAAATACAAAAGTAAACATTTTTGATACATGTATAAATTAAAACAATTATTTAAATAAAAAAAAATCTTAAATATTTATTTTAAAGGTATTTATTTTAGTAGATACAAATAAAATTTAGTCTATTACAAAACAAATAATATATAATATATATTATACTAAACATATATATATATACAAAATATATATATATATTATTATTTTTTTTTTTTATATTTTTATTTATTTATTTTTATTATTTTTAAATTTTAAGATTGTTGACTTGCAGGCTGTACCGTTGTTGCCATTCACACCATTGGATTTGAGAGGCAGAAAGCCCAGGTACGTGTTGGGCATTTGGTCAGGTGGACGGGAGACGATGAGGTGCACCAAGCCTTTAGCTTTACGGATGGTGGTGACGGCTTTAGTGTGAGACACGCCGATCATCAGATCCTCATTGACCTGTACATAAACACAACCACAGAATTAGCTTTTGTGCAGAACTTGTGTACAATATATTGCATTTTTCCAAAAACGTTGGTTACGGACCTTCAGTAAACGATCGCCAACTTGCAATGTGCCTGCTGTGTCTGCAGTGCCTCCCGGGGTGACAGACTTCACAAAAATACCCCTCTCTCCACCAATCACAGAAAAGCCCAGGCCCCCTGCTGGTGGCTTCTCCAACTGCAGCTTCACAATCTGCTCCTGTAAACACATTAGACCAGAAAAGGGTTAAATAAAGAATTCAGAATGAATGATGAGGAAAAAATTGGGGAGAAGTTGACAATTAAATCACATTAACAATTACAATGAATTCAAAGCCGGAAGAAGCCTCAATGTTTGCCGTTCGCTGCTGTGTTTCCTAAAAATCGACTCAAATTCCTCTCACCAGTTCCTCTTGTAGCTCACAGACTGCAGAAATCTGACCTGTCTGTGTGAGCTGCCTCAGTTTAAATTTCAGGCCGATTGTGTCTCACACGCCACAAAATAACAGCACCCATACTATAATATCAAGCCTGAGAAGTTTCTGTTTCTGAAGTCGGTGTATTTAGTGAGAAAAACATTTAGCCAGAGCAGCACCGATCAATATTAGCTAATAGTTTACCAGAAGTTCTACAGATCCTTACCTCAGCGGGACAGATACCGGATAGGGCCTCTAATTCATTACGATCGTTGCTATGGAGATAACCTATGATACAAAGAGAGAAATGAGGCCACTGTGTAAATTACTCAGCTTACAAGCAGAAGAGTATCAGCACTACTAACTCAAGCATCAGAATGTAATCAAATCACACAAATATTTTAGAATGTAACTAGGTGAGCATTTCCTGAAGGTTTATAGTTTTAGGTTTCTGCTTTTGCTTGTTTCTGCGTAAATGACCAATGAGAATTCAGTATATAAATAGTAATACATGCAAGAAAGAAGGCCAATTGGAATTCAGCATGCAAATATTATGATGACATCTTCACTGGCGGTTACATTATACTAGCATTACATCCATTTAAGTCAAAGGGAACTTTACAAACTTAACATTTATAATTTCCTTTTGTTTTAAGAAAATAATACTTTTATTTAGCAAGGATGCATTAAATTGATTAAAAGTGACAGTAAAGACATTTATAATGTTTTCTGTTAAATAAATGCAGTTCTTTTCTACTAAAAAAAAAAAAAAAATCAGTTTTCATAAAAATATTAAGCAGCACTGTTTTCAACATTGATAATAATAAAAATGTTTCTAAAGAATATCTTAAATCAGAATGTGTCTGAAGATTTGATCATGTGAAAATGATGTGATACTGAAGACTGGATAAATGGAGTAAATCCAGTTTTGCATGATTAAATATATTCAAATAGAACACAGTTTGACAATATGACTTGTTTTACTGTATTTTAATCGAATATCATACTGACCAAAAAAAAAAAAAAAAAAAAAATCATACTGACCCCAAACTATAGAACAGTGATTAAATTCTGTCAAAAGTGTGCAGCTACTGCTAGTTTAATTCCATTACACTTACCGTTCATACTCTGCGAGACTTTAGGACTGATGTTATTGTTTAGTAATGAAATCTGCTCCTCGCCCGGAAAAACAGGCTTCCCATCCCTACGGAAATATAGTTAGACACTGGCATCTGTCCAGAAGAATTACACATTTCACACAACAACTAAGAACAAAGGTCGATCAAAAGTATCTTTCCAACACCTGAAAGTAATATGGATGAACTCCGAAGTGTTTTCCGTGAACATGAAGCGAGTCATATCATGCGAGTAACTCACCTGGTGGCTTTGAGACTGAGATTCCTCAGTGACAGCTGCAGGAGTCTGCGGCTCTTGCTCAAGGTCAGATCCTGCGTCGGAGCGCCGTTGATGTAATGTATGACATCCAAGTGCCTCAAACTGCCTTCCGCAGAGGCTACGGATCCTGGGATGATGTCCTTTATGTACAGCACGCCCAACCCACTGTCACTTCCTCCATCGAGAACAAGACCTGCAAGAGACGCCCAGAAAACAAACACTTAACACCACCTTCTTTTTTTCTTTCTATTGCTTTTTTGTCAGCAAGCTGAAATGTGACACCCTTATCTGGCTTGTTGTCTATCCCCATGAGCTCATTTTTCCAGTGAAACGCAGGTGGGCTTTGTTTATTCTGATGCATATCTGTGTTTTGTGTGACCCTGTAAAGCCCCGTTGACCTCTGGCGGTCAGATAGTACTAATGCGCTACACAAATCAGTCAAATGCAGCAAAATACACTTATACAGCAGCATTCTGGGTATTTCTGAGAACACCGAAGGCACTGAGTGGTAAAGAGGATCGGATACCATATACGTTGATGTTTCCATTACCTAAGGACTCGTCATGGCACTGAAATATGATGTCGGGAAGGAGGTGGGCCTCTGTTGGGGGTTTGGGAGGTTCTAGAATGCGGCCGACCACGAGGTCCACGACTTTGGGGGCGGCACGCACCAGGTTGACCACCTCGGTGTGATTCATGCCGAACACATCTGTGTTATTGACCTATTAACAGATGAAGAAGAATGAAGATGTATTACAATGTATAAAAACTTTAAAACCAGCTTTTATTCTGTGTGTTGTTTTTATATGGTACTGTACTGATAAAAGCCTACGAAATTAACCCTTTAGCAGACATATCAACCAGTAAATGGATTCCAGGGGAGTATGAAAATGTTTGTTCAATATAATACTCTCTAAAATCAGAAGGTCCCTCCCATTAATTACTACCTACTAGGGTTATTATAGTTAAATAAAACTAAAAACATAAATGAAAAAAAACATCTTCCTTCTAAAAAAAAAAAAAAACAACAAAAAAAATAAAAAAAACAAAAACTAAAATAAAAAGAAATAAATGTTAAATTAAAATATTTTATTTTCATAAACATTTTTCTTTTTCATTTAGTTAAATTTGATGTAAAATAAAAATGTAAAATTATAATTATGTGTATGTGTGTGTGTGTGTGTGTGTGTGTGTGTGTGTGTATATATATATATATAAATAAATTTACACTATTAATCAAAAGTTTAGGGTAACTAAGATTTTTTTTTAGAAAGCAATTAATACAAAAGATTTATGCTACTGTTTTTTCAGTATTTTTGATCAAATAAACGCAGGGATTTCCTTTAAAAAATTAAAATCTTAGTGACAATTTTTTTTATGGTAGTATGAAATTATTTGAAATAATTTATTTCAAATAAAATTATTGAAAATAATTTATTGCAGTTATTGAAATATTGAAAATTACTTATAATAATTTTAAAAATGATAAAATAATAATATAATAATAATCCCCATAAAATAATATTTTTTTTGCGTTGATGTACTGTTTCCTATGTTTGTTTGTTTTTTTTAAATAGATATCTGTATGAATTTCTTTAACTGGATCTATCAAGTTTTCAACAGTTCTGCAAAGCTAGAC
Source organism: Cyprinus carpio (assembly GCF_018340385.1). Taxonomy (NCBI): domain Eukaryota; kingdom Metazoa; phylum Chordata; class Actinopteri; order Cypriniformes; family Cyprinidae; genus Cyprinus; species Cyprinus carpio. The sequence goes on from NC_056592.1 coordinate 5,335,827, forward strand.
AACAGTAAAGATTCTCGGCGGCGCTGTACCATTATCATGCGATCCCCTGGACGCAGTCGGCCGTCTCCTTTAGCAGGGTCCTGGATAATGTCATGGATGTAGCAATTGCTGTCATTCCCTTTAGTAAGGGTGAAACCTAAACTTCCTTTATCAGACTTCACTAGAGAAACCTTCAGCTCCACCTCCTAAAATGGCAACACAGAAGTCACGCTTTGGATCTATAACACATGCAGATCATTTGGATTAAATGAGAGGTTGAGCGTATGTCATGCTAACGGTCACTCACAGGAATGAACTCGTCCTCTTGGCCGTGATCTGGCAAACAGAGGTTAACCAGGTTTGGCAGTGGTGGGGGAAGAGGGTCTGGACTGGGGCTCAGGATCCCAATCTCAGGCAGGGCTGGAGAAGACGACACACGAACTGCAGAACTGTCCAAATCACTGGATCAAGATGATGAAAGGAGCACACAGACAGGAAATGGAACATAATTAATAAAAATGCATTCTCCATCTAAAAGAGGGAATAAATATCAATATGATTTTATTATATTACATTTTCTACATTTCTACATTTTTGTGTTTTTTTGTAATTTCTTTAAAAAATTTATAAAATTATTAAATATCAAATGCTTCATTCAAAATGCTTCGACACTGAAAAAAATTACGTTAAATAAAAAAGTAAAGAAAATAGTTTGAGATCTGAATTGAAACTAAGAAACAAAAAAATAAAAATGTTACTTTTTTTAAAAATAAAAATAAAAAAAGAAAACCTTGAAATGAGATTGACCTTGAAACTAAGAAACAAAAAAATTAAACCGGGAAAAAAAAATTTTTTTTAATTAAAAAAAAAAAAATAAAAAGCTTTATGAGATCAAACTTGAAACTAAGAAACAAAAAAATTTAATTAAAATGTTAAATTAAAAATAACAGAGAAAATAAAAGCTTTATCGGATCGACATTGAAATCAAGCAAAAATAAATCTTAAAAGAAACTGGTGTAACTTGCATTTGTTTACAGAGTAATAGTTACTAAAAACACATTTATATATTTATATACACATTTTATTACTTTCATTTCTGCTGATGAAGATTATGTCAAAGCAAACTTCAGTCACAAGAAGCCACGTCAGATCTCCATATACAGATCTCTATCACACTGCATTCAGCAGTGCAAACAAGTGTCTCACTGCTGCTGGCTGTCATATTTTATGACAGAGTCACATGACACTCCCACAGGCGAGAATTAGTTCCATCACACCCAATTATATTAAACAACCAAGTTTGCTTATGCAAGAACAGTGTTTACTTCTAAAAGACTTGTTTAGACTGACAAAGCAGAGTTATTAGAGGCTCTTACATGCAAGCACATACAGGTGCATCTCAATAAATTAGAATGTCGTGACATTAAACTACTTCAGTCTGCGTGCATTGAATTTATTTAATACACGAGTTTCACAATTTGAGTTGAATTACTGAAATATATGAACTTTTCCACGACATTCTAATTTACTGAGACGCACATGGATATTAAAAACTTAGTCTTTATGCTTTAAGAATATATTTCTGACCTTCTGCTGGCATCCGGTCTAGACATGGACTGTCTGGGTGAGTAATAAGCTGATTGTACGGTGTCGTCCATATTGGCCTCGTCTGAGAGTCTTCCCATGGGGGTCTGGTAGACACTCCGGTCCCAGGCTTGACTGGTCTTCTCCAGGTTGGAGGGGCTGAAGGCCTCCTCCAGCTCGTCGTTGTCTGTGCTGTCGCTGTAACTGTCCCTGCGACTGGGTGACTTCAGCATCAGCCTCTCCAGAGCCTCTTCCACAGCACCCATCTCTCGAGGGTGCTCCGTCTGAGGAGGGGAGCTCGTCTTTGGATCAGGCTGGGGCTTGGGACAGGGTTCTTTTCGTGGAGAGGGTACGGGAGTCTGGGGAGGGTCAATGTTAGATTTTAGTTTAAAGATGTACAATATCCCAAAACAGGTAAGCTGTTAATGCCAAAATTGAGGTGGATCACTGAAGAGTTACTGAGACAGAAATAAAACTTAATAAAATGACAAAATTAAATCTATGTAATAAAAGTTTTAATAAAATGTTACAAATAAATTAACACTAAGATTAAAATAATACAAAACCCTAAATATTAATGAAAATAAAATAATAAAAAATCTAATATTCAAAATAAAAGAAAAACACAAAATAAATCTTTAAACTCAGTACAACAGTACAAGATTAAATTAAACAATAATATCCTCAATGAAATATAATACTCTAAACTTAATAAAATAATAAAAGTTTATAATAAAAGTTTATAATAAAATAATAATAATTAATAAAGCACCCAACTTAAAACTAAATAAGATAAAATACTCAAAATAAAATAAGAATTAAAATAAAATAACCCTAAATACTAATAAAAATAAGAAACTCTCAATAAATAAATAAATAAAAAAACAAAACTAAAAAAACAAAATAAAAAAGAAAAAAAAAAAAAAAAAAAAATAAAAATAAAAAAAATAAAATTAAAAACTAAAAAAATAAAATAATAAAATACAACAAAACCCTAACTCTAAATAAAACAAAACACTCATTTAAATAAATAATAATAAAAAAAAAAAAAAATAAAATAAAGACCCACAATAAAATAAGACTCAAAATAAGACTCAATAAAATGAATCTGTCTTTTGTGGTGGCACTACCTTTATCATGGAATGAGTGTTGAAGTAATTTGTTGATATTCTTGAGTGAAAACCAAGCAGAATATTCCTTTAGATAAAGGAACTAGATGCATGGACGCGAATTATGAGTGAGATGAAAACTAAAAGTCTTACTTTAATGGCAGGGTCCATCTCAGGTAAGACCCCTGGTGCAGGTCTACACAAGTGAAGGGTCACCTCCTGTCCTGTGCCCCTCAGAGCAGAGATCACCTCCTGACAAACACCACAGAAGAAAATACATGTTTTAATAACGCTATTCTGTGTTTGGATGTTTAGTATTTAGCAGTAAACACTACTTAAATCCTCACAGACTGAAGTAAAGGGTGAACGCACATGTTGTGACAGTCCTTTGAGTGACGTCTGATTGACACGCAGAATGACGTCACCCACTTCGATGCAGCCACTTTCAGCTGCTGGTTGCCCTGGAAACAGCTTCTTGACCCGGACCATGCTGGAGCCCACAGGCTCTCCGGGAATGTTCTCCTCACGGCTGAAACTAAAGCCCAGACCAGACGTGTTCTTCAGCAAACCCACATCAAAAGTGTTATCTGGAGGGGGTAAACGAGAAAGAGGACACCGGTTTACTCTTCCAAAGTTCAAAAACCAGCCCACATGTTTAACCTCTGGCACATTTTAACATGTTCGCCAACAAGCGTGTCGATTCCACCTCATACCTGGTGTAATGAAGTTGTATTCTGCTTTCTTTGGTGGTGGTGGTGGTGGTGGTGATGGTAGAGGTTCTTCCACAGCTGCGTTCTGAGGTTCAGAAATGCCTTGCTGAGTCAGAGGGGCATGAATGCTGTCTTTTGGGGCTGGACCTTTCTCCATCAATAGATGCACCAGCTAGACAGTGGGAATTTATTAAAAAATAAAAAACACAGTTAAACTTTCAGAGAAGGGCAGTCCTCTAGGGGGCGCAATGCAGCCTCACACCCAGAGTTCTCACCTGGCCAGTATCTCTCAACATCTCTACTGCCTGTTTGTGAGACGCTCCTTCAAGGCTCTTCCCGTTCACAGCCACCACACGATCGCCTGTCCGACACAAAATCAACACACAGGCTTACGTCATTTTAATTTTGTAATTGGGAATGTGATAAAAAATATACACTGTCAAAATACGAAAAATATTATGTTATTATTTAATTTATGTAATACACTATATGATATAATACTGTCTGAACTGCTTGTCCTAGGGTTGTGGGAAGTTTTTTTATTATTATATTACATTACATTATATTATATTACATTATATCCATTTGTTCCAAACTGCTTGTCCTATTGTAGGGTAGCAGGAAATTAATACTACATTATTTTTATTTTATTTAATAAATGATCTAACATTATACTATTGTATATTGATGATGTCTTTGTAATATTTGCATAATGAATTTTGATTTGCCTTGTTTTCTTGAATATGTTTGCATACTGAATTTGCATTGCCTTTTTACACTGAAAGCAGTCAAAAGCCTAAAATGATAAAACTATAAAACAAAATGAAATATTTTTATTATATTATATTACATTATTAAAAAAGAAAATGTAGCCCAATTTCTAACACAAAGATTTTTATTTTATTTTATTATTTATTTTATTTTTATTTGCACTACGGCATTATTTCTGTAAAATCTAAAATTGTATGATTTTAAAAAAAATCTATATAATTGAATATAATTATATAATACACATATTAATATAATTTAATTACATTCAGTACAATAAGTACTACAATGATGTATACTTAAAACTGTGTTTAAATAATTCATTTTTACCTTTCTTTATCCTCCCATCCAGCTCAGCTGCTCCTTTAGGAATGACACCTTTGACGTATATCCCTCCATGCCTCACTGCTGTGTTTGATCCACCCTGAGACAGACAAACATGTTACTGTAGCCATTAAGAGACGTCACAGCCATAACCATGTGTTTTGGATCTATTCATGTATTAAGAAATTGACTGGATATGCTCATTTTATATTTTGTAGATTATAAGTGAAGCAAATTTCATGATGATGATTAAACCATCTAATAAAATCAACACCCATTCTAACAATCAAAGCAAACCACTTGATTTCTTGAGCTGATGATTAATGCAATTTCATTGCAGTATTCTGAAAAACTGAATTTTCAAAAAAAAAAAAAAAAAAAAATAACATAACACCACATGCTCATGAATCTCAAAAAAGATCACTAAAATCAAACCGCAGACAAGTGAATGCAAATCTATGCAGGCATTAGTGTTTCTCTGTTATGAACACAATAAAACTGTAAATGTGGCATGTTGAGTTGGCCACGCGTGTTTCGGCACTTTGCTGTACCTACTGTGTGTCAGCTTTACCGTTAGTGGAGGAGCCAATTCAAATGCCTGTAAAAATCTGCATGCAAAGAGCCAAATTTACTTTCCCAAAACTGAAGCCAAGCGAGGAGCTTCAGAAAGGAGCGAGGGCTAAGGGTACAAAAAACAACAACACACACACGCACACAAAAAGTAAGTCAAAGGGAAACAAAGGAGGAAAAAAAAGAGAGAGCGGAAACCTTTCCGAACAGTACCGTGACACTAATGCCCAGACTGCTGTCTATTTTGGACAGCTCAACGTCAAATAGATCTCCAGGCTGGAGGCTATTGACTTCTGGGCTACTAGCACTTAAAGTCTCCGTGACGATGTTGGGAGAAACCTCCTGTAAATAGAGAAGAGCTGGGTGAATACAAGGCCGTGCACAGCCGTACACATGCAAGGGTCAAGGGCTCAGAGGTTAATGGTGTTTACATGCAAAACTGCATTGCATTTACATTCAGAAATGCAACTGGTCAGAAAGGGAGCGAGGGGCAGTCGCAAGCAGTTAGAATGTTTTCATTAATATTTGACATTTGTGTGATTCTGAAGTGTATGTTTTGAACCTAAAGAATGATTTTAGCTTTTAAACAGAAGGTCTAAGAAATGTGGAACTAATAAAAATGAAATTCAGTATGTGATGTACTAACCCGGAGCGACAAGTGAGTTTTTGAACTACACATGACAAAATATCTTAATCACTTAGCTGTGATGTTTAGAACTGCCCATACTGAATTTCCATTGGTCCATTTTTCATTTGCGCTGGTTTCATGTGGTTTCTATGGAGTTTGGGTCAGTAAATTTTTTTTTTTAATTTAATAGTTTTATTCTGCAAGGGTGCATAAAACATTTTAAAAAATGAAGGTATTTATGTTAAAAAAATATGTATTTTAAAAATTTCTATTTCAAATAAATGTTGTTTTGAACTTTCTATTTATTAAAGAATCCTGAAAAAAATTATATGGGTTTCCACAAGAATATTAACAACTGTTTTCAACACTGATAATAATAAGAAATGTTTCTTGAGCAGCAAATCGGCATATTAGAATCATTTCTGATGAATCATGTGACACTGAAGGATTTAAAGATGCTGAAGATTCAGCTTTACATCACAGAAATAAATTACATCTCAAAATATATTAAAACAGAAAAGAGTTATTTTAAATTGCAATATTATTTCACAAAATAACTGTTTTTAACTGTATTTTTGTTCAAATAAATGCAGCCTTGGTGAGCATTAGAGTCATCTTTCATAAACATTTTAAAAAATCTTACCGACCCTAAACTTGGCTTAAGTACCTCATTCAATGCAAGTCTATGGGATGCTGAAATTGCTTAGAAAGGTAATAAAACACAAGGTATCATCGATGTCTGTAACCCAAATGGTGCAGGAATTTGACATCCCAAATCCTAGAACGATTGATAGTTTTAAGGACGTTTTTCTTGGCAAGTGCCACTAAACATGTTTAACATTCATTGTTAAAAACCTGTCTGATCGCACCTGGTTAGGACACAGTGTAAATGTGAAATATGTTTGAAAATCCTGAATTATGTTCTACATCTGATCACATGTAGGGAACTCCAAGGAGGGATGCAATGAGCAAGGGAGAACTGTCCTATTTATTCCAAAAAAAAATCAGTTTAATATTTTCAGTGAAGTTTAAGCATCTTAAAAAGCACACATCTCAAAGTTCATATCAAACAGATGCTGACTAGAAACTCAAAACCTTGAGGTGAAGTTCATTTAAATCATTACAGAGACTGATTCTACCTTTTTAGTCTTATGTTTCTCTTGGCTACTTGAGTATGTATCTTCATCCATGTCTGAATCCCCTCTGTCTGAGTATTCCAGCTCTTTAGGAACGTCCGGCACTTTGGACTTCCTGGTTTTTGGGGGCAAAGCTGGTGGTGTAGCTTCAACAGAGGGTTTGCTGTCAGTGGCGAGCGACTGCGCGGGTGCAGGACCCTCAGTGGGAATGTTGCGATGGAATCCATTGAGATTTGTTTGCAGGAGGCTGGCACTCTCGGTCCTGGAGTCCTGCGAGCTGACGCTCCCCTGTCGAACGGACTGAGGCGGAGATGTTTTGCTGGAGACAGGAGGAGGGCTGGGGGAGCGGGTATGATCTTCAGAAGAAGAGTCAACATCTACTTCCTGATTTTGTGTGGCTGATTTATAGTGATGGGTTCCTAAAGGAGAGTCTACGAGAGGCAAAAAGAGGCTCGTTTATGGTATTGTCATCTAAATAACACAATTTCTCCAGAAAAGCCTATTCTCAGCAATATTCTGGTGGAAGCTTACTGCATTGTGCATATAGCTGCAAAAATACTATTTCCATTACCTGGAAACAGTCTCTCTTTAGGTTGAGAGACCACCAGTGTGACATCATCAGGGGCGTCCTGCAGAATCTCCACCACAGTGTCATGTGACAGGCTCTCCAGACTGACATCATTCATGCTCAACAGCCTGTCACCTAGGAAATGCACAAATGTGGAGTTAACAACCTTACGCTGAACAATCCAAAATCTTTAAAGCATTCTGGAATTGAGTTATTACAGTCAACTAAAACTAAAAAAAAACATATAAATATATAAATATATAATATATATATATATATATAATATATATATATATATATATATATATATATATATATACTATATATTTTATAATTAAAATACACATTAATAAAGGCTGTTAAGACATTTAAAAAAATATCAAAAACGAGAAAAAAGTTAAACTTTCAAATTAAAATGAAAACAGAAAATATCAAAATAAAAGTCATTCAAAATATGAATCAAAAACATAATAGTATCTCAATTTACTAATATGGAATCGTTCAAAGTGTTCTGGAATTGTTTAGATTACTCAAAATGATTCCAGAATGCTTTGAACAAATGGAAAATGTCAGGATTCTAGAATCATTTACAGATGGTTGTTCAAAGAGTTCTAGGTTCCGTTCAAGTCATTCTAGAATGATTTAAAGCACTGAAAAATGATTTAAAGTATACTAAATTGAGAGTTTACCTTTAAAAGAAATTTCTAAAATATCATTCTGGAATTGTTTTACAGGAATAAAACAATTCCAGAATTATCAAATCAATCCAAAAAAATCCATAAAAAAATAATCTTTAAATTATTGCATACTACCAAAAATAAAAACAAAAAAAAGAAATCATTTTTAAATTATTGCACAGTACTTGAAAGTATTACAAACAATAGTTAGTAATAATAGATCTGTGAACTTCTCCACTAAAACGGATGATGCTTCCAACAATAAAATTCAAAGAATGACATATAAATAAAGAATCAAGGGTGAAAGCATCAGTCCTCTCCAGTTTCACACCTGGCTTCAGACAGCCGTTCACCTCTTCTGATCCACCTGATGTTAATGATCTCACAATTCTCCCAAGGCCCTGACGGCCAGAAATCTCTCCGCCTACGACCTGAAAGCCTGAGCGCAACACAAACCACACACTTCATTCTACTGTGTCACTACAAAAATACAACTTTCCAAAGAGTCAAAGATGTCTTACTGAAACTGTCATTTGTGCATAAACTAAATGTGCTTCTCCTATAAGTGATAGACAACCTCTTATTCAGGCTGAATTCTGATAAGATACTTCAGACACCATCTGAGGCGGACATAACACAGCACATTCTGCCAGACCTCTATCACACTACGCTTTATTCCTGTCACAGTTGTGTGTGTGTGTGTGTGTGTGTGAGGTGTGTGTGTGTGTGTGGTGTGTCCGGCTGTTTAACAGCATTTGTGTGACTGAGAGAGAGCAAGAGGACGAGAGATGTGTGTTCTGGTAATCTGGCCGTTTAACAGCATTTGTGTGACTGGACATGTGAACCTGTTTTTGCAGCAGAGGGTTTTGTTACTCACCCAGCCCATACTTGACATCTTTCTTGAGATTTACGGTCTGTATCTCTCGCTCTGGGGAGGGTAAAGCATGTACTTTCTTCTTCAGGGAGTCTGTGGTGGGATATACCAGAGGGGAAGAGGTCTGGCTTTTAAAACAGAGCGTGTTCATTCATACATAAACACACTTTGAGAACTAACAGCCAGTGTTATCAAGGTTAATCCAAAGAACACAATAAAAAAAAAAAAATCCTGTTCACAGATTTACATTTTCAAAATTAAAAAAAAAAAGCAAAAAAAAAAAAAAAAAAAAAAATCTCTCTACAGACCACAATGATCTTTTATTTCATTTTTTAAGGCGTCATATAGTATGTTTGTACACACACAGCTATAATTTTATATTACACTTAATATTTCGTAAATAAATAAACAAAAAAAAATTTGCTTGTCTTTACTGACTCATTAAAATATATAAATAAATAAATCAAAACTAAATACTATTAGTACTATTTTAAATACTATTAAATAAACCTGATTAATAAAAACTGATTACTGATTTATATTATTTTGAATCAGTTTTTATTTTTACATCATCTGTTTTCATTTTAATTTTAGATAAAGTTTTAGTAATTGTGTTTTTTTTTGTATATATGTAATTTTTATTAATTTGTATTTCAGTTGTAATTTTAGTTATTTTAATACATTAAATCAAAATGAGATGCTGTAAAAAGCTGTAAAGTAAAAAAAAAATTTAATTTTTTTTCAGTTAAGGTTTATTTTATTTGAAGTAATCAAAATTTTGTTTAATGCTTTTAATTTTAGTTTCAGTTAACTATAATTTTAGTTGACTAAACTAACTTTTTTATTTTACTATTTTATATAAACTGAGATCTAACGCTTTATATACATTTAGGAAAACAGTATATTTAGTCATCTCATTCAAATCTCATTATATTTAAAAATAAATAACTATACATAATTTACAAAATAAACATGCATATGTGAAAAATTTTGTTTTTATAATTGTTCAAATACAGAAATGTTAGGAAATTTTAAATACATCTGTGCTGTAACAAGTTGAAGACCTGCTCTTTTAGAGGGAAGAGCTAGCGAAAGCAGACTAACGCTTGCTCTGTGTGTCTGTATTGGTATTAAACGTGTCAAACACATGCACAGCTCTCCATAAGCTGGGCTAATCTTTCATAACTAGTGTCTTGGTGCTAAGGGACAGCATTATGTTTGGCCCAGCTCTGATGTGCTATACTAACAGCCATGGCCAGCAGCTCATTCTCGAGGATGAAGGAGATTAGTCCACAACACGGCCGTTTTTCAGAGCTGCTAAAACGCACAGCTTAGCAAAGCAGAACATGTCTGAGCCAGAGACAGACGCCAATGAAATTTGAGCCGAGTGTGTGCGCTAGAGAGAAGTGCCATTGAAAAGATGTTCGCCATGCCATGTAAAACACCAGAGAAGACATAGCAATCCAGGGCATGTTGGATTTGGCAAGTTCTCGTCAGACTTTGGGTTCCTGAGCTCTGATTAAGCAGAGGACTGTGTCACTGCGAGGGTAAACTACTGCCATTGACATTAAAAACAGGCCTGTTTTGTTTCACTAAAAGTTCACTGCAATTTTAGCAGATGTTAGTGTTTTAGAGCCAGGACATGACATTTCCTACCAACTTTCAGGACTTACTCAACTTGACTACTGAAAAAAAACATACATAGAGCTGTGTTGTGCTACACAAAGCTAAATGACAATATAGCATACCAGTGATTCCTATTGAGGAGGCAGAGGTAGAGGGCACTCCAGAGCTGTGCATGCTCACCAGACAGACACAACTACATCAGAAATTTAATATATGTATAAAGGGGAAATTAATATATCCTGAAATACTTACAATTCCTTCAAAATCAATCATTCATGTTAATGCATAATGCACATTTTCTTGCACATATTTTTATTTTAATATATAAATGCATTCGAAATCTTAACCAACTTATTTAATTTGCTTTTATATATTTGATCAAGTTAATAGTTTGACTCTGACTGGGTAAGTCAAATATTATTTGTCCATATTATTAGTAAATATGATTCAACAATTTGATTTTTTTTTTTTTTAAGTTTAGGTTAGTAAAATATATTTAGTTTATTTTTTTTTTTGGAAAGAAATTAATTATTCTATTTAGCAAGGAAACATTAAATTGATATTTACTGTTGAAAATTAACAGTCAAGTCATTCATATTGCTACAAAAGATTTCCATTTTCAATAAATATTGTTCTTTTGAACTTTATATTCATCAAAGATGCATACTGCTTCAGCTTTGAGTCACAGGAATAAATTACATTTTAAAATATATGAAAATAGAAAACAGTTATTTTAAATTGAAATAATATTTCACAATATTAATGTTTTCACTGTATTTTTGTTCAAACAAATGCAGCCTTAGTGAGCATAAGAGATTACATTCAAAAACATTTTAACCCAATTTTTTTTTTTTTCAATACATCTTCACAGTTATACCAAGTATTGAAGACTGAGGTCTTATATCCTCATTTTAAATCAATAATAATGATTTCATTATGGTTAAAGATTTTACATTTTACATCATGTATTTCCAAATGAATTTCCACTAGGAATTGACTGAATCATGTTGTTACATTCCAAAATGAAGAGATCGAAAAGTTAAATAATTTTGTATGTCACCCGAAAAGAAAAAATTATTTCTTTGGATTTATGTGCACCAAAAGACCAGGGACATGCATGAAGAAAATAAATAGGGTCAATTTCACCCAAAAACAATTCTTTAGATTGCTTAAATCACTGTGACACACACAGCCAGTCAGTATAATATCAACCTACAACCACTGAAAACCAGCATCAGCCAAACACTGACAGTGGGTTTTAAATTGTATAAATGCTTGTATTATTCTCAGGCATATAGAAATGCAATGATGCATGCACAGGCACATAAATTCAGACTGTAATCTCTCTATGGGATCTCTCTACATGCGCAGACCTGCCAACCTTGGAAATTTTTTTTGAGTACCATCAGCATGGCAGGCGGGGGGGAGTGTGTGGTGAAGTGTTTTTTTTTTACTGTTTACCGTAACCGTTTAGTTAATTTTGCCATTTAGTTTTTTTTTTTTAATGCTATTTAAAAAAGGAAAAAAGCTCCAGTACACTTCTGTATAGGGCTGGGCGATATGAGCAAAAAATTAATATCTCTGTATTTTTGGCTGATTTGCAGTATACAGTAGCCTATATATCTCGGTATTTTGTATTTGGATTAAACAAATAAAGTGAACGTTAGCATATAGGCATATTTTATTTGCAAAAAAAGGTTAAAATCACATTACATTGAAATCTGCAATCTAAAAACAACAAAAAACATATTTTTTAAAGCAGAAGTTAAAGTTACTAAACTAAAAATAATAAAAAGCACAGACTAAAAGGCTATTTTGATTACCCCATTACACTTTACAGTTAGTGCTATCATACAAATACACTTACTTGTAGGTTTAAAATTCTACATATGTCACATTTATTGTCCAACTACAAATATTTCTGCAAAATGTAGAGTTATTGTGCTCCTCTTTCATTGAGCGCTGTCTGTTTGGCGCGCATGGGTGCTGCGGCGCTCGTTCTAAATGAAGTCTGTGGAGTTTAGCCGAGAATCGCTAAAGCAAAAGCTCATGCACTTCTGACAGCAAAATGGAAATATTTCCATGGCTTTTTTAACATTTACAGATGAAGAATATACCTGTGAAATGTACGTTATGCATTAAGGAAAACAGCACATTTCAAACAGCGTGTCTCTGTCAGCCTCACATGCAGCCTTTCTGTCAGATCATCTAACGGGGCGAGCGCAAGCTGCATTGAACTGAAACTATAAATTATAGGCTACTAGGAGAGAAATAAAACACAGAAAATATTTAAATGCAAAACAAACTAAAAAAATGCTCTGCTTGGTTGAACTCTGTTGCTTGTTTGGATACTGTGCGTGGACAGGGGCGCCACTAGATTTTTGCGTAGTTTAGAGTGACAAATCGTACCAGCGTACATTGAGGTCAAAAGCCACTACACAAAATGCGTACAGGTTGGCAGGTCTGCATGCGGAGGAAGATTTGGGCTGTTGCTCTCTCTGATCTGACAGCGGCTGATGGGATGAAATAGAGAGGTAAAAATCAAAAAATCAACAAAGGAACAGAGCTATAAAAAACTGAAAAAAAGATAAAACGAAAGAGGCAGACAGGGGCTGACTCCAGAGAGAGGCACAGACAGATTCCGCCCAGTATCCTGACAGACTATCAAAAGAGAGAGACTACAAAGCAAGGAAGTTAGAGACAGCAAAAGAACATTCAAAAGCAGACACGTTCTTTGAGGGAGATGAGCCATTTTCCAGACAGGCTCGAGTAGAGATAAGAAAGAAACAGCTGGTTGTGTCTCGTTGTCCTCACCTACGACATATGCCTGTCCTGTGTCCTCACAGGAGGAAGAGTCGGACTCTTTCTTCATGCTTTTGGGGCTCCAGTGAGGACTGTCATCGACCATGGCGCTGAACACACTGATGATGCAGGGAATAAAGAAAATGATCATGAAAATCAGCACAGAGGCAATTATCTCCAGCGACAGTATGGAATAAATGCAGTTATATTCATTTTCTGATCAATCCATAGTATCGCAACTCTAATATTGCAACACTGCATATTTAGAAACCAAAATTACATACTCAATTCTTAAAAATGTACTTGATTACTATCTGCTAAATCAAGACTTCCCTCACAAGAACACTCTTCCTGTGAGCATGCATCACAGAAACATAACAATTATCTTCAGAGGAATATAAAAATGTTTGCAAACATCTGCAAACAGAGTTTTAAGACCATCACTCTCACATGCACAGCGGCTGTCTGTCTCCCATGAGAGCTGATTAATGCTGTAAGCCCCGGGCATGCTCAGTGCCAGGCTAACAGAGCAACAGAGAAATGCAAAACAGGAGAGTGTGACAGACGTAAAGACATTAAAACAAACTGCAGACGAGTGGGAGAGTGAGACAGGTATAGAAAACCAAAAGTAACAGAGAAGGAGAGTGAGACAAGTATAAGGCCAGTTTAAAGGCACACAATGATAATCGAGAGAGTAAGACGGGTGTAAAGTCACAAGGCAACCAAGCAGAAGAGTGAGACGAGTGTAAAAACAGTGTAAAGCAAAGACAATAAAGCAGGAGAGTGAGACAGTTGTAAAGACATTAAAGAAACTGTAAAAAAAAAAAAAAAAAAAAGGGTTAAGACAGAAAGAAATAAGACAAACTGTATGGATCAGGAGAGTGAGACGGGGACAAAGACATCATAAACTACAGCAGAAAAGAACAGTGAGATGGGTATAAAGACATTGTAAAATAAGTGTAAAATGAGTGTAAAGATTTAGAAAAAAGACACGCAAATGACCTCCAACTATAACGGAAAAATTCTTGCAGTCTGGGCAGTGAAGGAAAAACTCTGAAACTTTTAAAGGCTGGAACTTATGGAACATTCAAGTATTATTGAAATTACATAGAGTTTTAACTTTATTTTACTTTAATTCATATGCCTTAGTCAGAATAAATAGTCAGAGTTGGAATTAAAAGCGAGCAAACAATTTTGTTCAATTCATTGCAATTTAGTTTGTATCTCCTCTGAGTATTAGATTGGGACATGCCCAGAAAGAAAAAAAAGGATTTTTTATGTTTCATTTTATTTTATTTTTTTTGTGGTGTAAATGTAATTTATTCTGAAGCAATATTTTCAATATTTGCCCCTTAAAATTATTTCCAAGGCATTTTTTTTTTTTTTTTTTTTTTACTTAAAGGGCATTTTATTTAATGACTTTTAATGCCATTTAAAGGGATACTCCACCCAAAATGAAAATTTTGTCATTGATCACTACCCCATGTCGTGCCAAACCCGTAAAAGCTCTGTTCGCCTTCGGAACACAATTTAAGATATTTTGGATGAAAACCTGGAGGCTTGAGACTGTCCCATAGACTGCCAAGTAAATAACAGTCTCAAGCTCCATAAAAGGTATGAAGTTCCTGTAGCTTCATATAACACAGATTGCACGTCTGATGGCAGATGGAGTATTCTGATGATGACTTTCATACCTTTTATGGAGCTTGAGACTGTTATTTACTTGGCAGTCTATGGGACAGTCTCAAGCCTCCAGGTTTTCATCCAAAATATCTTAAATTGTGCTCCGAAGACGAACAATGCTTTTACGGGTTTGGAATGACATGGGGGTAAGTGATTAATGACATAATTTTCATTTTGGGGTGGAGTAACCCTTTAAGGACTTAATTTTCGTTAAATCCATTTAATGACTTTTAATGCTTTCTGATGCTCTGCGGAAACCCTGCATATAAGACAAACTTCAGATGAGAGATGAGATGAGAAAGTAATACTACAAGACTACCGAATAAGACAAGAATGCAACAGTCATTTGTTTTGCAAATATACGTTTGCATGTGTCTCTCACCCTTCCTGCTGTCTGGCGACGGCGATGGAGTCTGTGTCGGAGCTTGCACGTTGGTGTGTTGATGCAAGCACTTGTGATCGTGCCATGCCGCTCTGTGATTGGCTACTGAAAGGCACCATCCTGTGCTCTGGTGACTCAGGCAGTTGACCCAGGTTATGATGAGAACGACTCTTCATCTTGGTGTTGGAGCTGCTGCTGAACCCCGGATAGGGCGGCTCGGGTGGAACAGAGATCCGACTCGAACTCTTGCTGAGGGAGATCTCAGAGTAGGACATCCTCTTGTAGAGTTCAGGGTCTGTGCTAGGGGACAGACTAACTGCGCCCATCCCGTCAGAGAACTGCAGACTCCTCAGAGGAGAGTTCTCTGGAGGGAAAAAGGACATGCAAAGTACAGTTAAAAATATACCATAATGCATTGTTTCTGAATAAATGTATTAATAAGATCTTTCTGGCACAAACTTGACGTGGCACATAAAAATAAAGAAATCAAGCATCTTAGATTTCTTGCCTTTCTTGCCAACAAATATACAATTTGAATCTACATTTACAATATTTATGGTGTTTTCTTGTTCTTTTTTCCTTCAAAAAGAGTAAAAAATAAGAACCAGTGTTTGATTTATCCATCACCATTTTGCTTGCTCATTTTTTTTTCTTCTTCTCACCCAGGTCTTGCAGTTCTTGGTTGTTCTGTCTGGCCTTCATGTGCAGGTGGAATTTGTACTGGGCCGAACACAGGTTCAGCAGATACTGGCAGGTCTTCTGACTGTCTGTCTGAAACAGATGTTTGATCCCATCTGACGTGTTCTGCAAGCAAATCTTCTTTTTCTACCATACAGAAACACAAAGACATAAGGGGTGTTACTAGCTTCTTTGGCTTTTCTCTGGGAGACTCCAGCACAGCCGTGTGATTTCCACTAAATGTAAACATGCACATTTAAACATTTTACCGTGAAAGAGATCTTCTTGGTATCCCTCCAGGGGAACCTTAGCACAGGGGTTCGATTTCCATTCAGGACCTCGAAGATGAGGACACCCTTCGAGTAAAGGCCCAGCATGATGCCAGTCAGGGATCTCTTCTCTGGAAGCACACGATGGAAGTGAACTCCATATTCCGGCAGTCTCTGGCACACCTTTACATAACAGAGAAATGACGAGACAGATCTAATCACATGCAGACCACAACAACAGCTATTAGGAAAGGAAATTTAACTGAATCAAAATATTTATGGTCCGTTTATTCACAATTACTGATTGCACTTATCTCGTCAAAAAAATAACCAATTCATGTCTGTGAATGCCAACAACCAAATTCAAAGTACAAATTTTGGTCTTGCGACTGCTCAAATTCAAACAGCTGTAATCAAGAGTATCTGAGAGAAAACAGATTGCAGCAATCTTTGTTCCTGACCTTGAGGAACTCAAGCTCGGCCTCCTGCTCCGAAGCGTTGTAGTACGAGCTGTGGAGTTTGGGTAGCTCTTCTTTAATGGTGGTCTGATCAATCTTATCCAGAACCGAAGCAGGGAGGTAGTGTTCTGTGCGGAAATATGTCTTTCCATGGAGCTGATGGAATACAAAGAAAACATGTACTTATGTAAGATGATGCCAAGATGGTCAAGATGATATATATATATTTTTTTAGTTTTACAAAAATCTTAATTCATATTTTAGATACAATGCATTTTCAGTGGTGCTCAAATAAAATAAAAAAATAAAATGTTCATCTATTTTTCCAATTGTGGTTTGTACCGCAGTCTGATAGTCCCCAAACTCCGCCTGCAGTGCCAGAGATGCCAAGATCATGGCATTTTCCAGGTCACATCGTACCCGCTCCTCTAGTATATCCTTCCGCAGCTGCAAGTAGTACTGGTGTTTGGTCATCGTGTGTCTATATAAAGCAATGTTAATTAATTTATTTGGGTTAACTGAATAATACATAGATATAAATATATACATGCATATATTAATAATCGTTCAAAAGTATGAATAATAATAATTGTTTCATAAGAATGTCTGATTATTCAGCTTTGACTTCACAGGAATAGATTACATTTTAAAATGTATTAAAATAGTACAAGGTTTTAATTGTAATAGTATTACACTATATTACTGTTTTACTAGACACACTTTTTGTGCATGAAATACACATGAATACAAACAGTTGATCAAACCTAACACTGAAAACCAGGACATGTTTGGGCATGTATGATCAAACAATGCAAACTAAGTCTAAACTGAAAGAAGTGAGAAAACGAATATAGACCACAAATATATTTTTAACTATTTCAAACTATTCCCTTAAAAACATATTTTTGTCACTGCAGCATAATCGAAACCCACTGTGAACTGGTTTATATTTTCTTTTTTGTGGCCTAACAAGAAGAACATGTTACAACACTGAGTTCTGGAGTTGGAACAATAAAATGAAAATAGCAGAAAAAGTTTTTGGCTTTCTAGCTACATTTCTGATAGTAAAGATTGCAATGATTTAATGCATTATTTTGCAATACATAAAAAAGCTACCGACTCACAAGATAGAAACTATATTTTTGGACTCTGATTATGTTGTGAGGCGGCCCCTAAGCTCTTACTGTATCAGACTGATATCATCCTGAAAGAACTTGATACGCAGAAACAGATTAAAATTGACATCCATCTTCTTTTTCCTAGGGTCATCCTTCCAACCGTCAGGCGCTACCTTTGAAAGTTTGGCATCAGGTTCAACAAAGTAGAACTCGTCATCTAAAAAAAAGGAAACAGAAAGAAATATAAAAACTGATTATGCTAAAAGAGTTCAATACAGCATAACATGTAAAGCAGCCTTTGGCTTGGGAGGCATGAGTCAGAGAACTTAATGAACCATCTGTGGACACAAACCACCTGTGTCCATTAGAGCCGTAACTAGAGAAGTCACACAGGGGCAGCGTGTCAGGAAGAGAACAACAGAGTTATTTATTCTGTTATATTTACACACTTCATAATCAAATAACTCGTTTACCTGAACAGGTACCAATAACATAAATCGTACTGTTGACATTTCAAGGAAATTCTTCCTAAATACCAATCAAAAAAGGAGCAATGAGATATAATAAATTCAGCATGGTGCTTTCATTCAAACTCAAAAAATAACAACAGAACTGTGTAGGAAATTTAATTTATCACAGAATAAGACTATTTAGCTTTTGGTATCAGACAGAAAGGTATACAAAATACTAATGGGGGCAGAAAGGTAGGGAATGGATTTTAACATGGTTCCATCACAGTTTAAAAGGAGATGTTTATGCACCTTTAAGGTAGGCGAGACTGAATAGATGGTGCTCCACCAGTCCAATGTGAGCTACGACCATGTCCAAAACGTCCTTACAGACCGCCTTCACATCGCAACACAGCTCCAACTTCTGCCCATTCAGTAAGACAAACCCCACCTTCCTCTGACTCTCCTCCACCTTCCCACGCTTGTTCTGTCGAAACACATGCAAAAACGAATAATGCACACATATGCACAGATACGTTGCTGTATGAAGCAAAGCAGATTAGCTGTCTTACCATTATGGATGAAGGAACGGTTAAAACCACAGTTGGCTCGCTGCTCATCCTCACAAACTCGGGGCCAAACAAATTCTACAATAAAAACAAATACATTTTTAAAACATCCCACAGAGTTAAACTTAGTTTTAGTAACAATTCAAAGTGATTCTGATTTCTCATTCAGAAAAGCTATATATCATTTACAATTTAACATCTTAAGTCAAACTGAATTATTTTGTGTTTGCATCATTCACACTATAACTTGCATAAACTGAATTCAATCTGAATTATGTTGTCTTTTATTTATTCAGCTTTGCATCATTCACACTTAAACACCATTCAAATAAACAATAATGCAAAGCTTAAGTGAATTCAATGTGAATTCAGATGAAATGGATTTATTTTGCTTTACATCAATCATGCTAAAACCTGCATAAAAAAGCAGTAATTTTATTCACAATGTAACATGCATTAAGTGAAATAAATTGGAATGCAGTTTTAGCATATTCAATCTGAATTCAGTTCTGGATTACGTCAATTACAACAAACATGAAAAAAACTTAATAAACAATAAATCAATAAAACTAAATAAATAAAAAATAAGTAGATTTATTTTGCTTTACATCAATCATGCTAAAACCTGCATAAATAAGCATTCAGTTGAATGCAATTACTTCAAGAAAGTTATAGTGTGAATGACACACATCTGAAGTGAATCCATTTGAATCTAGATGGTCTGGATTACATTATCTTTGGATTATTCATAATGTAATATGCATAAAGTGAATTCAATCTGAATTCAGTTAAATTTGATTACTTTATCTTTCTCTTTTACAACTGTAACTTGTATAATGTGAATTCAATCTGAATTCAGCTGCACTGTATTACTTTAGATTTGCGTGGATGGAGGCCTGCTTCCAAAGGACTGCTGTGAAGGGGCTCCGCCAGGTCCAGTATGGAGGCGCGGGGGTCTTCGCCAGGATAGACGGAGGCTCTAGACAGCCGGGCCTGGAGCCTGTGTAACTCTTCCTGACGCTGGATCAGAAGTTCTGTGCCCAACAGCTCATCCTGACACGCCTCAAAAAGTCTGTACACAAGGCAAAACCAGGATGGGGTTTGTAAATTCGTAATTCAGTGCATTTTCACTGCTTACATCACCTTTGATTTCAGCTTAGAAATCTATTTTTGTTTAAAAAATATTATTCACACTTCAACATTCAGATCATAAGTTGGAAAGGTGAAAATGAATCCCTTAAAATTCAAAATAATAGAATCTGAAAATAAACTTTGCTAGCAGAATGAGCTTGAAGCGTTGTGCATTATGTCAGCACACTGGCATGCCACCCAACAGCAGAGCCAGCTGGGTGCCGTGGGTCTTCGCATTGGGCATCCTCATGGAATCAATTACTGAACTCTGGCCCCAAACCTGCTCTACACAACAACAGCACCAGGAAACCATTGTCATGACCGCATCACTGCCAGCATCTACTGCAGGGTAGAGCAGTGTGGGCGAGTTCACCTGGTTAACCAGCAGGGGGAGGAGTAGAATCACTGACTTAATGAGAAATATATTAGATGAAAGTATTTACAGTATTTACACTGACTTTTGGGGGTTTGCCAAGGAAAATAAGAATAAAATGCAACAAAAGCTGCTGGGAGATCACTGGAAAAGCTGTTAATAGGCAGAGAACGAGGGAAAACAGTGGGATATCAAAGTGCAAAGTATCTAACATAAACTGGCCTTACGATTATGGCAATAATGATGACAATTTAAAATGCTCATTTTTACATTTATAAGCAGCACACTTTTTCTGTAATCTGAATAACACACAGACAGACCTTAAAAGTTATATTAGCTAGGACAGCCTGTAGGCACAATGATTTTCATATTAAGATGCTAATATTTATTGCATACTATTGCATACAGAAACCTGTTGACATTTAATTGACACGTGAAGCATTATTTGGCTAATTTATGAGCCTTTAAAATTGTGAGAACAACTTAAAATGTCACAATATTTGTTAAGATTTTTTGGCTTGAATACAACCCAATATACTTACCCAAAGTAAGGGAATATACTGTACTAACCCAAACCTTACTCTTAAAAGCAGGAAAAAAAGTATTTACATCACGTTTACCTTTGAGGATGTCCCCATAGAGAGGTTTTGTGTTGTACGTATCATTTCTAGGGACAATTATGTCCCCAAAGTAAAAGTAAAGCCACACACACACACACAGAGAGAGAGAGAGAGAGAGAGAGAGAAAGCTGTGGTTCTTGTAACCAGAACTAAACATGAACAGGATGAAAGAAAATGAACTCAGCAGGGGCACTGTCTTCATTAGGGATTTTCTCTGATAGAATTTTGCATGAGCACATTTCAGTATGTGCACATGTCTGGCAAGTGTTTTATAATGGACAATCACTGAAGAAGCGTGTTTTCATAGGAGTTTGCACTGGTCAGGGGTACTTCTATACATATAGGCATGAACAATCACTCTGACAGAGAAACTGTTCACTGTTGATGTCAAGCAGCTTTCAGATCACCATATTTGACAAATTCAGAATTTTTTGCTGTTTAATAATTCTGAATGGATCCGTATATATCTATATAGTGGTCTGTTGGCATCTCTGTGTGGTCAGTTTTTGCTGTTGCACTGTATACATACATTCTGAATTATGAAAAAAAAAAAAGTTAATATATCTTGAAAAATAAAATTTACTTAGTAAAACAAATATCTTTATTTAAAATGTTTCAAGTCTTAATACTTTTTCTTTTTTATACTGGGACAATTCATACCGGGATGTATGCTAAAATTGTTAGATGTGGCGCCCTACCTAGAACATTTTACCACCAGCCGCCACTGGAACTCAAGAAGGGTTTAGATTATCATTAACTTGGACTGGGGTCCACAACCACAAAAGACCTCAAAAAGGGGTTAGTACAGACAGGACATGCATGGCTGAACAACACAAAGCAGGAAACAGAGAAAAAGAGAGAATACCTGTGTCTCTGTGCACTGCCGAGCGAAACCGCATCATGCTCTACCAGACCAGCCTGAGAGCTGTAACGCCTCAAATCTTCCGGCTTCTTAGCTGTTTGAGTACAGAAGAAAGTTGTGAAATAAAGGTATGTTCAATACAGTAATATGCAAATAAAACATTGTTTATGTCCCCTACATGTACCGGATGGTCATCAATGAGTGAATTCAAATGACATCCACCCACATTCATCTAAAGTGTTGAAATGGTCATGGTATTATGACAATCAAACACAGCAACCACAAACACAAATTCACAGTTTTATGTCTCAGATTAACTGCATAAAAAAAAAATATATATATATATATATAATCATATACATACATACATACACACACACAACATATATATATATATATATATATATATATATATATATATATACATATATATATATATAAATATATATATATTATATAAATACACTTTTACACACACAATCACACACACACACACACACACATATATATATATATATATATAGTTTTTTTAATATTTTTAAATTAACAAGTTGAAATTGTATAAAAGGGCAATTCAAAAACCTATTTAAAATTTGCTTTAGACAAAAACTGTGACTCTGTTTCAAATTGAATCTGTGAAAAAAATTCCTTAAACCAGCAGAATTTAGCTAAATATGTTTCAGAGATCATTTTGACTTTAATAAAATATGACCCAGATAGTGCCAGGTAGAATACTAACAAACTGTAGTCTATTACTGATTACAAATTATATAATAGAAAATAAATTGTAGTTAGTAACATAATCTGTTGGATCACACACATTAGGTAATGTATTCTCACTGTGTTTTGATTACTTTTAGATTACTTTTGACCTAACTTGTAAGAATATTTTCCATTCTTTGTTATTAACATGAAATAGTGCATTAAACATGAAATTACACCAAGGTTTCCCAAACTGTGGTTCGTGAGATGATGAAGACCTGTTAGATACTTAAATCATAAAATGTCAAATTAAACTAATTGTGTGGCCTTTCTATTTTCTGTGTAATTATAGTTCACCGACTAGTGGCTGGTGTGTGCAGATCTACAAAACTGAAAACTTTCCAAATGTATATGAGCGGTAGGATCTTTTTAATTTTTTATAGAAAGGATGTATTCACTGGACCTAGAAATACTTTATGCACCTGTTGTGTTAAAAAAATATCAAAACACAGAGACCGCTGAGGTCATTAGAACAACCTTGTCTGTAGTCGGGGTCTGATGATGTCACTGAGGGGCTTTCGCTGGAGGAGCTGTAGTCGCTGTGGTATCTTCTGATAAAATTAAAATACTTTAAAGATTCACACAAAACAAAACAACATTCATAAAATTAAAATTCTTTTAAATTCCACTTTGTAAGAATTCAGCACAGCACATTCAAATACTTGAGTTAACATGTTAATAATTTTTTTTTTTGTTGTTGAGAATATCAGAGACAGTGCTGCTCTCACGTTGTATTTTAGCCATCCAGGTTATTTTGATAAACTCAAGTGTGATTTGCTGATGTTATTTTATTTCCCCTGAAGGCTGTCGGAGCGCTCAGTTTTCAAACAAGAAACTTTGCAATTGAAGACCCAAGACCTCAAACCTGATAAAACCACTTCAGGCTGATTCAATAAATGTTAACTAAACTGTGGATTAATAAGTGACACAACTGAGGAACCCAACAAATACTAATAAAAATAAAAAATTTTCATATAACTTAATTATATATATTTTTTTATTCCAAAACTGAATTTTATATATATATATATATAAATATGTATGTATTATATATGTATGTGGTGGCTTGTGTGTGTGTGTGAGCTGTAGTCGCTGATGGGGCATCTTCCCCAAAAATGCAGAACTTCCCATCACTACCGGATGATCCACAAAACCGATGCAACCGGTTTCTTGAAATTCGAGAACGAGTCAATTCCATTCGTTATCTGGCTCGGCTCGTGTTCATCTTCAAATCTCTCTTCACAGCAGTTCATGTCAGTGTACTTTTTGAGTAAAGAATATCTCCGGATATTGGTTTATTTGAACTCAGTAGGGAGTGCCAGCCATGTTTAAAAAAGTTAACAGCTTAAGTGTCATTTGTGGATTAATGCTTATTGTTGACACGAACCGTTTCAAACGCTTCAGTTCGATTTGGTGAACTGGTTCAGAAGATCCGGTTTACATCGATTGATTCGTTCGCGAACCGGATATCACTAAACTGCAGTGATAAAACGCGCTCATAACAGACCCGAGAGAAGTCAATGCTGACTAAACTGTCGTAGTTTTTTGATATTTTTGGACACAAAATGTATTGAGGATGCTTCAAAAAATTCTAACGAAAATAAGATGTCCAAACACATGGTACTATTGTTAGATAATTTTTAAATTACTTTTATGGATTTGGACAGTATATTCCAATACTGAATTTCAATGGAGGGACAGAAAGCTCTCGACTATATCTAAAATATCTTATATATGTGTTCCGAATATGAACGGATATCTCACGGGTAAAATTAGCAAATTATATATACACATATACATGCATACATTTGAAAAATATTACTAGAAAGTGTATTAATGCAAATCTAAAATTAGCAAATTATATATACACATATACATGCATACATTTGAAAAATATTACTAGAAAGTGTATATTTTACACACTCCAATTCATTCATTTTAATTGAAATAAAATTCAATTAAACTACAGTAAAAAATAAAGTATATAAAAATATTCAATATTAAATTAAGTGTGTGTGTGTGTGTGTGTGTGTGTATATATATATAAACTAGATATAGATATAATTATATAATAATAAACAAAGTAAATAGTCAATATTAATTAAGTGTGTGTGTATATACACATATACATATATATATATATATATATATATATATATATATATATATATATTATATATATATATATAATTAAAAAGTGTGTGTGTATATAAAATATAAATTTGACTTTTCATTTCTGAAATTAATAGCAGATTTCATTGCCATTACTTTTAAATGGTTTCTTAAATTATTTTGTTCAATGATTTGTGTCCGGTTGGTCTAACATCTTCCCCTTGAGAAATACTATAGTGCCTGTCTGTTTATTCTCAGTCAAATTATTTCCAAGTTTGCATTTCCATACCAAGTTCAGGTAGGAAAATCTGAATCACTGACTCAGCTTTACTTAGTGATGTAATGCATGTACATGCATACACTACCTAAATTATGACTGAAGCTTGACAGCATCCCAGTGTGTGGTGCGTCACCTCTGTGCACTATTTGACAAGTCTGTCAGAACCAGAAAATCAAGTCCATGCACTTAAAATTACTCAATGCTACATATTTAGCATTAACAGAATTCCTGAAGGATTTCTCAAGCCAGGAGTTTCGGAAAGTCAGATGTCAAGATACACAAGAACAATGAAGCTTTCGTCTCATGCTGGACTGACTGCTCTCCTCAGTAAACTATGAGTTCAACCTTGAGTGAAACTTCTAAACAATGACAATTATGTAAAGACACTGGTGCAAATGCAACCACTTGTCTTTCTCTGAAACAGTCTTGAAATGTTGAAAGATGCATAAACAGTTAAATAAATTCAGTGAACCAACCAGTCCCATTGACTTAAATGAAACCACACGCTCATGGAGGAAATATAGACAAAAAAAAAACAACATTCCTGACCTGGACCATCACTGTTTGCTTGTGAGGCCTAAGGTGCATTGTTTTGTCCTGTGAGATATATATATATATATATATATATATTTATATATATATATATATATATATATATATATATTATTAGGAATTATTAGTAATTTCCAGTATTCCCAAAAGTGGGCAATTATCATTAGATTGTAAAAGAGAATTTTTTTGTACAATGAGAGGTAATGATCCACAAGATTAAAAATAAGAAAAAAACAAATCAACAAGTCACAATGTCCAGATTTGCCATTCATTCCAAAAATAACAAAAAGAAAATAAAAACTAATAATTATGTTATATTTATATATATATATATATATATATATATATATATTAATATAAATAAATATTTATATATATATATATATATATATATATATATATTAATATAAATAACAATAAAATAAATACATACATTTATTTTGTTACTATATATTTTTATTATGTATTTACTTATTTTGTTAATATTTATTTATAGGGGAAATATTATTAGTAATTTCCATTATTCTCTATATTATATTGTTATATAGTAATTTTTGTAAAATCATTTTTAACAGTACAACATATAGTACTATTATGCATACTTATAATTAGTGCATCACATTGCAAAAAGAAAAAAACTGCTATAAAATGCTAAAAATTATTTTAAAATGATTTACTTAAAAATCAATTGAAAATAATTACTTCCTTTTTTGATATAATAAAACTTGGCCACATTATTTTGTCAGATACACTCTGCAATGCTTGTGTACAAAAACCCAAGGACCTGGCACCCCTTGGGAGGGGTGTTAAAAACCACTGTACTAACACAAACCAAGACACACACTAAACAAAACCCCAAAACAGACACGCATACACATTCTACTTAGACTACAATGGAAAACGCTGCCCACACAGTGCAGTTATCAGAGGCTGGTGGGAGTTTGGCGGGTTGTGAAGTGAGTCACTCGCACACAAACACCCAGCGTATCATCAGAGCAGCCCATAACAACATCCACGGCACTGGAGGTATGACAGCACGTCTGCTAAAAGCCTCTGAACTCCCTCGAGTGTGCGCTTTCTCTCAGCTCATGATTTATTTTACAACTCTTTTTGTAGAGCGAAAATCTGTGAAATGGACAGAAAAAAAAGGAGGAGTGCATTAGAGAGCAGGACAGCGAGTTCTGCCACAGGCTGCACTCATCACGTCATGTCATACAAATCAATTTTCTGCCATATTTCATGCCACTTTGCAGATGTGAGTCATCATTCTAGAGAAAATACCTAAACCACAAGCTGAACAATAATGATGAACGAGATCTGCCAAATCAATGTGATCAATTTTTTTTTGATGACACGACACAGAGCTCTATGCAGTTTTACATGCTCCTGTCTCATTAATGGACCATATTTATGGGTCTTTTTATCTGGAATGCCTCATTTATTTATTTAGTAAAATGATTCATTCAAATGTGACAACGCAAGAATGGTATTTAAAACAACTTACATGAAAATTTGTTCTGCTCAAGTTTCATGAATGGCCTATTGTTTAAAATAAAATAAAATAAATAAATAAAATAAAATAAAATAAAATCATGAAAATAAAAAAATAAAATAAAAACTCACAAACAAAAAAAAAAACAAATTTTAAAATTAAAATAACCATAAAATAAATAAAATAAAATAAAAATAAAATAAAATAAAAATAAAATAAAATAATAAATAAAATAAAATAAATAATAAACTAAAATACAAATTGGTTAAAATCAAATAAAATAAAATAAATAAAATAAAAAAATAAATAAAATAAAATAAAATAAAATTAAAAATAAAAATATAAAATAACACATTCACAAAATTTAAATATCTAATAAATGGACAAGAGCCATGCACATTCACAAAACATCTGTAAATTAAGGCAGAACAGATGGTCTCCCAGTGGATGCTGGATCTGTGATGACCTCAGATCCTGTAAGTCCACCAGAAGCTCAGAGGATCGCTATGTGCAGGTGGACAGGTCACAAACATCACGCCACCACAGCATCTTCTGCCAAATCACTTTTCAGGCAGGAAAAAACACCCACATTTAGGCTTATTCTGTTGTCTTCTCTTTTCCCTACACTCCTTTTCCCAATCCAGCTTTCTCTTCATCACTTCCTCATGTTCCTTGCCTATTTCCAGTATTTTTTTTTTTCCTCACCAATCTCCGCTGATGTTGATGTTCTCGAGGCACAGGGCAGTCTGGACTCATATACCACCAAAAGCCTTACATGCAAATGGATTTCAACTTAAAAATACACAAAAACTAAGGAAGAGAAAATGAATGGGGTAATTACAGCCTGATGAGGACAGAAAGCACAGAAGGGTTTCAGGAGTGAGGTGGTTTTCATTAGAGTCGCTTTGTTTTGTGCTGATTTTAAGAGGAAGGTCAGAGTTTTTTGGAAAAAGCTTTCATTCCGTCAAGTCAGAGTTCTTGTGTTTCTACTTTGTTTTTCAAGATCAAATATAAACACATGCAACAGTCTCAGGCCGTGTGGTTTTGTAGCAAAAACTTACTCTGAGTTGCTCTTTAAATCTACAACAAAAAATTTTTTTCCCCTTCCAGATACATGGTTTCACAAGAACATGCATATAATAAATCATACAAACAAGGTACAGTATATAGAGGATGACAAGCGTAGAATGTTATAAACAAATTGTAAACAAAAAATAAATATTATATTTACACACTATGACATCTTAAGAAAGAAAGAGATTTAAAAATATACGAATTTCATTGCATTAAATAACAAAATTTTAAACTAAGTGACATCTGCAAAAAAAATGATGCTACAACTTTTCTTAGAATTAATTAACTGGTTATTTTGCAAATACGTTTAACATAAAAGGTCATTTTACTTTAATAAATTAAGTTTCTTTAGGTTTGACCAGAAATTGTCAAAATATTTTTAGTTCACCCATAAATGAAAATTTTGCCATCATGCCCTCAAGTGTATGAGTTTATTTCTTCTGCACAACATATTTTGAAGAATGCTGGAAACCAAAAAGTTGCTGGTACCCATTGATTTTATATAGCATTCTTTATATACTATAGAAGTCAATGGCTACCAGCAACTGTTTGGTTACCAACATTCTTCAAAATATCTTCTTTTGTGTTCAACAGAAGAAAAGAAACTCATGAGGGAAAGTAAATGATGACAACATTTTTGGGTAAACTACCCCTTAAATTTTGAACAGCATATCTATTGCTCTATTATTTGAATGAATCGATTATTTATAGAATGTTCAAATTGAAAGACTGTCATCTTACATAAACTTCACAGTTTAAAGTTTAAGCCATATTAAGTGTCTCTCACATTAACTGTGTCTTATGACTCTTGATGTATAATTAAAAGAGTCTCTCTCAACAGATATGTCCAAAATGACACACAAACTGGTAAACTGTAGGCAAGTAGAACTCTCTAAATCTGATCTCAGGAGAAAGTTCAACTCCTCAGAGAGCTTTAGATATGCATGGTGTTGGATAGATAAAATCTGATCAGATCCTCTCTGCGAAACTACAAGTAGATAAGATCATGACAGGTCACAAAGCAGATGTCTTAACCCAGAAGAAATGCTCCATACCAGGAAGACCTGTGGAATGAAGAAGTGGTGGAGTTTTACATGTGATCTGGGAAGTGTCTCCACATCTCAGAGTTTCCTGAAGCTCTAGTTGAGCGTGGGGGAAGTCTTTGAAAAGCTTTTAAATCCAAATGACCTTTGACCTGCAGGGTGAGAGATCTCCCATAAAGTGTAATCCACACAGATGGACTGAGCTTTAACATGAAATAATCTCTTTCCGCTCTCATCACTCTCTCTTATTATCAGGATATGCAGTGACAATCGGACCCTGCTCAAGAATCCTGATCAAAAGCTCCTGAGTAATTCTGCTCACAAATGTCCCCTATAAAACACAACAGAGCAGACCTAACACACGAGACCTGACCGCAAGTAATGGACGGTTTCTCAAGTGAAAGGCGCATGTCTTCAATTACTGTCTGTAGGGTCAGCAAACTCCAAAACGGCCGATGCACCTTGATTTTAAAATATATATGTGTTTAGAGCAGAGTTCCCTGAATGAGATCCCAAAGAGCAGAGGAGTCGATATAGAAGTGCACATCTGAATCAAATAAAATCACAAATATGCACAATTCAAGCAATAATAATAATAATAATAATAATAATAATAATAATAATAATAATAATAATATCCATGGAATTCATTATTGTATAGATAAGTGAATCTAATTAATATTTAACTTTAAATTAAAAAAAGAACAATATTAAATAGAGATTTTTGCTACGTGCCAAAAATTGTGAAAATAAAATAAATAAAATATTGAAATTTGCACCATGATTTTACCAAAAACATGTCAGTAATATTTAACTTAAAATTAAAAAAAGAAAAATATTACATAATTAACTTTTTTGCTATGTGCCAAAGATAAGATAAAATAAAATAAAATAAAATAAAATAAAATAAAATAAAATAAAATAAAATGGATATTTGGACTATGATTCTATGAAAAAAAAAAATTTCATTTTCATAATTGAGAGAAACAAAAATAAAATAAAAATTTTTTAAAAAAGGAAGCAAAACTATATAAAAAAAATTTTGGGATCAGATGATGTTTGAAGTGTGAATGAGGATCTTATTTGAATTTATATTTGAGAGAAACAAAAACTAAACAAAAAACAAAGAAACAAATATAAAATCATTCTCATTGATGATTAAATGAGAATCTTGTTCGGATTCAGAATTGAGAGAAACAAAAACTAACAAAAGTTAGCAAACAAACAAATAACCATAATTCAATGAGAAACTTGTTCAAATTCACAAGGCCTGGTTACAAATTTGAGAGTGAAATTAAAGCTGGTGCAAACTACAGAAATGATAAAGATAAAGATGAAAAACTACAGAAATGAGGAACACAGCATACAGAACAGGCTCCAAACAGCACATTTATGTGCCTCAACAAATGATCTGTGCTCCATTACATTCATTCAGCAAATGAAGGCACTAAAACAATCAAAATATGTGCTCTTTGCCATCAAGCTTTGTGAACTCTGCTCTAATGGGGCTGGACATTCCTTCTCTTCAGGATTGTGGGTAATGTGGCCCATTACTGTCAGGAAAATGAGCCTGGCTCATGTTTACACAAGCGGACGGACAGGCGGCTCGATACACACAATCTTGTTGTCTCCTCACAAGAGCAATATGATGGGACAGATTCATCTTACACTTCACTTTAGAGAACACATAATTGAAAACAGGATTTTTCCTGCTCAGTATAACTGAATCAAAGCTGCAAAAACCTAAAAATGTCACTGTTATTACATCATAACCATGACTACCTTCACATACAGTATGATTGCGTAATTAATAAGCATAACAGCCAACCAACAGTCAGCAAACCAGGTCATTTACATAAGTCTTAAAGGTACAGTAGCAAAAAAGTCATTTAATTCTGAGTCTTACAGCAGATGGAAAGCACGTGTGAAAACCTAAATAGATTTTCTGGTGTAAAAAAAAATATCCTTGGCTATCATTTTAAGTGGAAAGATGCTACAAAAATAAGTGTAGAATATTGTCGCTTTAAAAAAACGACAGCCTCAGACAGAAAAGCTTAATGGACCCATGAGCCAGAGCAAAGCCGTATGGACTGGGAAGAGAATGTCCACCGTTGTAAAAATAGCAGCCAAACAGCTTGTGGGCTCAGTTCAGGGCCAGGTCGAATAGAAAAGCCTGAGGTTTTATATTATGAAGCAAAGCTTCACTCCATCGAGAAAATGTCCAGATGGAGGCCAGACGAAGGATGTGAACACAAATGTGGCACATATGAAGAATTCAACATCTCTTATGGCAACTCCAAGGCGGCAATAAGACAAGAAGGAAGACAGACAATATACGGGAGCATAAATTAAACATTTTTTGTCACATTATATTGAACACAGATTTACAGTCAAGCAAACTATGAGATTAAAAAAAATATCCAGACCTAATGGTCCTCAGTTAAGCAATGGAAAGTTCAATTAAATTTAGTTTATTTAAATGCAAATAGCAATACACTCTGTATGTATGTATGTATGTATGTATGTATGTATATATATATATAATATATATATATATATATATATATATAATGTGTGTGTGTGTGTGATTTTTAGTGTGATTTTTAGTGTGTGTGTGTGTTTAGTATTAAAATAATTATACTACTAAATTAGCAATTTTTAATTGTCTTTTATTAAAAAATGTAAATAAACCAATTTAGATGATTCTTGAATAAGTTTTTAAAATATAAAAATCTAATTTTTTTAAATTTAAAAAGAATACTGTAATTACTAAAAATAAAAAATTATAATGACTTACAAAATTAAAATAAATTTAATTTAATTTAATTTAAAAAAAAAAAAACACATTTACGTCATTCCCAAAGTTGCCTAGTCAGCTACTTTTTATTAGTAGCTTGCAATGAACTTTTTCAAAAGGGTAGCTTGACTGATGTTTAACAACTTTAAGTGAGCTTTCACAACACTGGGGAGCAGTGGAAAGTTTTGAATGAAAAGCTAGCGGAAAATGGCGAGAGAAACCCAGAGAAAAGGAACAACTGAAAGAGAGAGAGTAATAAGCATGCATAAGTATGTGAGCTTTGAAGGCCTAGAATTATACATCTTTCTAATTATTTCCAGGAATCTGGAGCCCTCAGCCAGTGTGAGTCATAAAGAACTGGCAACACGCCGCACGCACAAAATCTACGCACAACCCATTCATAACCCTGTGTTCACTCCCACCACACACAGACACCTCAGCTCTGCGTGCCGCCAAATGCTGGACTTTTATTACACAGGAGCTCAAAGGATAAGAAGAGCCAGAACTTCATTTGAAACACACAAACATTTAAGTGAAAAAAAGTGAAAGTGAAGTGACATACAGCCAAGTATGGTGACCCATACTCAGAATTTGTGCTCTGCATTTAACCCATCCAAAGTGCACACACACAGCAGTGAACACACACACACCGTGAACAAACACCAGGAGCAGTGGGCAGCCATTTATGCTGCGGCAGCCAGGGAGCAGTTGGGGGTTCGGTGCCTTGCTCAAGGGCACCTCAGTCGTGGTATTGCCGGCCCGAGACTCAAACCCACAACCTTAGGGTTAGGAGTCAAACTCTCTAACCATTAGGCCATGACTTCCCCCAAGGAAGAGTTAAAAAGAGTTAAATGTTTCGCTGCAACCTTTTGATTACACCAATTACAATGACATCAGAGCTGGTCTCCATCAGACAGTCCATTCACTGATCTGACTCATGCTGCACAAAAAAGGCTGAAATCAACAGTTCCATTCTGACAACTAGCTTCGCACGACTCACAACAAACAAAGTCTCGTTGATAGAATTCGCTTGAGGAACAACTAATTCTGGACATTTCTGCAAATTTACACAACCACAGACATTATTTCTATTTTCCATAATGGAATGATTCTCACAAAGCCTGACAAGAAATGACAGGGTCATATTTAACCTCAAGATCATAAGAAAAATAAATATAGAAATAAATAAATATTTTGCATATAGAAAATGAAGCATACGCGTTTTAGGTTTTTTTTTAATGCTTTTGTAAAATGTATTTTATGCTCTCAAAGCCTGCCTTTATTTGATCAAAAACACAGTAATAGTGTGAAATATCACTACAATTTAAACTTTATAATATATCTTAAAATGTACAATCCTTCAGAAATCATTCTCAAATATTTATTTATCTGCTCAAGAAATATTTCTGTAATATTGTGCTGCTTAATATTTTTGTGTAAATAGTAATGTGTGTATATCTCTCTCTCTCTCTCTCTCTCTCTCTATATATATATATATATATATAATTTCCTTAAACCAGCAGAATTGTGTGAGAATGAATAGAGAGAATTTATTTCAAATAGAAATCTTTTTTAACATTATAGATATCTTAACTGTCACTTTTGAACAAGTTAATGCATTTTTGCACAATAAAAGTGTTAATTTCTTTAAAAATATATATATATAATAAATATAGAGAAGGGAAAAAAAGCAATATATATATTTTTTATATCTTCAGACATATTTTATGCCCTAATTCTCTTTACCATTATGTGTCTAAGAATTTCACTTTTACTATTCCATTTATTTTCAATTACGATTCTCCTTATGTAAAACAAAAAAAAATCATGCCATACAAAGTCAATTTTTATGCCATATAAAGTCAAGAGCCATGTGGTACAAAAGTACTACCATGCTGTGAAAAAAAACCTAATAATTTCAAAAGTATTTCCTAAAAATACAGTAATGACAATTGGAGGGAAATATGCTTAACTGTCACAACAATAATGTCATAATTCGAATTATATTATAAATTGACTTGATATTTCTATTTTTGTAAAACATGACTGGAACATTTTCTTGACAGGTTTCCTGTGATTCTATTTATTCTTGTGGTATCAGTTGTTTTACATGTCTGAAAACAGATGATTTATGGCCATAATAATCTACAGCGTGCAGACTTCAGTGATAGTAAGAAAATCCGGCTATGTAATACAACATCACCTCAGAGAACATGGAGACTCAGTATCAGTACTCACCATCTATGGCCTGTTTGAGTGCTTGCAGTTTCTTATGCTTCTCTCTGATGCGGTCGTAAGCGCTGTTGAACGCTGAGCCGACCGACTGACTCGAATGGTGATGGGCCTTCCCGACATCTAGGCTCCCCATGTCCACGAAGCGAGAGTCCATGGACTTGGAAGACGACTTGTGTCGACCAGCTGAGCGTGTGCTCAGGGCGCTGCTGCCCCTGAGGGCGTCTTCCAGGGTCCCTAAGCGGAGTATATCTGGGTCAAGGCAGGCCAGGTCTGCTGAGGAGGCCCAGCTTTTGTTTCTCTGATGGGGATGTGAACGCTGGTTCACCTCCATGGGTCGGCCGCGCTGTTGCAGTTGTTGTTGTTGTTGCTGCTGGTGCAGTTCTGCAGGGGAGTCAGACCCAGCGTGGTACTCTGAAGGGGGGTACTGACTGAGCCCCTCGTCTTGGATGGGAAGAGAGCCCATAGAGCGACTGAGTCCGCGGTTCAGATTGGCCTGCTCCTGGGTTCGGGCTCTATAACGCTCCAGCACACGATGGGCAGCACTACGGCCTAATTGGGTGAAGAAGGAAAAAAAAAAAACACACAGACAAAAAAGGGTTAAATATCAAGAACTTGCAGAAGTATAAAGATGCATGATATTTCAGAAATGTGGTGATCAGGAAACATTTCTAATTAATAATGTTTAAAACAGCTGCACTGCTTAATATTTCTGTGAATCCATATTTTTTTTTTCAGGATTCAGAAAAATGTTTTGAAAATGTAAATCTTTCGTAATATAATAAATGTCTTTACTGTCCCTTTCGATCAATTGAATGCATTCTTGCAGGAAAAATAGTATATATTTATTGAGCTATTAATTAAGAGTATCTCACTGACCCCAAACTTTTAAACAGTAATGTAGGGGGAATTTTTATTTTTATTTTTATTTTTTGTACTGTTACAATATTTTTAAGCATATTTTAAGTCCTTTTCTTAAAAATTCTTTTTACCACTGGCTATTCAGGAATTTTACTTCTATTTCCATTACTTTTAATAATGTTTTTTAAACAGTAATGATGTTATACACTTATTTTTACACCTAAAATCAGCATAAAAGTAGTATAAAAATATTAAACAAATACAATTAAAATAAAGTAATTTAAAATATATATAAATTGTTCTTAACATTACGCTAAAGACGAATGAAGGAAAAATGTGCTTAATAATGTCATTTGGCTTTATTTTGTTTATGCAAAATATATTTTTTACGAAGCATGACTGGAACATTTTTATTTGGCTCGTTACGTAAGATTCACCCGCCGTTTATTACTGTGCTATCAACTATTTCATCTATTGGTCATTTTACATGTCTGAAAACGGGTGGTTCTTGACCATAATAATCTACAATGTCCTAGGACTACAACCTAATTGTTTGTAAAGGTTAAACATACATAAACTTCCAAAGACAAATAAGAATCTATTGAAGGACATGAATGAAATGTAGGGCCCTTGCTGAGCATTTTTATTGGATCACATTTGTCAATACAAGATTAAAATGGGTCCTAATTGGCTGAAAGAACAGAAGGAACCATTGTGGCCTTCTAGTGGTTACGAGCTCCTCTAAAGCCTCTCTGATTTCACCCTGAGCTTCCAGCGACACGCTCGTTAGCCATGCCAATTCCAGCCCTGTCCATCAGGAAGACATGGATGTTCCAGAGGCTTCTCTCTTAGGGAACTGTTAGAGCTTTGAATGGCTCAACAAGGGGCCTTTTCTCTCATGTTCCATAAAAAGCTTAGTATATCGTAGGAGCAAAGACAGATCTGGGGTGATTTCAAGCGGTTAATGAAGAGAGGCATGCTAAAGTCATTACACACTGACCTAGACGCTTCAAAACCCATGACTCTGGAAGGATACCAGTCACTAAATAGAATATAAAAGTGTCTGAATATTAAGAGTCTTGCCATATTTACTTCAAAATCGCGTTGGTCTATAAGGTCTTATAATTGTAATGAAACTTAAGTAGATTTTTCTTACATATTTCTAGTGCAGCAGATTAACAAAAAAGAAAAAAAGTAAGACGGGGACTTTGTTCCATCAGTTGTTGATTGGATGTTGAAATGTGGGAATTGCATTGAAAACTGAAGATTTCAGGGGCGGGATTTAAGTGGACTAAACAAATGGAGAAGTCCTGTATACGTCACAAGAGAGAAGTCAGTCGTTTTCACCAGAAAATCCAGTTTAGACATTTAAATTAAACAATCTGAGGTCAAAATACAAATAATAATATAAAATAAATATAGAAATTGTTCAAAATAAGATCTATAATATGCATTTAGAAAACAGGCGAAAAGGGTGAATCTTCATTTAAAATAAATAATATAAATAATATATACAAGAATAATATAAATAATTGAATATAAATAAAATTAATTATAAAGAAAAATAATTTACTCATACTGAAGCTTTTTATTTATTACTCTTTTTTTATTATTTGTCTTTTTGACACTTTTTTTTTTAAACAACATGGATAGAAGATAAGAAGATCATCCCCTAGCATGTTGCAAAAACAATTATGCTAATTAAGAACCATATAGTTGTTTATTTGCAGTATCTGTTTTGTTGAAGCACGTGATTCGCTCATGTATGCTGCAAACATGCTAAACATTATCTAAAAATAAAGTAGAAAAATCCTGTTAAACAATTGTGGCTAGTAATAGCACAATGCTAACTGCATCAGTAGTGCTTTTACTTGCATAAAAAGGAGCTGCAAATGCTACTGAAGCATTAGTATAAAGTCTCAGAAGCCACATAAGGACAACCACAATGAAATTCAAACATTTACACTCTTATTTTGACCACCTTGAAATAGATACGATGCAGATGTGATTTTCTTAGGATTAGCATTGCTGCAGGTCTACTCTCCTGAAGCTAATGCTAGTGTGAACCCGTATACCCTGAGAACGTCAACAAACATTCAATTTAAGAAATGAGAACAATGACACAGTCTGAGACCACAGTTATTACTTTACTGCTGAGGTTTCATGACATCTGTAAAGCCAAAAATAAACCAGCGTGAAGTGAGTCACCATCTAGGCAGGCTTGTTTTCTCACATCATGACCCCGATTCGTGTCCAGATACGACAGCATGAAAACCAAACACCCTACAGAACACACAGTAAAAAAAAAAAAAAAAAAAACCCTGGGAAATATCCATTACTGATCGATGCCATGCCTCAGTTACATAACGCTCCGGTCGTGTTTGTGCTGCAGCACCGCTGAAACCACTAGCAAGACTTGGTCATATTTTCCAAAATGAAACACTCTGGTTTTGGTTTGTGGTGATGTGCTTGTCTAGATTCGGTTCAAACTCTTGTCTATGCACAGAGAGAGGACGAGAAGTGAGAGGCAGACAGAAGATCGATGGAGAGCGAAAGCAATGAGGGAGTTGGAAAGTTGGGAGAGGAACAGAGAAGAAGGGGAGAGAAAGATGACAAGAAAAGAGAAAAAAAAAAGTTCTTTGTTTGGCACATCGTTAAACTATAAAGCATATGAAGTCTGAAAGAGAGATGAGAAAAACAGAAAGAGAGCGAAAGAGAAGACCAAGAGATGTTAGTGAAGACTTAGAACAGCTAAAATAAAACGATGTTCAAAATTATAACA
Source organism: Cyprinus carpio (assembly GCF_018340385.1). Lineage (NCBI taxonomy): Eukaryota > Metazoa > Chordata > Actinopteri > Cypriniformes > Cyprinidae > Cyprinus > Cyprinus carpio. The sequence goes on from NC_056592.1 coordinate 5,373,761, forward strand.
ACTGCCAACTGCATACTACACGGTATATACAAGTCAGTCAGTTACTTGCTGTCTTTGTAATTAACTATGAAATTGACAAATATAAATTGTAACAATCACAAAAAAAATGTAAAAACTGTTTCTACACAATTTTTTTTTACCCTTGTTTCGTTCAAAAGTCGGTAATATTTTTAAAATGTTTATGAAAAATAGGTTTTTCTTTTTTTTTTTTATCAAAAATACACACTCTGTATGTTTGTGTGTGTGTGTATATATATATATATATATATATATAATATGCTGATTTGATGCTCAAGAAACATTTCTTATTTATCAATATATGAATTTTCAGCTTCATTACTTCAGTCTTCAGTGTCACATGATCCTTCAAAAATCATTGTAATATGCTGATCTGCTGCTCAAGGAACATTTCTCATTTATCAATTATTATAAATTAGGGATGCACCGATATGAACATTTAGGTCGATACCGATAATTCTTTAAATTTAAAAGCCGATAACCGGAATATATATACATACATAAAAAAACACACAAACACACACGGAATATATATATATATATATACACACACACACACACACACACACACACACACACACACACAAACAAACACACACACATACACATACACACACACACACATATACACACTTTGTTGTATGCAACAAGCAGTATGCAAATAAACTTAAACTGAATTGAAAAACTAATTTCCCCAGAACCACTATTTATCTAAAAATAAATAAATATCACAAAATTCCCCAAAACTTTCTATCTGCAATCTTAAGATTATATGGAAACCTTAGCACCACTCTTTAGTTTCAGATCGGCACTTTTAGTTTTTGTGCTGTTCTGGCTTGTCTCTTGTGGCAGGAAGGATCTTTTATCCTTCAGTTCTGATAAGCACCAGCTCCTGAGGGGCCAAAGCCATGTCAGTTCAGAACCAAGCCCTGCTCTGTTTACATTCTCAATCACTTCCTCTTAATTTGCTAAATGTTGAGTGATGAGTCAGCACGAAGCGCAGCACTTCACAGAATTAAAACAATCAGTCAGAGATTATTACAAAGCGAAGAAAGCATAAGCTGTGATTACAATCAAAATATCGTCATTTATTAACAGCAACTCCAAACGTGTGGTTGACGCAAAAGACGACTGGAAGATCAGGAGTGTGAGCGTGTATTGACACGTCTGTGTGTTTGGCTGTGCATGTGTGTGTGGGTGAAAGCAAGACAGTATGGAAGAAGATTAGTCTCAAATATAATTCACGCAAAAAACACGATTCACACATGCGTAGACAATTTCACATGCATGACACCTAATTCACGTACACACAAAAAAAATTCACGTGCGTGAAAAAAAATATATATTGGGTCTGTCGTAAAAAATCAGATGCAATTCACATGCGCAAAAATAAATTATATATTCATAAAAGCCCTACATTTCACAAATGCAAAACACAATTCGTAGATATACAACTGTGCACAAAAACCTTAGAATGTTTAAATTGTACGAGTGACTGAATGTACAGTACAAATCGTCATTTACTACGAATCCACTCGGATTTGTGTGTGTGTGTTTTTGAGACTTTCCTGGCAGAGCTCTCTTCCCACGTGGGTCTGTCGTACTCTTTAGCCAATCAGATGCGAGCTTACCATTCAACCAATCATACGACAGACCCACGTGGGAAGAGAGCTCTGCCAGGAAAGTCTCAAAAACACACACACACAAATCCGAGTGGATTCGTAGTAAATGACGATTTGTACATTCAGACACTCTTACATTTTAAACATTCAAAGGTTTTTGTGCACAGTTTTATATCTACGAATTGTGTTTTGCATTTGTGAAATGTATTTTATGAATATATAATTTTATTTTGCGCATGTGAATTGCTTTTTGTGAATATATATTTTTTTTTCACGCACGTTAATTTTTTTTGTGTGTACGTGAATTAGGTTTCATGCATGTGAAATTGTCTACGCATGTGTGAATCGTGTTCTTTGTGGTGAATTATATTTGAGACTAATCTGCTTCCATAAGACAGAAGTAAGCAAATGCGTGCATGTTTAATAACGCGGGGATTTTTCTATATAACAAGCAAAAGATGCCTTTTTTACATAAGTGGTGTGCATTACCTGCTGGAAGGCCTTTTCCTCGCAGCCGTTCACGAATCTCTTTGCTTCTCTCTGGAAGTGACTCCCTTTCACTCTGAGACAACAGACCGTCCAGCTAAACAAACACATGCACAAAAATGAGAAAGACAAAAATCAATCATTCTCTTTTATCAAAGAACGAGATTAAAAGAAAGCAAAATCTACTGAATTGTTTTCTCTTGTGAAATAGGTTATCATGTAAACACACGCTGCCACTCGAAAGTTTAGGATCAGGAAGTTTTTATTTTGTTATACTTTTATTCATTTATAATATTTATGTCTTATGATGATATGACTTAAATGCTTCTTTTGTTTCAATAATGTTCTTTTGAACTTTCTATTCAAAGAATAATAAAAAAAAGTTTCCATTTCCATAAAAATATTAAGCATACAACTGATTGCAACACTGATAATAATCAGAAATGTTTCTTGAGCAGCAAATCAGCTTATTAAAATAATTTCTGAAGGGTCATGTGACACTGAAGACTGGAGTAATCAACAGGAATTAGAAGACGGCATCCCTACTGGACCACTTCACAGTTACCTCCCCAGAGTGGAAAAAGGCACACAGTGCAGAAAATAAGACCAGAAACACGTCTGGTCCTAGCAATATTCTCTTTCTGTATCGCTGTGCAATTAAACCACTGGAGAATGTGCAGGTGAGGAACAGGATGTGACATCAAACACGAGAAAGACTGTTAACTACCTTTTTAATTGAAAGCTGTTTTATAGGGCTGGACTGAGCTGGCAATTCAGGTAATAGGAACAGTGTGTTCACACATATTGTTTGTTTTAAATCATTACTGCTTTGTGATCAACCAGGAAAAAAAGGTGTGGATTGAGAACTGGATATGGAGTAAAGCAATAAACTCAATAAAGTATAATATATAAAATACGCTTTAAAACTTTTAAGTAAAATACTGTGCTGCAACAGAAAACAATAACATATTCTGTACTCTTAAACACTTAGGTTTGAATCATTTTAACAACTCACTCATTCAGTGAAAGAATCAAAGTGGTTCTTTATTTAGTAGTCATTACTTCTTAAATTCATAACTTGAAATGAACCGAAAATTGTTGAAACATTAACAAAACGTTGAAAGAAATATATAGACGTACCTGCGAGAGACTGCCAAGAACGAGTCTCACCAGCCTCCTGACGTATGAAAATGAAGGGTCACAGTTGGAGTTACGGATGTGAGTGCCGCAGGCGTCCAGAACCGAGCGTACGGACAGCCGGGCGAGCGAGGAATCGTCACACATGTTGAGCAGGACGCGGTTCAGATGTTCTCCGAGTTTCATTGGCTAAAACACACATGTAGAGATCGGGGAAAAGATAGTTTGCTGATAGAAAAGAAGTTGCTGAATCGTCTACAATCTTTATTCGCCACAAGTCCTGGGCTGTATTTATTTATTTACTCATTGATTTAATTTCTGTTGCAATGGTACAGAAGAATAAAACAGTGGAGACTCGATTCTTACTTGATTAATACAGATAGAGGTTTTCATGTTTCTAAGCTAAAATACTAAATATAGTACATACATATATTGGGTTAAAATATTAATATAATTTGATTTTAAACATGTCTAGGAGGGCTCACCTGGCTCTGAGGAATCTCATAGTCTGCACCCCAAAACAACGTCATGCCAAGTGAATACATGTGCATCTAGAATGAAAAAGGAAACAGAAATAGCATGTGAAAATGAAACATTTTAGCCCATGTTTTCAAAACTGTAAAACAACAGATTCTGACACATTCACACACAAACAAGCTTGTGTTGTCAGAAGCATTTGTCAGCCAGGAGTATGTTTTAGGCCTTAATCAGCATCAAACTTTATAGACCGCACGTCTGCATAGTTTTGTGTTTCTTCCCGGTCTGTTCATCCTGCTTAAGAAAAGCTTTTGGAACAAAATATCCAAGAGTCTGCCAAAGAATGCACAAGATCCTTTGACTTCTCTACAAATAATCAAGTTTTGACTCTGCTGTGGTTTATCTGTCTCTCTCTTGAGAAAGTCATGTTTACACAGAAGCATTCAAGCGTACTGTCAAAATGTTTTAGGAAACAAATATGTCCATGTAAAATGTAAAAGAAATGGTTGTTCAATAGAATCAAAAACTAGATTTTTAAACAGGAAACAAGAAGCCCAACAAAAGTCTTTGCAAATCCATAAGGTACCTTTTCCATATCAGAAAGTGAGGAGAGGTTGAGACCCTCCAGCACCTCTGGAGGAGTGAAAGCCCGCAGATCCTTCTGTGTGACATTTTCATCTGTGAAAGAGATGTTTCCGGAAGGCATGAGCAGCAGCGACCATGGAGAGATGATAAAACCCAACGCAGACGGATCTGTCGAACCTGAGGGAAAACAAACATGCAGAGTATTACCACAAACTGCAATTCTTAGGACACAACCTTAATCTTTATTAAATTCTTACAAATAAAATAAATTAAAAATAATAATAATAATACATAAAAAAAAAAAAAATAAATAAAATAAAAGAAAATAATAAAAAAAATTAAAAAAAAAATAAAATAAAAAAAAATAAAAAAATAAAATAAAATAAAATAAAATAAAATAAATTAAAAGCAAGTTGTCATTTTGTTGAATGTCTTATGAAGTTCAGAATTAAAAAGTTCCTTTGGCAAAATGTTCAAGTACATAGCAATAAGAAACAGCCAATTTTCCAACATTGGTTTTGTAATGTGACTCTTATGAAGAGAGGAAATTCTAAGACACATGCTTCAGCATGTGAAAGTTACTAGGCAAGTTAAGGGAGATTATGGCCTTTGCCTAAGAACATTTCAACATTTACACCACAATCTGACAGCACACGTTTCAGGAACTATGGAGATTTGGTGGTGGACAACAAATTCTTTTTTATTCAGACAAAGATATGTAATAAAGAGCTACATTATTATGTGAATGAGTGCAATTTCCATAAAATACGAGGCCCCTGAGATCTCTCTCAAAAAGATGATTAAGTATGACAGTACATTTTTCTTTTATTTGTTTTTTCCCTTCTTCTTTTATGCTGCAGATGTAAAACAATGAGTCTTTGCCATTCAGAACATGACCCTGTGGTTATGGATGGAACAGCTGTACAAAAATAATTCATTTATGATGAATAAAGATTCAGTGGAAATGTAGAATTGCTTTTGAGGAAATTCTTTTTATAATTTCATGCCATGTAAGTCCAAAAACAAGAACAAAATCTTAAAATACTGTAACTGAAAATATATGTATATTCTTATATTTTCTAAAGCAAATACGAGAGTAAGTTTTTTTTTATTTGTGAAAGAACTTAATGTTTTTATTTGTCAAGGATGCGTTAAATAGATTAAAAATGACAGTAAAGACAATCACAATATTACAAAATAGTCCATTTAACATAAAAGCTGTTCTTTTGAATTATTAATTAATTAAAAAAGTCCTGGAAAAAATATATCAGCATTTCATAGAAATATTAAGCAGCACAACAGTTTTTAACATTGATAATAATAAGAAATGTTTCTTGAGCAGCAAGTTAGCATATTAAAACAATTTCTGAACGATAATGTGACACTGAAGTCTGGAGTAATGGCTCCCAAAGAAAATCAGTTTTGCCATCACAGTAATAAATGAGATTTTAAACATATTCAAATAGAAAACAATTATTTTAATTGTAATAATATTTAAAAATATTACTGTTTTACTATATTTCTGATCAAAATAATGCAGCCTTGGTGAGCATAAGAAATAAAATAAATAAAAAAAAAAAAAACACACACACAACCCAAAACTATTAAAAAGTAATGAAAGTCTATGGAGGATTTTTGGTAGTGGTTTCATTTACGTCAGTAGGGGGGACGAGTTAAGCCTCTAATACTATATTTAGGGTTAGGGGTTTGTGCAAATAAAGATATTAACAAAAAAAATTAGCAGAAACATTACCAAAAAGTCAGAAAGTGTTTCAACTAAAAATAATAAAAATATTAAATTCAAGCAGCGATGCTTTAAAGCACTGGAATTCACAAAGTAAACACACGTTTCCTGTGGAAACTGTTGAACCACAATTGGACCTCATTGTGAAAATCTAGCGGTGTACACTCATGTTTTGCCTCCAGCACAGTAGATATTCCAGAAAATATGTTCCCTGTCAACCTAAACAGGTAACATACCTATCTTCAGCATTCACTGCAACAAATTGTTACTAAAAGCTGGAAATGTTGGCGTGCTAAATCTCAGAGTCATCCAGTTGATGGGAGAGAAGCTGACGCACAGTTGGAAATCTCTCAGAACGGGCCTATCTGATAAGGTTTTATCTGTCCTATCATAGAATAGTGCGGTCATCTACTGCAGTTCACAAGCCCAATGAGGTCACGGCCAAAAATAGCATCACAAACTCTAATAAGGAGGAGAAAAGAACATGAAATGAGATATATGAACACATGCTATAAATAACAAGCAGACTTCTTGGTATTACATAAAACAAAGTGTGAATATGGCATCATACATGTGCAGTCTGCTGACTTGGGCATCTGTTTATTTAGTCTGCATCTGTTTATTTTACATGCTCAAGATTACTGCATAACCAAATGACCTAAATACCCATTTTAAAGCGCAGGAAGTGGTGGAAACTTTTGCATTATTTATATCATGCAATTTTTTTTTTTTTTTTTTATATTCATATATATACACATATATATACATACATATATATACATACATATAAGACATTTCCTACATTTAAAAAGCTAGAATTAGTCAATAAATAAAACTGTAAAAAATAAAGAAATAAAACTATTTCAGGTTAAAGAAACTGCAAATATTTCCAATATTATACATTTATAAAAATAAAAAAAAGTATAATCATATTTTCAAAATAAATTGTGTAGAAACAATTTTCACTCAAAATTTGAGAAAAAGTAAACGTCTTTTATTTTCAAATATTTTTTGTTTACTTTTTTTAAAAATAAATAACATTTAATTCAATGTAAAAGACTGACATAATATTTTCTTGTAAAACAAACCAGTAATTTGTTTTATTTACAGCTTCAAAATATCATTTTTTTACAATGTAGTATTGCATATATTTTTTTATTTCTAAAATTCTCACAGTTTTCTTATTAAATCAACCCTTCTACACATTGGACTGCGATGGGAAAAGGTTTTGCTGTAAAAAAACAAGCATCACCATTAAATTAAAACGGTATGCTCTAAAAAAGCAAGCTCAGGACTTCTCACATCTAAGTGCTCAGGGTTTCCAAATAAATTAAGTAATTTCGCTGACTTGCTCTCGTCCAGGGCCCAGAATTTCTGCAAACTTTGTCAAGAGGGACCTTTGCCAGCAGGTTTTCACCCAGAGCAACTCAAGGCCAGATAACAAGCTATGAGACAAGGAGAGTCCTCGTTCCCCATGTGAGCGCATGCCGAAGCGGCTACATCATCTTTATCATCATCGTCCTCCTCGACCCTGAACACAAGGGGCCTAATTGCATTACAAACCCTACTGGCTACTGGCCATGCCTACTGAATAAAGGGGCAACAACTGTCCACAGTGCTGACAGAACAAGAATTGTCCACGACTGTGAGAAAGACTTGTTGAGAGTCTCAAGATCTTTGCGGAGATGGCAGCAGATATCGGTCGAGAGGAGCTGGCATCATCTCAATCGCCACAAACTGCCCAGCAAACTGCTCTTTAGGAAACCGGGCTGTGGGACGATAAAGAGGCTTTTGTTCACAGCGGTGACACACAACACTAGCCCACCACACAGTCATTCAGAGAGACAGCAGACGGACACAAGGCTGAGTAAGCCTTCTCATAAATTTCACCAAAGTGTTACCCTTCCCTTGAGAGACGGGAAACGAGGATAGAAAGCTTTTCTCCACGGGCTCACTTCTTTGAATCAGACTGATAGCTGCTATTTTTAGTATTCTGACAGCTTTTGAGGAGGCCAGAGAATTATTCTAATCACTCTTAAACAGGCGTGAATCGGCGGAGGACAATGCTAAACGCGCACATACTGACTGAATAACCACTTTACAAAAGAGTCCTGCTGAATGTACTGATAACGTCACCGCTGTAATGCCTCTGAATTGTTTGTAAGAAAGGGACAATACCAAAACATTTTGTGTGGTGACTGCATGGGAAGTGTGACATAGCTGTGGTTCGAGGGAATTCACATAAAGACAGATATGGCCTCAGTTTCTTGTTTTTCCTTTCAAACAATCCCTGACAGTTTAGCTTCCAAATGCGCACTACAATGACGAAGGTTTCCACCAAAATACCAAACTTATTCTGGTTACTGCTACAACAGAACTATGCGAACCTTGTATTAGCCACAGTCATCCAAAATAAAGGATGGATTTGTACAATTACAACAAGAGATTTCACTACGAAGAACTACATTTTTTGCATTTTTCTGATTGGTTCTTGTCTATGTGGTTGCTTAAGTGTTTAGCTTGTTTTTGGTGAATTTCAATGTGGTTGATAAGTAATAAAGTATTGCTATGCTATTTTTTTTAGCACGTTGCTAGCAAGATTGCTAAGGGGATCTTTGTATTTAACACATGCAGTTGCTAAAGTGTGTCAACTGTTTTTGCTAAAATTGCTATGCTAAGGTGTTCTTAGTGTTTAAGCAAACTGCTATGTGGTTAAGATGTTCCAAGTGTTTTAGCCCATTTCTATGTGGTTGCTAAGGTGTTCGGACTGATTTAATGCAATGCTTTGCAGTTGCTAAGCTGTCCTGAGTGTTTTCCCTTACAAAAAGTAACCATGGTTTTATTATAGTAAAAGTGTAGTAACAATATACTGGCGTATTGATTTTTTTACTACAAATACCATGGTTAAACTATGGTTAGTGTAGCAAAACAATGGTTCATTTGTAGATACCATGATTTAACTATAACCATGTTTTTTTCATAACCAAGTTAATTTTCATAAGGATTAGTGCATTGTTCCAAATGATTTTGCATTGATTTTGCATGATTTCGCATTGCTATGTAGTTGCTAAGGTGTTTTAGCGCAATGCTATGAAATTGCAAGTGTGCTTTAGCGCATTGTTAGGCGATTACTAAGGAGTTATGAATGTTTTAGTGCATTGCTATGGAGTCTCCAAGGTGTTCTTAGTGCACTTCTGTAGTAGTATGTAATATATAATACATTCTGTTGGAAATTATGGCCACTATGGTAAATTTTTGCACGTGTCACACACAAGCGCAAGGTTAACGCATGAAATTCCTATACTGAAAGTCAACAGGGTAATTGTAGGGCACAAATGAAAGCGATACTGTTCCCTTCAGAAATGTCAAACCAGGACATTCTGTACATTAACAAGCTTTAATGACAAGAAGGAATACAATCAGGAACGAAGTACAAAAATTCAAGTTAAGAACCAAAAATGCTACAAGCTGACCAAACCAGAGAAACAAGGTGAACGAGGAAAAATTCAGACAGAAAGAGAGCGGAAAGTATTAGAGAGTCAAAAGAGGAACCAAAAAGCAGAGACAGTGAGATGTCCTTCGTACAGATCATTCCAAGCATGGACAGAATAGAATATAATTCTCCAAAAATTCCCCAAATAATATAAACAATTTTTAAAATAAAATACTCTGCGAGACAAAAAACAATCTGAATGGCATCGCAGTAGTGGTTTGGAACACACAAGGTCAGATTTTTCAGCATATTCAAAATAAACCAGCATTCGCTGCATGTTACTTGGCAACAGAAACTACCACGTTCTGGAGAGGTCATTGATGATTGTTTCATTCCAAACACATAAAAAAACCTCAAACCTGCAGAATTCATGCTGCATGCTCTACATGAGACTCCACTCACTGATTTCAATAGTATATAATGTTCTTTTTATTTATATTTTTAATTAGGTAAGTATAAATAAATTTTATAAATATTATTACAAATAATTATTTCAGCTATTTGTATTCATATATAACACACACATACATCATATATATATATATATATATATATATATATATATATATATATATATATATATATATATATATATATATATATATATATATCGCTGCTTATTGTGTATAAATTAAATATCAAATATACTTAACATTAAACATAAACAGATAGAAATTAAAAAAAAAACTAATGTAATGAAATGTACTGTAATGGAAGATTACGAAGATGACCTTTTTCTTTGCAATAACATGAACTAAGAAATGCCTTGTGACTGATTTATTGCACAAAAGCAAATTCATTGGTTGAATGATTTTGATTTCATGCTGACTTAAAGATAGTTCATTCATTTATTCACATACATTACACATACATTACACATACATCAAACATAATTATATAAGTTTGTGTATTTATGCAAGGTATATTTTTAACCAAAATTCTTTTCATTCTTTTTGTCTGCCATTTTGCTGCATTTGTTTTTTTTTTTACTTTTAACTCATCTATTTCAATTTCATAATTTTGTGAATTCCTTTACAACCAACCATAAATAATCCAACCAAATGAAGATATCTACCTTCAACCTTCACATCAGGGGCACGACTACGATGCCTTAAAATGTTGCCTATGTAGGAGACAGCTCACAGGTTTCAGACAGAGCCTCATACTCCTTCAGGTTTGAATCACTTATATAACCTTAACATTAAACGTAAAACCAAAGGAATACACATAAACCAAATTAAATTCACAAAAAATCTTCATATGCAAAAAGCATACTCCTAAATACATCAGAAACACTTAATAATAATTAAATAACAAAAATCAAATTGACATCAGAACTCCAAAAAAGGTCTCTGATTGCCTCGACCACCCCAAGGCCTCAAGTTCTGAGCCAGCGTGGCTGTGTACCCTTGAGAAATGTGGGAGTAATCACTGTGCAGGCTCACTGTGCGCTCATGCTGGTTTACCTCTGCGTCTTACAATCATCCTGCGCTCTGGTTCAGGACGGCCCAGACCTCCTCCTCCTGCAGCGGCCCTCCTCTCACCTGCAGCGCCTCAGCTAGAGACACATGCATGCTGCCTGTGGGGTCACAAACACAGCAATGTTATTCTTACAATCATTATCACTGTACATACTAATTTTAGTTTCATGCTGAGTACCACAGAAATTAGATACTTCACATTTAAGAACAGAAACGGATGTAGAAAAAGAATCAACAAGGTATCATTCAACCTCTCTCCTGAAGCATGTCACAATGTCATGCGGTTGACCTCAGGAAGCTAAATCATATGTTTGTCACAGTGAGATCTCTACAGAATGCCACACAACCTACTGGGAATTAGGTGAGGAGAAACCTGCTATTAATTTCATTTAAATACAATTCTGAAACGACAAACACTCCTAAAATTGTCCAGCTGATCCATATGGTCCAACATTCACCATAACAAAACAAGCGAACCCATTCATGTCCCGTCAGGTCTAATTGTCAGGGTGGGGTCAGTTACACTCCTTGCAGTAAAACTGTTTGTTATTATGTCCATACCTCGACACTGCTGCCACAGCTGTAGTTACAAAGAACCGTAAACCCCTGGAAATCCCAGCATGCTGTGAGGCAAGAGAGACAGGGGAAGCTCAGGGTTTAAGGGATTACTTTTGAGCGGGCATTACGTGGGGCTACCTAAATACTCATGTGTCACATTTCAATTGAACTGTGGAGTCAGACTTTTCAGTTAGCCTGTGGCACATCAGAGGGGACTGTCATCAGGGAACATTTCTTTTATTTACTTATTTATTTATTACAAATATTTATATAATTTGTTATTATTTTCTTATAAAATTGTAATTTTGTATAAATACTTTACATATTTTATTTTAAAAAAAATTATTTTTAAATTATTATATATTTAATTATTATATATTATATATATATATATATATATATATATATATATATATATATATATATATATATATATATATATATATATATATATATATATATATATATGAAAGAAGAATTATATATTAATTATAAATTATTATATAAATTTGTTTTATTTTAATATAAAATTCTTAATTCATATATATATATATATATATATAATAATGTAATTCTAAATTACACACACACACATATGTGTGTGTGTTTTACTATAATATTATATTTCATAAGCTTTTGATAAAATGTAGAAATGTATAATAATAATTAAATGTAATTAATTTAATTCTAAATAAAGTATATATATACATATATATACACACACGTATATAATGCACATGTATACATATATGTGTGTGTGCACATGTATATATATGTGTATGTGATTGTGTGTGTGTGTGTGTGTGTGTGTGTGTGTGTAAATTAATCAATAAACACACATAAAATCCCCAAATATACATTATAAATCCCAAAGTAAACAATAAACTAACTTCAGTCCCAAAACTATATAGTTTTATATTATGATAATTATATAAATTGTGCATTTAAAAAACAAAATCCATGTGGCCACAAAATCCTCACCTTGTTTAAGGGGCGGCTGCTTTTAGCATTTACATTTAGTCATTTTGCAGAAACTTTTATCCAAAGCAATTTACAATTGGGGGATACATAAAGCGATTCTTCTTAAAGAGGCAAACAGACACAGGAAGTGCTTGTAATACCAAGTTTTAGACATTGTTCAAATAAGTACAAGCTAGAAAGAGAAGGAATAAATAAAGAGAAATACAACTGTGGGGGATGTAGATTCGTATTAGTGAGAGGAAGTAGGCGGATGCTGAGCCTGTGGCTGTTCTATATGCAAGCATCAATGTCTTAAACTTGATGCGAGCCGCAACCGGTAGCCAGTGCAAGGAAATAAAGAGAGGTGTAACATGGGCTCGTTGAAGACCAGTCGCATTCTGAATCATTTGTAGAGGTTTGATTGTGCTTGATGGAAGTCCAGCCAGAAGAGTATTGCAGTAGTCCAGCCTAGAAATGACAAGGGCCTGGACAAGAAGTTGTGCAGCATGCTCCATTAGAAAGGGCCTGATCTTTCTGATGATCATTTAGAAGCAGAGATTATTTTTAAAAGAACTAAATCTCATTTTCAAAGACCAAAACCCATCAAGCTTCCACAATCAGCTTCCATCTTAGATACTCAAGACCCCAGCAGCGAGAGCGGGTCATTCCACATAAGAAACAGAAAGCGCCACAGATAAGCGCATATTTATGCAGGAATGCTCACTGGGGATGAAAGACTCTCTGAAAGAGGGATATGAGGGGAGGAAAGTGAGCTCCAGACCCCTCCCGTACGCCTCATTAGTCCTTACTGTGGGGGGCTGTCATATGCAGATTGTTTTCCTCGGCTTTTGTTATTCCAAGGCGGCCTGCGAGTGGAATGTTTGCCCCGTCTCTCAGGGTGCTGCGGAGCACTGGGTCATTCCCACCGGTACATTCAGACACAGGGGAACAGTACAGAACAAGTGTGAGAATATGGGCTATATTCAGTCCAGCAGAGCAAAGCCAAGGTCATGGGTTCAATTCCCATGGAATGCATGAACTGATAAAATGTAACAAAAGGATAAAAGCTTGGATAAAAAGTTTCAGCCAAATGCATAAAATTTGGAACAGGAAACTACCTAAGCTGTACCGAGTACTCTGCACAGTATGCAAATTTTCAGTTTGCATTGAATACTCCCATGACGAGGAACACTTGAATTTGATTCCCCTTCAAAGAAATATTCCTGGTTTAGTACAGGTTAAGCTCAATTGACAACACTTGCGGCATAAAATTAACCTCTACTTGTCTATTTATTTCTTTAAAAAAAAAAAAAAAAGATCTACAATGACGCACTGAGAAACATTAAAATATACACCGTTTCAACTGTATAGTCTCAAGATATTCATGTGAACCAGTGTTATTATTTTAATATCATTGAGATACTATTGCCATTTTTATTAACATTTTGAATTAGTTTGTTGTTATTTTTCTGTTTTCATTTTCATTTTAGTAATTTAGCATTTAATTATTTTCAACAAATAAGTTTTTAAAAATACAAAAATAAATTTACAAAAATTTAGATATAATCACCAAATAAAATAACCAAATTAAACTAGATTAAATTTCCTGGAGTGAAAATTCTATCATCATTTACTTACCCTCTAATACATCCAAACAACAATTCTATGCTTATAAAATCAAAATATTTTCTTTTGTGTTCAACAGAAAAAAAGAAACTCATACAGGTTTGGAACAAGTGGAGGGTGAGTAAATGATGACAGAATTTTCATTCTGGAAGTGAACTACAACTGCAATATAACTGTACTTATTGCGTGCCGAATTAGACACGCAACTTAGTCATGTGTGAACAATATGTTACATACTGCATTCAGGATCCAGTATGTACCATGAAGTATGCAGTACACTAGCGTCCCATTCCCACCATAGCATATGTCAGACCTTAACAACAATCCTGGGAGCTCTCACACCGAGTGTTTGTAAAAAAAAAGTTTATTTTCCCATTCATTATGCATGATGACATTTATTCCTAAATATGTTTAAAAAAACAAAACAAAACATCAAGCAGCACTGAACCGCTTCAGTCTGCAGGGGAATTAGAGAAATAAGAAAAGCAATCACCTAAAGAATAAAACACACAACCAAAAACACACATTTTGTCTGAAATAAAATAACTACGTTTTTGTACATTTTAAGTTAACATTTAAGTAACACACAAACACAACCTCAACTTACTTCTGTAAAAACTAAGCTTTTTCATTTTAAATGTTTCCCTGATGTTCGTTGATAACTTTAGTCAAGTTTAGACAAGTTACCAAAAACAGTCACAATTTAAAATGTAGAAATGTTTTTTGTGGTTCTTAATAATAATAATAATAATAATAATCATAATCATCATCTTATTTTGCATATGAAATTACATTCCACCAGTGTTATTTTATTATAATTAAGATACTAGTTTTTATTATATTTTTGAATTAGATTTGTTTTCATTTCAATTTTAGTTAATATTTAATAATTTTGTTGTTTTTTGTCATTTTTATGGTATGTAAAAGTAATATTTCTACATAGTTTTGTAAATTTTTATTTCATACATTTTTTTCATTCTTTATTATTTTTTATTTAAGTTTTAGTTTCAGTTATTCTATTATATTGAATAAAAGTAAATGAAAATGAGAAATTTTACTTGTAAATTGTCTGAAATAAAATAACTACGTTTTTGTACATTTTAAGTTAACATTTAAGTATCAGAAATTTAAATTTTTATGATTTTACTTAACTACAATAACCTTGTATTCCACCATATTATTGAATACGTCTTGTGATTGCTGAGTAAATGTCACAGACTGTATACTTTGTTGCTCGTTAGTTTCCATAAATGGTCTAAGTGGATCTTTCAAAATATGGAGATCCAGGACAGCAGCTATGAGGTGAGACATGAAACTTAAAGCCCTTAAACTAGACAGTACTGAAAGAAGAGCTGCAATGGATAGTAGATTCGAGCCAAGTTATTCCCTGAGTGCCGTGCGAGCTGAGGAAACACAAACATTGAGAGTGGTCAGGGTTTTCCTGGTCACAGCAATGAGGATTTTACAGGGATTAATCTTTGAAATGTGATATTTCACCACACTCCATGCAAGGGCGAAACCCCTTCACCCAAAAGAAACTTTCCTGGTCTGCACACCCACCTAAAGATCAGAGCACTCAGAGACAGAGGGTTAATGAGATAGAAGAAATGCACTTGTTTTTAAATCATCTTCCAGATGATACAAGCCCTCTGTTTTTCCCATAAATGCCTGAGACAGGAGTCATCATTTCAGTATTTTCCATTTTGCTGCAGAATTTGGCAGAACGCAGATTCAAGATTAAAACTCTAAAAGCCGTCAAATAAAAACAGAAGCATGAGCTAACAGTTTCCAACGGAACAGCAAAGCCCGATAGAGAGGATGTTTCATTTTCTCATAACATTAATCTGTGGTTGGACCCGGTTAAATCATCTGCAATTCTAAAAACAGCCTGATGCCAGTAAGCTGAGCCCAAAATCTTTCTTGGAGATGCTTTTGCCAAGAGAAAGCAAAAAAACACCCAAACTCCCAGAATCCTTTGCTGGACCCCGTCACTCTCTCTCTCAATCTCTGTTAAACTCTGTCAGACCTAAAGACACGTATGACATAAAACCAGAAGCAACAGTGCTTCCTTCAATTAAGTTCTTTACATTTCAGCTTTAAAACAGTAGTTCTCAATTGGTGGGTCGTGACCCAAAAATGTGTACACACACACACACACACACACACACACATAAACCAAGAACAATACAACTAAACTAGATGGAATGTCATGTTTATGATTTAGAATATTGAAGCGTCTATGCATGTTTGACTTTAAGGGACATTTTGTAAGTTCTATACAATTAAATGTTGAGAATCACTGCTTTAAAACTAAACTTTTACAATTGTATTGCACTGTAATCTCAGACAACACGCTACACTAAAGGTAGATCTGTCTGCAGAAACACAGGCGACTGGAAGGGCCAGATTACTGCACCATGATGAATCAGTGCATATTTTCTGCAGCGAAAACAAAACACACTTTTACAAGCTAGAACTCCCTTTACCCTGCATGAGTCACTACTTGGCTGTAAGATTGTCCCAGCCTCTGATCTCCGTCTCTCTTTTCCTATTCCACCACTTGTGCTTGTGCAAGTTCATCATGATTGTTTGATGCTCAGCGAGTCAGCCTCGTCCCTGGCCCTTACTACTTAATGTCCTCCCATTTCTAGTAATAACAAGGTTTCCATGGGAACCAGAATTATGCCAAATGGCTCCTCCTTTTCTCTTCTTCCTTCCTTCCTTCATGAGCTTCACCAGTCTTTTACAGCCAATTAGACTCAAACTGTTTATTTTATGCAAGTAGTAAAAAAATTCAGTTAAAAATAAAGAACAGTATACAATATAAGTCACGATTTTTAGCATTTGAAACATGCATGAACTTATATTGAAAAGCCACTTACATAATGCAAGCATGTGAAATTTACAAAGCGCATACATTTGCATTTGTGTAAAACGAGAGAGGTACACAAGCCTAAGTTTATTAGTAGAGCGCATTTCCAACATAAATTTGCTACAGCTTGGTGTTTATTATAAATGTTATTTATAATGAATGCCACTATAAATGATGTTTGTTTTATACTTAGAGTTTTCCATTCCTGTTCTGCTCTGAATGCTGTTAAATTTAAAGGATTTGTTGTAAAGTGAAAGCAACTAAAATACATGTTTATATTGTTTGTAATGTTCGTCAACATTTTATTTGACATTATTTCTGAATGTAATAATGAAATGTGACATACTCTGATGTGACTTATTTGTGTTTTCTTAACTCGGTGCGACTTATTGTCAGGTGTGACTTGTTTTCTATAAAATATGGTAATAATTTTCATTTATATGCACCAATATAAACATAAATGATGAAATTTACCATCACTAGCAAAATCATTGCAAAAATATTGTAGGCTATATACGTAATACTTCCACCCTTCCCAATCTATTTCAAAGCCAAAACCATTTCTACATACAGTAGTGTTTGCTAGATCCTCCCTTTCATTCTGATTTAATGTCACTTTTGCAATCCATTTTTTAATGGCACCATTTGCAATTCACACAGGGCGGCTCTGATCCCAGATCAGTGGGTGGGTGGCTTCTACAGCCTTCTTCTCCCAATGGTGTGCTCAGTAATCAAGCCTCTGAAGTAGAGTTCTGGAGAAAACCAGAGGCCTCTGGAATAAAACTGCCCACTCGCGGCTGTTTCTCAGGGTCAGATGCACTGATGTCCGCCATGTGTTGAGCCTAGGCCAAAGGTACTATAACACTGTGCCCAGGACAACAGCCCAGTTTTACTTGAATATACAGTTAGAATGCACAATATACCAGCTTGCAATAAGTTTCCATCCCGGAAAAGCCCAAAATATGTGAGGCATCCTGGAGAAAAAAAAGCTACAAGCCCAAAACTGTACGAACGTTTTTATTTTAAAGCTTACTTTGCATGACTTGTTTACCGCAACACAAGAAAAGAAAATTAACCCTAGCGACAACACAGGAACATCCTGGCAACCACCCACATAACCTTTGCATCATGTTAACACAAAAAAGTAAAAGTCTAGTTATGTGTGTCAAATCAAACACTAGAAAAATTTTGGAGCCTGTAGGATTTATTTTATATTTTTGAAAGAAGTCTCTAATGCTCACCAAGGCTGCAATTATTTGATTAAAAAATACAGTAAAAACAGTAATATTGTGAAATATTATTACAATTTAGAATAACTGTTTTCTATTTGAATAGATTTTAAAATATAATTCATTCTTGTGATGCAAAGCTGAATTTTTACCATCATTACTCCAGTCTTCAGTGTCACATGATCCTGCAGAAATCATTCTAATATGCTGATTTGCTGCTCAAGAAACTTGTTTTTGTGTGTGTGTGTGAATTTTTTCAGCATTCTTTGATGAATAGAACGTTTAAAAGAACAGCATTTCTTTGAAATTGAAACCTTTTGTAACATCCTAGTGAATAAAAATAGTAATTTCTTCCTATAAAACATTTAAAGCTTTATTTCAGTGCAAAATAATCCATTTATTCCAAGACATCATTAAAAATATGCATCAGCTCTGACTCAGAACAGAAAACTAAATCTGTCTGTAGAACATAAAGATAAAAATGCTTTTAAAAGCATTTTCTCAGAATAAGCATAATGCAGAGTGCATGAGATCGCAAATGCACTTTCCAAAGTGGTTCAGAAAAACACCTCATGTAAATGACTGAATTTAGCTGAACTAAAAACCTGAGCTGTGTAAAAGCGCACTGAACTGCGGTTCAGCAGAGATGGAATTTCCTCAGTGGAGACAGGCCAGAACAAAATAACACGCTGAAGGAGCAGAATTAGCATCAAAGGTGTGAGGGTGGGGTCTGATCTGGGCAGCAATCAAAACTGAGACTTCCGTTCGACTCGTTTCACAATCTAGCGAGATAGATCTACTTAGCGCATTAGTGGAAAAACCGGTGGACACAAAGATGAGTTCCTGATTAAAATAACTTGAAACTATTGTTATTCTTTTTGTGAAACCAGACACCAACCAAGACACTTTCTCAAAGTCACCCACAGAAGATTCCCGTTCAACTAAATGTTATGAAACTGAACAAACTTTAACATGTATTACAAGCACACTGCCGCGCTTTCTAACCCACAAGTCACCTGTCAAATGCACTATCCAAATGGATGTTACATTACATAAAATGCACCATAATCCAGGCTCATAGCACACCAAAATACATAGCAGCTGGATTCAGACAGCCAAAGGTGACCTCATCCATTGGACGTAGGTAAACCTCTTTCACATCAATCCAATTTCGGTCTTACAAAGTGCTCAAAACCTGGGCTAAAACTGATGGACTGAACTGCCAGAGTTCAAATGTGTTTCAAAGTTGTACTACTAAGTCTGAACCATCTCCTGTCCTGCACAAATGAACTTTGTGATGTTTCTGCAGGCAAGATTACCAAGCCAGATATGCACAAATCAGATGTAAGCAGCGGCTGAACCGCATGAACTGCAACGGAGTCTTAAAACAAAAGCTCCTTTGAGCTCGGCGCAGACGATAAAACAAACCTTCGGACCACCACACGAAAGAAAACAAGAACCCGTATCGGCCCCTATAACTATGGCTGGATGAATCAGACACCATCAGTGTCAGGAACATTCCTCTGTGCAAGACGCTTCTCTTTTATGGCAAATTCTGTGAACTGCAAACCACACGGTGCGATTTCATAAGAACTGCTCATGTTTACACTGGAAAGAGACAGTCCCTCTTGCCGTTAGATCAGGAGTGACATCGTGAGATATAAACAGACTAAAAATGACAAGTTTCAGCTCTCAAAAGACAGCTTTGGCGAGCTGAAGTGGATCTGAGGATGAGAGGTTTCTCAAACTGATGATGTGCTCATTAGGACATAAAAAGCTGAGTACAACGTTTGATACGTTTGGTAATGGTCTGAAACGATAATACTTTGGATCTGAATTCAGCTTTCCCACACTTTTTACATTACTTTCAGGTCATTTGTGATTACCGGGTATATATTATTGAGATTGGGATTTCTATCTCAGGTAATAATCCACTGAATAATCCAATGAAATACTAAAGAGCAGCACAAAACTAGGCATGGACATCACAATATTAAAATTTGTGTGGTGTTTACCGTGGTGTTTACATGTACACTAGTCGTCAAATTAGTATTTTATATTGTTTTATTGCACTTTACTGTTAGTTAGAATCTTCTGTGGTAAGAACATTCTTTTTTAACTTTTATACTTTAAAATTTCCCTTTAAACATTACCGTATTAGGCATCAAAGATGACACTAGACCTGCAAACGTTAAGGTTTGGTGGTCAAGCTACAAAAAGCAGCGACATGCCATCAAACATTCTACCAAATAAACACACAAAAGTAGTTAATTTCAACATTACTGACTAAAACTTTATGTTAAAGGCACAAAACTATCCCTCAAGTGGACAGACGGCCTCCATCACACTCAAGTAAAACACCTGCGGTTACTTACAACACGCTCCACCATCCAACACTACAACATTTGACACATTTTGTATTTTCAGCGCTCAAATTTTACATCCATAACGCCTTCTTGGAATTTTCTGTAGACTGTTATGATAAAACTCAAATAAAGTTCGAATAAAAGTCGCATTTTTGCTGGAATACAAACATAATGCTTTCTTAATCCAAAACCTGGTGTCTCATGGCCATCGCAAAGCTACTTGAGCGGTTTATAGACAAATACAAACGCTGGTAAAGCAGTAGCATCAAACTCAAGAAATCATTGATGTAAAAACATAAACTCACCTCCAAAATAAGTGGCCTATAACTTCAAACTTCGCTCCAACTACCAGCCAGTGCGCAAACAAGAGTCCAGCATCACATCCACCAGCAAACCTGAAATGGAAAACCAGCCCGGGTCGAACTGGCAACAGGTTTTACTTCATAAGAACTACTTCTACCGTAAGGTCCATCATCTCCATTAAAAAAAAATTTAACCCGCACTCCTTGGATTATCCTTAAAGTATAATGCGTAAAACGGAGAGGATCTTTGACGCGGCTAAAAATAGGCAGCGCGTTTTCGGTTCCTTTGGGAAGCCGTGTCACCCTTCCAGCCCGAGAGGTTCTGGACTCTCTCTCTTTCTGTCTGTGAGCCCTCCTGCTCGCAGGAGAGAGGGAGTAACCAGACACCCGCACTCCTGCCGCTCATTGGTTACTCTCCACCGGGGCAGGAACCGTCACACCAGCAACATGAGGCGTCTCTATAGAAACTCTCCTCAACTGGGAGGAAAATACCACGAAAAGTTGTTACAGTGAGGCGCAGTCCACGGTGGCCACGCATCCAGATATGTAACGCACCCAAAGCAAAACATCTGAAGAAGAAATGCGCATGTTGCTTGCAAGTTTTCATTTTCCTTACCCCTTAAAACCTTTAAATATGACGCAGTCTCATTAAATACCCACGTATTTGCATATTAAGCGATAAGGCCTAACGTTACCACGCACACAGATACCAACAAATCTGTTGAAAATGTGATTTAAAAAAAAAAAAAAATTATATATATATATATATATATATAATATATATATATTATATATATATATATATATATATATATATATATATATATATATATACAATTTATTTCTGTGATGCACAGCTGATTTTCCATCAGCCATTGCTCCAGTATAAAGTGTCACATGATGCTTAATAAATCATTCTAATATGCTGATTTATTATTAGAATAATTAATATTGGTAACAGTTGTGCTGCCAAATGTTTTTTTTTTTTTTTTTTTTTTTTTTTTTGTAAACTGCAATACTTTTTTCAGGATTCTTTGATTAATAAAAAGTTTTTAAAAAGAACAGCATTTATTCAAAATATAAATATTTTCTAACAATATAAATCTTTGCTATCAGTTCTTAAATTACAGGATTACTGTATTTAATTATATTAAATTTGAAACTATATATTGTGTTCAGTCTGAGCATGATGACGTTATTTAGAGGTCATCTAAATAACAAAAATTTTTATTAATTTGTTTTGCTGTCATTTTGGGTTTTTTTTTTTTCAGTTGCAAAATATTGTGAAAAATGTATCCTGTATCATCATTAAATTGTATCATTAAATAATGTATGCCTGTCTGATCACTCATTAAGAGACAGCAGGTTTTGTTTGAGAGTTCATGCTGTTACACCTTACAGTGTTTTGTTCTGCTTTGAAATTCTGTTCTGGGGTCAGTCATGCTTGCAGTTTGTTGCCTGAGAGCTACTAAGGAATGAGAGTTTAGTACTCCAACCACAGAATTCCACCTCCACCCCTCCTCCCATCTCCCCTCCCCTTCATGCTCCTTTCCCTCACCCTGTGCTGTAATTGACCCTGAAAGTCGATCTTTAAACTTGAGCAGAGCTTCCTACTTCACCTGAGGCAGCAGGGACCCCTGCAAGAGGTTATAGGTTGCTGTAAACATATTGCTTTGATTTATTTTACTTTAATGCTTTCATTAAAAGATATGCAGCTCTTACATGGGGTCTGCAGATGCCAAGAGAAAATGTCATGAAAATGTCTTTTTGAACAAGCAAGGGCATAATGATGCTTGTATTTATAGGAAAGAAAGGGTGTGTGTGTGTGTGTGTGTGTGTGTGTGTGTGTGTGTGTGTGTGTGTGTGTGTGTGTGTGTGCAAGAGAAACAGTGAGTTAGCACCACTCATATGACTAACAGGGGAAAAACTACGTTTCAGGCCACAAATAGCAGGGTACGGTTGAACCAAATGTCACTCCGAGGTACTGTGCTACAGCACTGACATTTTCTTCCTTCCAAACAGAATCCTGAGAGATGCAGAATGAGTGCTATTTTAAAACAGACCACTAGATTTTTTCTTTTTTTTCTTTTTTTTCGGGCCTGATATTCCCACCTCCAAAAAGTGGGGCAAAACGAAAAAGGAGGTGGTGGTTAGACTGAACAATAGGGCCCTGAAGAAAAGGATTATGAAGAATTAGATGAGGAATATGGGACAGGATGTGCATGGAATTGCAATACAACAGCGCAACAGTGTGTTAAAATGTCATTAATATTTATAGAAAATGTTTAATGGTAATATATAAAGCTTTCAGGATCTGTCATGATCCAGGATGGTTAATCAGTGTCATGCTTCTTGGGAAGCAAGATGTTAGTGTGATTTTTTTTTTTTTTAATTAATGAAGTTTTTCCTAAATGGCGTTTTTGTTGAACAATAAAGATAAGAAATAAGTCTCTTCTTCACTTCAGTTCACATGTTTTCTATCACTATTTGATGTTTGACCACAAACGCCGAAACAAATGTTTCAGTGTTTCCGTGACTTACCAAAGCACATGAATATGAGGAACGCGACTGTTATTCGGTTCCTATCTAACAGAAACATACTAACATTGCATCATTTTACACTGTACAGGTGTGACACTGCAACAGTGCAAAACCATAACCAGGTGTGAATACAGCAATCTCACTCGAGACCCAGCTGAAGAGGTGGTCTCGGTCCGGTTCCAAACTCTTGTACGCTTGAGAATTTCTGTCCAATCAATGGATGACCTTTAGCACTCATGGGGTTTTGTTTACAATTTTTGGATCACTTACAAATGGGCAGTGTGAAAGTGAACCACACCAACTATTTGATCTGGACCAAAGCAAGTGGACTAGCTGACCTTCCTGGTTTGAATACACACTAAATTACAAGTGTGAAACATACCTTTACACGGGGTTAAAAGAGGGGTTCAGAACGACAATAACCTGGGGTTAAACACAATGTGTAAAGCCCTTATCAGAACCAAGGCCACTGAGAAAGACTCTTTCTTCTACAAATTAACAGCTTCCCTCATTATCTCTTTGGAGGCTTTTAACATTTAGAGAATGTGATATTCCTTGTCTGTTTGGATTTTATTTGTTTATGATGTCTGCAAATGTTCCACCATGACTTAACTGTGAGTGACAGCAGGCTTTCTCTATCCAGGGCTTTGGAGGCTTGTACCTACAGGGCATAACAGCACAGAGCACTCCTGGCTCCAGACCAGGCCATTAAAACCTCTGTGGGGATGCCGGAAAGGAAAAGGGGAGGAGGGGGAGACAGACTAGATTGGGTGGTTTGGTAATTGCTTGCCCTGGTTTTGCAAATATGCTTCCTCTTGCACTTTTGCTACACCTCTGAGGGCCCTGAGTAAAACAGCTTGTCCAAGAATGATATAAATAAATGCTTTTTGTTTCTTACTCCAAAGGCCGTAAGTACGATAGCAACTAAATGTTGCTATTTTGCTCCCTTAAGGCTCAGTTGAAATGCAGAAGCTAAATACAGTTTAATCTATCTGATTGCATATGTATGATTCATACTGTATGCATACTTTACATAAGAAGCTGAACTCCACATTTAAAGTCCACATTAATGCAGCAACTAGCAGACCAAGCATAAGCCACTGACTGCCTTAGGGTATATGGTTTAGTTCAGTGGTTCTCAACCACGTTCCTGGAGTAAAACACTGCACATTTTGCATGTCTCCTTTGTCCCACCCATGGTTCAAGTCATTTCTAAATTGCAGGTGACAATCAGGTGTGTTTTGTTAAGGAGACATGCAAAATGTCAGTTAGGGTCCTCCAGGAACATGGTTGAGACTCTGGTTCTTTAATAAAGTCTCTAAAATTCTCCCTGATGGTACCCTTAAAATTGCATTCATTGTTGTAACCCTGTTCATTCATTTAGGTAACATTACTCTCTCTCTCTCTATAAGATATATATATATATATATATATATATATATATATATATATATAAAATGATGATTGATGGAAGTATGTTCAGTATATTTTATTGAGCTCTGCATAGTAGTAACACTATTTAGTCACAGCTGCCTAAATAAATTATTTTTAACTAACAACATATGCATATTTTTTATAAGTTATTTAGAGAAATCCCCCTCCTAAAAGATAAATTACGAAATATAAGAGTCAAAGATTATCTTATCGACATCACTCAACGCTTGAAAGTTGGTTTTCAATAGCTAAAGGTCAATTCTCAGTTTATCAGGAAGTAATTCAGCTTTCATGGCTTCCTTCCACTGAGTGTTCAAAGTGTTCCGTTGCTTTTACATTTATAGTGCAAGACACGCCCCCTCGTGGAATTATAGTGTCATTATAAAAAGTCATTGCTCTTTGCGTGGTAGTACAGGTCATGTATAAGAGTTTGAATGTGTTGTTTACAACAAATCATGTCATATTCACTTATGCTCGAATATGAATTTCAGTTTGTAATTTGTGTGTGTGTGTGTGTGTGTGTGTGTGTGTGTGTGTGTGTGTGTGTGTGTGTGTGTGTGTGGAATAAATACTAAGATTTTGTATGCTAATACTAATGTTTTAAAATGGTTTCATCACCATCAAAATGAAACCTTGTTCTCCAACGCTCATTAAATATGTATCTGATTCTCCTTGATAACACAGTAAGCCTTTTTATGTGCCACTCTAGAGCGCAACACAGCTCTATTAGTGTGTAAAGCCAATCCTGCATCTGGAAGATGTTAAATGTTAAACACATTTGTGTTTATGTGGATTGATTAGATATGTGAACTGCCTCGTAACTTTCCCTGCACAGTGAGTCGATAATTTTCATAATGATATTACGTAAAGATTTTCTTGAGTGCTCTGCTCTTGATTTTCAAAGTGGAACACTTTACTCTGGGTATTTATCTTCTAAAAGACACAAATGCAGACGTTGTCAATATTTACCAATGCCTCAAAATGCAAGACAGTTCAGCTCTACTATTCCAAGTTCAGTACATCTTTGATTTTTATTTAATATGAAACTATATCAGTCACAGTTGAGCCCTGGATTCGCTAAAGGCCTTGAGGTGTAAATATCTGAGAGGGAGCAAAGGACATTGTTATGCAGAGGCTGTTGGATAGACAGTCCCAAGTGAGGACTGGTATGATTATATATACTCAGAGAAGCAGGACTGTAATTGTGAGGTAGATGCCCAGAGGATCTTGCACATTCAGCATGTTCTGCCACTTGACATTGCTCTAAATGTTTAGAATGATGACAGCTTGGCTGCCAGTCAATCAAACCACAGCTCTCTAGTGACAAAACTGTGCCTGGAGGCTTTTTAGTTCGTGAACAAATCACAATTATAATTTACTTACAGTTTCAGTCAGAGTTTATCTACCGTTTATAGCCCATATTATGTTGCAACATCACTGCCTGAAGTAAAAATAAATAAATAAATAAATAAATAAATAAATAAATAAATAAATAAATAAATAAATAATAAGAAGAACTTTGCTGGGAAGTGTGGTGAGGTTACATTTTTTTAAATTATTTTTTATTCATTTATTTTATTTATTTATCAGACTCTCTAAATGTTATATTCTGAATAAAAAATAAAATAAAATAAAAAATCCAGAATCAGTCAGAAATGTGTTTGTTCTCTATTGGAAATGAAAATAATATGGATATATATAAATAAGAATTATTTTGCTTGCAACTAGCTGTGGTGCAGTGTTTAAGGCCATATTACTGTCAGAAGTAGCTACAGTAATTAAGTGATGGACGATTCCGAATGAATCGTTCGTTTGAGCCGATTCTTTGTAATTCAAAGCGTTTGCGCTGGTTAGACTATAAGGGACAACTTTTGTGGTAGAAACGTGTTAAAATAATAATAATAAAAACGCTACATTTGACATTTTTATTAATTCAAGCACGTTGGAAAAAATATTTTAAGTGAACTCACACAATAATGAATTTACAGTAGGCTAAATAGCTTACCACCAACTATTTTACAACCAATTATTTACATAACCCACAATTTACTTGAAAACGTTAATGCATGCCATTGACAGCGTTAACCAAGATGATTTCCTTGTCTTTGCTGCTTTTAGAAGAGCTTACTGTTGCTAATTATTATTATATTAATCAGGCTATACTTCACGCTGCCATTAAAAGTCCTAGGTTTTGGGGTCACTTTTGACTAACGACTCGAAAGAACTAGTGAATCGATTCCTTTGAACTGAATCATCGGAATGAAACCGAATGAATCGAATGCTCAGTGATGCTGGCTGCTTTCTCTCTGCCCGCCTCCGAACGCGCAGTCGGCGGTCATGTGCGCCAAAGCCCACCAATCTACAGATGCGAGTTCAGAGCGCCGCTCCTCTCCATCTCCTCACTCCTATGAGACCGCTCTCGGCTTTGACGTCATCGTGTGCTCCCTCCGGTTGCTACGGCAACCCGTCTCCCGCACCCCCTCACCGCCCCTTTCCCATCCCTACGCTGGTAGGATCCATAATGGTACAGGCAGCATCCTGCAGCACAATGGTGAGCGCGCAGTGATTCAGCATCGCAAACTCAGGCTTTAATCCTTCTCTTTTTGTTTCATCTACCTTTTTTTCTTTATATCTGTTTAATTCGTCCTCACAGTGGTCTTTAAAACAGTCGCCTAACGGGATGTTTTGAACAGGACTGGACTGTCACCGGATCGGGATCGTCGGACGGGCAGCTGGCACGGAATGGTAGGTCGGTCGTTCCGTCGCTGGGAGATGTTGATGCGGGAACCTGAAGGGTGGGGTGATGAATATTGATCGCGATGAAGGTTAATGAAGTCGATGCCTTTGTGGCAAAGGAAAATAAATGATCAGTCACGACTGTCGGTGCGCACGAGAACGATCTCTGAACGGCAGGATTTTTGCGTTTTTTGAGCGTGTGAGCGCACATCCATCCATGTTTTCCCTGCATCACTCGCAATCCTGCATCATATGTCCTGTTTCCAGTGACGGCAGGCCTTTGTTAGAATATGGACTGATAGAATCTGGAGTCACAACAATGACATGTACATGCAGAAGCAGGTGAATATATAAGACTTTAGTATGATTTACTGGCTATTTAATTCCAATATAGCGTTCAATTCTACTTAAAGAGGCAAAACTTGGTATAATTTTGCAGTTTAAGACATTTAATTCCGGATTTTGAGACTATTTCTTGCATTTGATATTTTTAAACTTATTGCAGCATATGTGAGTTCATTCTGGAGTCTGAGATGGGACATATGGTGATGATGCACCTGGCTGAGTTGTTTTTTTGTTTTTTTTTATGTGGGTATATGTACCAAGAATGAGGAAGCAGATATATAAAAAAATTATATTAAAAAAGCTTGCTGTGCTTTGATTTATTGCCACCTGTGGTTGAATATAACCATTATTCAATGACAATTAAAGTACCATGAAACACTAAAACTCATTTTAGATGATATCAGATTTATGTGTGTTACATGGGATGGAAGACAAAGTTAGCATTCAGTATTTTTAGTATTAAGATCAAATTGGATTTTTAGGGCTGGTTTTGGTTTCAGGTTTGAAATAAACATTAAGTCAGCATCACAGGATGTGATGGTTTTTTTTTTCATAAAACTGCATGGAATAACAGTTTCAAAAAGTTATTAAAAATGCAAAAGCGCATTCATATATATTGTTGATGTAAAATCCAAATGGCTCTGCATTTATTTTCGGATTAAATTCATTTTCAGACCAGGAAGTATTTGTGTAATGTATTGTGAGCTTAAAAATGAACTATAATGTATTTATGCAAACTGCCTTAACTGAACAAAGAGTTCTATTAACGCCACTGTTCACTTAGGCTTTCAATGCCTACCTTTTTTTTGCATTTTTCAAAACTGGTGATCTAACCTGTGCTGAAATGTTTCATGGCACTTTACAATGGCACAATGTGGCTTTTAAACATTAGTGCTCTGTTAAAATGAGCCAATTACTGCAGGGTTTGGCACGGCACAGAACATAATACTGAGGGACATCCACGGACCAATCATCCATAGCCCTCCAAAAAGACCCCATATGGCTAATTAGGCTGTTCCATTGTGTCTATATATTGTTAAATCACATAACACTGGGTGCCCTGGTTAGATTCTCCTCACGGTTTAGTGTCAGAGGTTATCATGATCATCCGAATTCTCATATTCTCCAGGTGTGCTGACATTTTGATTAGGATTAAGAGAGTAATTTTGGGAATGAATTAGGGAAGCCTTGAAAAGCTGGAATCTTTGACGGTTCAGCAAACAACCCCTCTCTGCAAACTGACCTTGCTCCTAAGCAATTGTCTCTGTTTTTTCAAGGACTTGCCTCATCGATAGACTCTTTTAGCTGAATAATTTATTGCAAATAGATGCTTGACCCATCCAGTTATGCAGTCCACTGCAACTGACAGGGTTAAACTTGTTATTCTTATCAATATTTATTGACTTCCTTGTTTGTTTCTGTGATTATTCAGATTATGATTATTGTTGCGTTCATGTTGGATCAGTAAACTTCTCTATGAATTTTGTTTTATGTGCTACGTTCATTTGAAAGCAAAATATGGTGTTTTTGTATGGCTAGTTGCAGTTTATAGTAGTATAACATGTTTCTAAATGTCATATACTAGCTCTGTGGGATTGCAAAGTCACACTTTTAGTCCCTGCCATACAGCTAAAGAAAAGTCCCTCTTAATATTTAATGTTTTGGAGCCAGTAGCTTGTTCTGTCTCTGGTTGATTGTGGTTAGGATTAGTGAACTCTGGTTGAGACATCTCAGTGTTGTAATGTTTCTATCACATGCCCACATTATGCAACTAAATTCGGCGTATTACAGGCCAAAGCCATTCGTAACGAGTGTGTAGATGATGTCAGTGCTAACCAGGGAACACAGTGTTATTGGAATGGTATCAGCATTACCAATCTGCTGTTATCAACACTTTTTAATGTCAGTGTTTGAAATATTCAGTGAAGTTCTTGACTCATGCCATGTATGGGCGAGTTTTCTGAGATGTTTCTTAATTAAGGTCATTGTTTTGTAAGAGGCTTTATTAATAAGTTGAAGATCCTTTGAAATATAGTGATTAGCTTATACAAGAACAATGCAATGAGTTATTTAGAAAAATCACAAAATCAAAAAAGATTTAAATGGGTAGTTCACCCCCCAAAAAAGAAAATTCAGATATCATTTAATGTTGTTCTGAACCAGTATGAATATTCTTTATCCGTGCAAATGATTGTTCACACTGCTGGTTTTCATATAATAAAAGTAAATGGGGAGCAGGGTCTGTCAAGCTCTGGAAAGGTCAAAAAAGCATAATAAAAAGCATAAAACCGTGCACTATTTTCCTACTTTCCAAAACGTCTTTTGAGAAACAGGCTTAAATTAAGTCATTCATTTAGTTTGACAGCTATAATCATCATTCATTTTTATCATACATGTATATAAAAAAGCACATACAATTGATACAATGCTATAAATAAATTATTTTGTGCTCCACAGAAGAAAGAAAGTCATATTCAAAGACATGAAGGTGTGTAAACTATGACAGAATATAAGCCAGTATGAAAAATTACACCTCATTCCATAAAACATATTTCTGCTATTATACGACTATTTAGTACATTTTACAGATTTTAAAACCTAACATTTATTTTTTTTTATGCATGGATCACATTGCCCAGTGATATTTTATAATCATGCTTAAATTTTGGGTATTTCAGTTGTTTTAAAGGATCAGCACTCTGAAATAATCGTCCTTGAAATCTTAAGACTTATTGTAGGCACATGTCCAGGCGTGTGACAGATGATGTCATTTGTTGGTGGCCATGTGGGGTGAGAGGATGCTCATTATAATTATAATAATGTGAGAGGAGGGGCGTGGCTTTAG